>NC_077227.1:181275318-181627880 GCF_027887165.1 Monodelphis domestica | reverse complement strand
TAGGGATCTCGTGCTGAGACATGAAAAATAGATATCCTTGTACACAGAAACCCGAGACTAGTGGGACATCAGCTGAAGAGGCAGAGGGAAGCTCTCGAGTTTCATCTTAGCCTTGCCCCCGGCGTTCGCTAAGACCTTGCTTTGCTGTCCTGCGTCCACTAACCAGACCAACCTTTGTTTGCAGAACAGCAATGTGGCCTTTTTCTCCATTGGCATAGGTGGGGAGGGAACCACTGACGTCATTCCTTGAAATAACCTGAAATTCACATCTAGAAAAGAGGGGGTGGTTAGCAGCAATAGTTTTTGGAAACAAAATAAAATGCCGGAAGTCTTGTCACTTGGCCATTTTTTGAGTCTGTATAGTTCCAATTAGTTGATTTTCATTAAGTAGCTAGAATAATAATAATAATAATAACAGCAGCCAGCATTTACATAACTAGTGTTAATATTTACAAGGCACTTTACAAATATTTCATTTGATTCTCAAAACAACCCTAGGAGATAGGTGCTAGAAAGCTAAAAAGATGGGACAAGATATATTTCTAGGAAATAGGAACTCTGCTGACCATCATCCTTTGATCAGACAAAAGAGAATGAAGAAGTTTCTTTTACTTGATTAATAAACCTGGGGTAAAGGTGCTCCCTTTTCTTGAAACAGAGACTCCATGTAGGTGCAAGGGCTCTGCATGCCCTGCCAATTATTAGCTTTGTGATCTTGAAGTTGATTCTCTGAGCCTCAGGTTCCTTAGCTGTCGAAGACATAATATTTGGATTACTCCTCTCACCAGAGAGCCCTGAAGATCAAACAAGATAATGCAGGGGGGGAAAGGCCTTATATCAATCCAAAAAGCAATTCATAAATATAATGTCATTATAATGGGGCAGCTAGGTGGCATTAGAGGTAGAGCACCAGGCCTGGAATCAAGAAGACTCATGGTCCTGGGTTCAAGTCCAGCCTCTTTCTAGCTTGTGACCCTGGGCAAGTCACTTAATCCTGTTTGCCACAGTTTCCTCATCTGTAAAATGAGCCGGGGGGGGGGGGGGGGGGGGGGGGGGGGGGGAATGGCAAATCACTCCAGAATCTTTGCCAAGAAAATTCCAAATGAAATCACAAAGAATTAGACACAATTGAACAAAAACATTATGATTATATTAGGGGGGGAAGATGAACTGAATTAGATTAGTCCACCTCATCATACCTGATAAAAACACCTAGTGGTACAATAGAACCAACCTAGAGTGGAGAACAAAATAACCTATTTATTTAGATTCTCCCAGTTCTATTTTAGTCAAAATAATTCTGCATGAATTTTTGTCAGTCCTTAAAATTATTACCATCCATCCTAATGGTGTGATCCTCTTTATAAATATATATCCTTATAAAATGGATAATCACACCTTACTCACTTGCCCCCAAGGTTCCTTATAAGATTTGTTTTTAGGATCAAATGGGTTATATTTGCAACAGGGACTGCAAACTTTATAGTGGGATATAATTGTGAGCTACTGTTACTGTATTTGTATATTTTCTGCTATTTTTATTGCTATTTGAACATTTAAAATGAGCAGGGTGTAATAATAACTGCAGAGGGCAACTTTGCCTCTCCATAATAGAGAAAGAACCATTCTTGGAGTCAGAAAGTCCTGAATTAAAGCTCCACCTTTGAATTATACTGAGGAGCCACTGTAGTCCCATCACTCAAGCTCCCAGTGTCCCCAGGCAACCACTTGAGAAGAGTAGCTCCTTTGAGAGTCTATTTCCTGACTGGTTGTTCCCCTGCACCAAAGACATCAATGAAGTGGACAAATGATAGTAATAATTTGATGAGAAAATATTAGCAATTATGTAATATTGCAAAGGTGCCAAAAAAAAATGTCTATTGAATATCTAGGAAAAAAAACCAACATGACCAAATGGTTTGCTATCCTTCATAAACCTAACAGATTATTAAATGCCTGGATTACAAATGCATAAGGATAGGGTTTAGTTAGGCCTTTGATTTCATTGGTATAGGAAACTCCAGACAAGGAAACCCCTACCAGTACAAGAAGGTACAGATGGCACCTTCTCTGCAATTTATATTCTTAGGGAATGGTCTAGATCACTGAGATATGAAAAACAGTTATCCCTTCCAACATCTTGGGCCAGGGCATGGGGTTAGGGGCACTGTGCCCTGCAATCTGGAAAATATACATAAAACTTTTTGGTCCTCCTTTCACACCAGAGAAGTACTCTTCTTTCTTTCTTTCTTTCTTTCTTTCTTTCTTTCTTTCTTTCTCTTTCTTTCTTTCTTTCTTTCTTTCTTTCTTTCTTTCTTTCTTTCTCTTTCTTTCTTTCTTTCTTTTCTTTCTTTCTTTCTTTCTTTCTTTCTTTCTTTCTTTCTCTCTCTCTCTCTCTCTCTCTCTTCTCTCTCTCCTCTCTCTCCCTCCCTCCCTCCCTCCCTCCCTCTCTCCCTTCCTTCCTTCCTTCCTTCCTTCCTTCCTTCCTTCCTTCCTTCCTTCCTTCCTTCCTTCCTTTTTTCTTCCTTCCTTCCTTCCTTCCCTCCTTTTTCCTTCCTTCCTTCTCCTTCCTTCCTTCCTTCCCTCCCTCCTTCCTTCCTTCCTTTCCCTCCCTCCTTCCTTCCTTCCTTCCTTCCTTCCTTCTTTCCTTCCTTCCTTCCTTCCTTCCTTCCTTCCTTCCTTCCTTCCTTCCTTCCTTCCTTCCTTTCTTTCTTTCTTTCTGTCTTTCTTTCTTTCTTTCTTTCTTTCTTTCTTATTTTCTTTCTTTCTTTTTCTTCTTCTTTCTTTCTTTCTTTCTTTTTCTTTCTTCTTTCCTTTCTCCTTTTCCTCCTGTCTTAGAACCAATACTGTGTATTGGCTCCAAGGTAGAAGAGTGGTAAGGGGTTAGGCAATGGGAGGTCAAGTGACTTGCCCAGGGTCACACAGCTAGCAAGTGTCTGAGATCACATTTGAACCTAGGACTTCCCATCTCTAGACCTGACTCTCAATCCACTGAGCTACCCAGTTGCCCACTCTCTCTTTCTTTTTTTTAAACATTATTTTATTTGGTCATTTTCAAACATTATTCATTGGAAACAAAGGTCATTTTCTTCTCCCCACCCCCACCCCTCCCATAGCCACTGGGTATGTCATCTGTCCTTGATTTGAACCCATTTCCATGTTGTTGGTATTTGCATTAGGGTGTTCATTTAGAGCAGTGGTTTCTCAACCTTTCTAATGCTATGACCCCACAATATAGTTCCTCATATTGCAGTGACCCCAAACCAAAAAATTATTTTGGTGGCTACTTCAAAACTGTAATTTTGCTACAGTTATGATTCGGAATGTAAATACCTGATATGCATTATGTATTCTCATTGCTACAAATTGAGAGGTTGAGAACCGCTGATTTAGTCTCCTCAATCATGTCCCCCTCAACCCCTATAGTCAAGCAGTTGCTTTTCCTCGGTGTTTTTACTCCCACGGTTTGTCCTCTGCTTGTGGATAGTGTTTTTTTCTCCATGATCCCTGCAGATTGTTCAGGGACATTGCATTGACACTAATGGAGAAGACCATTACATTTGATTGTACCACAGTGTATCAGTCTCTGTATACAATGTTTTCCTGCTTCTGCTTCTTTCGCTCTGTATCACTTCCACCCCCTCTCTTTCTTTCTTATTTTTATAGTGCCTTTCTGTAAAATTTGGTTAAGTATTTGTCCATAAGATATATAGTTTCTAAACTTTTTCTGTGTCTTCTGCTGGCTTTCATGTATCATCTATGGCTTCCAAAGAACTCTCCAAAAATTCCCATTCAGTTTCTTATGCTAACCCAAGATACATGGAAACTGTGATAGAGAAAGTTGTGATGTGGAAGGGATAGCTGTAATTTTTTCTGGGTCACAGAGGCAGTCTGTGGCAGATGAGAGACTTGAATGTAGGATTTGGAGGTTTCTAGTCTGTCTCTCTAACCATCACACTATTATGTCTTTTGAATATAAACTGTGAACATAAACCTCAAAGAATCGTTGGGAATTCAACAAATGATGGGCAAATTCTTGCCTACAATTGCCCAGATATAACAATGACCCATAAAAAATTCAAGAGGAATAATTGTACTAGATGTCACCATATGGAATACTCATGAACTCCAAATGTGTCAGGAAGAGTTCTCAAAGTACAAAGAGCTAAGAGAAGAAATCAAAACCCATGTGAGGACAGGATAAAGTACATATGATTTGCGCTGACTTGTCTATCAGAGAAGTCAGCCTGAAGACGCTTTTCAGCAAGCCTATAGAAAATGAGCTTCCAGAATTTTTATTCACATACAACAAGTGATCATTTTATTCTCTTGCACAATAGCCCATTAAACATTAAATGTAACAGAATAATAGTAGGATAGTAACTTGTCCCCAGCCTGTTTCTATCTGAACTCCATTTAAGTTAAGAAAATTTATTAATAATAATAGTAACAATAACACTGAGATTTCTGGTGAGTTTTATGCCTTAAAAAGCAATTATTAAAGGACCTCATTTGGTCCTCATTATGACCCTGTCAGCTAGGCACTGTGATTTCTATTTTACAAAGAAGGAAACAGGCTCAAAGATGGTAAATAATTTCCCTCTTAACACCCAACCATATATATTTTTTAAACCCTCACTTTCTGTCTTAGAATCAATACTGCTATATTAGTTCCAAGGGAGAAGAGCAGTAAGGGCTAACAATGGGAATTAATTGTCTTGTTCAAGGGTCACACAACCCCAACCATATTTAAAGTGTCAGAGGCAGGATTTGAATCTGGGTCTTTACCAATCACCCTGTCTTTCATCAGAAAAGGACATAGCTTCCATAGCCCCTCCTTCATTTGCCCCTTAATCTGGAGCAAGACTAGCCTTGATTTATGCTAACTTCTGAGTAACTACCAGTTAAAAGACTTTTAAGACTTTGGGCAGATGATTTGACTTCCCTGATCCTCAGTTTCTTCATCTGTAAAAAGAAAGGTTGGAAATAGTTGCTTGCTAAGATCTCTTCCAGCTCTAAAACTATATTACAATCAATGCTATGACCAGGCATGATTCTGAGGGACCAGTGATTAAGTCTGATTCCTCTTCTTGAAAAAAAGGTAATGGATGTGGAGAACTGAATGACACTTTTATTTTGTTTTTATTTTTTATTATGAACTTGACAAATATCTATTATATGCAGTTTCTTTTTAAATCTATATTACATTGATCACAAGAATAGCAAAGCATCCTTGGTTCTCTGGGTCCTTCTGAACTTTCCTTTTGTCTTCTATATATTTACATTTTTTCTTTGCTTATCTTTTCTTTTTTTTCCCACTTTGCAGTGCTCTCACCATTACTAACTCCTGAGAATAAGATATTTGCTTGTTTGTTTGTGAAACACATTTTTGCATATAGCCCTTATAGGAATTTAATTTGCTTTGCTATGTACATTTGTTACAAGGGTTTTTCTTTGTTTGTTTTACTGATGGGATGAGTTAGATGGGAAGAAGAGAAAATAGATTTTCATTAACTGAAAAAATAAAATGTAATTTAAAATAGATATATAAATTAAACTATGTGCTGCAATCTATGTCCGTAGTTAACCCAATTTTCTCTACCCATCTCAAATGATTTCTCAATTTCTTACGTGCTCCATAATTTCTTTTCCTCCCTCCTTTTTGCCCTCTTGTCCTCCCCCTAAACATTCTTTTAATTTCTTAGTTGTTTCTCTATAAACCTAAAAGGCTCTTCCATGCCCCCTCCCTGATTCCCCCGTCCCTCAGGGTACATGAATGTGTTCAAAGGTTCATGTCTCTCCCTGGGTAAGGGCGTCAGACTGGAAGACTGTGAAATGAAGCTGAGCTGTTCTGTCCCGTTGCCCACACTGCAAATGAGAAATCTTATAATTCAAAGGGAAGTTCTCTTGTGTCACTGTTCTGCTCCTCTTATCATGCCCAGCACCAGTGAAATAAAATAGCAACTCAGTGAGGAAATAATCCGGGGCAATAAAGTATTTTTATTAGGCACCAAAGGCATTTGATACAAATAAAGTAATGATAGCGGAAATTAATATTATTTCCTCTTTGCTCTTTGCAGAGACACTTATCTGAATAGCAAAGTCTCTGACCCACCTTCTTTATTCTCTTGTTTGTTGTCAGGGCAGAATGATAGCTTTAGGAATGTTCAATTTGGGCCTCTGATTATGGCCTGCCTCCTGATGTTTGTGACTGATTTTAACCTTTTCTTTGACAGCTACCAAAGGAAATTGGAATTTAGAACCATTCCACTCACCAAGAAACCAGAGCACTCTTGGTCAGAACAAAAAAGCTGCCTTTTTTTATCTTTTATCCACTCCTTCTCAGTGCCCCCCAACCCACCCCTTTCTTCTGGTTTCATGTCCTTTGGTTTTTAACAAGAATCACTACTCCTGCAGTAGGAAGACAGAGCGTTGGGGCAGTGGCTTCTGGCACCTAGGAATTCAGAAAATTTCCTTCCTTCCTTCCTTCCTTCCTTCCTTCCTTCCTTCCTTCCTCTCTTCCTTCCTTCCTTCCTTCCTTCCTTCCTTCCTTCCTTCCTTCCTTCCTTCCTTCCTTCCTTCCTTCCTTCCTTCCTTCCTTCCTTCCTTCCTTCCTTCCTTCCTTCCTCCCCTTTTCTGCCATTTCTCTTCTTCAAATTGCATTTTAGTAATTAAAGGCAGAAAGATCACTTTGTAGACTGGCAGTACCAAGGAGAAACTGAGTGACAGTAAGGCAGTAAGTGAGGCCAAAATAAACAGAAGATGGGGAGGAAAAACACTGAAGGGTTTTTTCTTTTCTTTTCTTTTCTTTTTTTTTTTTAACCAATTGGGATAGAGACTTTTTTTTTAACCTTACCATCTGTCTTAGTATCAATTCTGAGGCAAAAGAATGGTAAGCTCCAGGCAACTGGGATGAAGTGACTTGTCCAGGGTCACAGAGCTAGGAAGTATCTGAGGCTAGATTTGAACCCAGGATCTCCTGACTCTAGGCCTGGCACATTGTGCTACCTATCTGTTCCTTGTGTTAAAAACTGGTATTTCTCTGGTCTCACCACTTGGGAGTCACTGATTCAGAATCTTTTGATTCCTTTCTGTTGCACACTTTAATTACTGACCGGACCTCTCCCTGGAATATTCCTTTAATGTTATTCTCATTGCAGTTAAAATTTTAGGAGAGGGCTGGAAGGGCAATATAGTGGAGAGGAGACCAAGCCAGCCTCAGAATCAAGAAGACCTGGGTTCAAGTCCCACTTATGAGTTATATTGTCTGTGGAACCCTGGGATATTCACTTAACCTCTCAGTTCCCTGGGCAACTCTGGTAATAGAAATTGAAGAAAATATACAGATCTGCAGTGGTTTCCTTTGGTTCTCTATATCAGGAGCAATTAGCACAGAAGTAAAAAGAGCCAGACCTAGAGTTTCAAGGACCTCAGTTCAAATCTGATCTCAGACATTTTCTAGCATGTGTTCCTGGGTAAGTCATTTAATCCCAACTGCCTATTCCTTGCCCCTCATCTGTCTTAGAATTGATACTAAGACAGAATGTAGGGGGTTTTGTTCGTTTGTTTTCTTAAGTTCTATACACCAGGGTACTTACATCCAGGCCAAAAGAAAGACACTAGATTTAGAGAAGGAGCTCTCGACTTTAGACAAACTGGGTTATTCTCTAAATATAAAATTCACTTTTCTATCTCCATGCTGTTATTCATGCAAGTCCTCCCTCTGGAATGGATGCCCTCCCCAATCTCTCTCTCTCCTTATTTAATTGCTATCTATTCTTCCAGGCTCACATCCATAGCCACAACCTTTATAAAAAAGCCTTTTCCAATTGAGAGTAATCTCTTTGTTCTCTAAAAGCTAGTGTGGTATATATGTATATTTTAAAACTCTTATCTTCTGTTTTAGAATCCATACTAAGTATTGGTTTCAAGGCAGAAGAGCAGTAAAGGCTAGCCAGTAGGGATTAAATGACTTGACCAGGGTCACACAGGTAGAAAATGTCTGAGGCTAGATTTGAACCCAACAATTCTTGTCTCCAGACCTGTCTCTCTATCCACTGAGCCACCTAGTGGCCCCCTGTGTGGTCCATTTGATAAAACTCTGGATTAGGAGGTAGGAGGTCTGGACTATAATCCTTCCTTGGACACTAATTAGCTTTGTAGCCTTGGGTAAGTAATTTTATCACCCTAAGATTCAGCTTCTCTTTCTTTAAAATGCAGATTGCATTATCTATAGTACTTGCTTTACTGGACTGTCAGGAGGATCCAATGAGTTAATATATGTAAAAGCATTTTATGGACCTCAAAGACAACTTTTATTGTTCTGGCATTTCTTGCACTTTATTTTGTAATAAAAAACAATAATAACTCTGCCTCCAAAATCTTATCTCACTCTGTAAAACAGACAGGCTTAAACCCCATGACATTCTCTTTGATCTAAGAAGTCAGACGTGATCTCTCTCTTCTTAACTCGTACAACCCTGTTGTCTGTCCTACTCAGATGGATGCTTCCCGTGTGCGTGTGCGTGTGTGAACTCCTCAGCTAGACAGTATGCACAAGCCTTGTCTCACTCATCTTTGAATCTTCCACAATTCCTAGCACATAGTTGGTGCTAAATGTGTCTTTGTTGTCTGAATAGATGAGTAAATGAATAGCGGCAGTCCACTGGTCATAGAATGGGAAAACAGACACAAGGAATCACAGAGAAGCCAGGATGGGTCCTGGGTTCAATTATGGCCTCAGACACTTCCCAGCTGTGTGACCCTGGGCAAGTCACTTAACTCCCATTGCCTAGCCCTTACCACTCTTCTATCTTGGAACCAATGCACAGTATTGAGTCTAAGATGGAAAGTAAGGGTTTTTTTTGTTTGTTTGTTTTTGTTTATTTCTTCAAAGCCAAAATGTCAAGACATTCTGTGTTCTATTATATGGCCTTGAGAGATATTTCTCCAGACTGAGGGTAATAGTCCTATTCTTCCCTCCTATACATAGAATAATAACAAATATAATAGTGATGATAATTACCCTGAGATATATATATGATATTGTTATTAATACTAAATAGCATTTACATATTACTTTAAAGTCTGCAAAGTACTTTACACAAATTATCACAATAATCCAGAGAGGTAGATACTATTATCCCCATTTTACAGATGAGGAAAATGAGGTAGATAGAGGTTCCAGGTAATGTCTAAGGTTAAATTTCCACCATGCCACCTAACTACCTCCTATCATGTGGGGAAAAGGAACTTTTAGGAAGCAAAAAGGAGCGATTTTTCTTTGAGGCACAGAGTTGCTGCTTGGCAAATATGGGTTAAATGGAATTGGGCTAGTGACTGTCTCTAGAAGGGGCAGAGGAGGGCAGATTCCAGAGTGGTTCAGATTTAGCTTGTTCAGGATCCACGAAATGATACTCTCCAGAGCCAAGCTATGCCATGCTCTCCGCCTTCTCTGAAGTTATCTTGTATGTACCACCAACAATGTCTCCTCCAATGGAATGTAAGCTCCTTCAGGGCTGTGACTGTTTTCATTTTTTTCTTTGTATCTTCAACATTTTTTTAACTGAGCATTTTTATTTAATTAATTAATTTAGACTATTTTTCCATGGTTACATGATACATGTTCTTTCCCTCTCCTCTTCTACACCCCCCCCCCCCAGCAGATGGGCAATTCCACTGGATTTTACTTGTGTCATTGATCAAGACCTATTTCCATATTATTGTGTATCTTCAACTTCTAACACAGTACCTGGCATTTTTTTTTACCTGAAGTAAACACTTCAACAATCCCATCATCATCAAACAAAATGAGAATACTATTTCTATTATAAAAATAATAGATGTCTTGGGGTTTATAGAATATTTGACTCATGAGTATCCTATGAAGCAGAAGGGAATATTATGATCCCATTTTACAGATAAGGAAAGTAGAATTTAGAGAAATTGATTGACCCATCTATGGTCACACCTGATGTCAGAGCCAAGATCCAAACTTAGCTTTCCTGCCTCTAAATCCAGGAATTCCCCCCACGGTAGCCAAGTTTGTCAGCAACGTTGTTCTGTTCTCCCTTTTGGTACTCAGAGTCCTCAGCCTAGAGTTGGTTGCTGCCAGGGATACTGACATCAAGCACCATTTCTACAACATATCCCTAGATGTCAAGGACAAAATATTACATTTGTTAAGCGCCTACTACATATATTCCAGGCAATATGCTTGGTACTGAGAATTCTAGGTGGCATAGTGGATAGAATCCTAGATGTGGAATCAGGAGTCCCCGAATTCAAATCCAGTCTCGGACAGCTGCTGTCTGTGTGAATCTGGGCAAGTCACTTAAGCAATGCTGTAAGTCTCAGTTTCCTCATCTGTAAAATGGTAATAATAATAACACCAACCTCTCAGTATTGTGAGGATCAAATGTAATAACATTTATAAAGCATTCTATAGATCTCAAGTCACCATATAAATCCTAGCTATTATTATTATATTATTATATATGTGACATATTATATGATGTGAGACAGCTTTAAATCTATGAGCCTAACAAGCAACATTTATTAAGTACTTCCTATCTGCAAGGCTCTCTGTTAGCATTCCAGTATTTTAAAGATAGATAGGGGAAGGGACAGCTATGTGGCTCAGTGGATTGAGAGTCAGACCCAGAGACGGGAGGTCCTGGGTTCAAATTGACCTCAGACACTTGCTAGCTGTGTGACCCTGGGAAGTCACTTCACCCCCATTGCCTAGCCCTTACCACTCTTCTGCCTTGTAACCAATACACAGTATTGATTCCAAGATGGAAGGTAAGGATTTTAAAAAATAAAAATAAAAAAACTTTTTAGCTGTGTGACCCTGAGCAAGTCACCTCAATTGTCTAGTCCTTATTACTCTTCTGTCTTAGAAACTATATTTAGTATCAACTCTAAGAGAGAAGATATGGGTTAAGAAAAAAAGAAAGCCAGAGTTTGTATAGGACAGCTAGGTGACTCAATGGATAAAATAGTGGACCTGGAGTCAGGAAGATTTGTCTTCCTGAATTTAAATCTGGTCTCAGATACTTACTAGCTGTGTTTGACTCTAAGCAAATAACTTAATTTTATTTGCGTCAGTTTCTCAGCTATAAAATGAGCTGGAGAAGGAAATGGCAAACCACTCTAATATCTTTGTCAAGAAAACCTCAAAAGGGGCCATAAAGAGTAAGACAGAACTGAAAATAACTGCACAAGAAGTGTATAGCCCCTGCCCTTAAGATGTTTATATTCTATAATTGCAAGTCTATATGTGTGTGTTTATGAATGAAACATATACAAATAACCAGATATGAGGGTAAAGAAGAGGTCAAGGAAGAGAGCTATGAGAAATTTAGAGGAGGGAGTACTGCAGTGGTGGGATTCAAGGAAAGCTTCTTGGATAAATCAGTACCTGATTTGGGTCTTGATGGAAGAGAGGAGCCTCAGAAGGCAGAAATGTGGTGTGAGGTCCATTTCAGGCATTATATGGACCAGAGTATCAATGGTTAGTAAAGAATGAAAGTAAAACTGACTGATCAAATTAGTGAAAGGTATTTATTAAGTACTTACTATGTGCCCAGAATTGTGCTAAACAATACCATTACTAGGTAGATCTATATCCCAAAGATATCAAAGATAGGAGAAAAGGACCTACTTGTACAAAAATATTTATCACAGCTCTTTTTCTAGTGGTAAAGAACTGGAAACAGAAGGGAAGTCCATCAACTGGGAAATGGCTAAGCGAGATGTAGTATATGGTTGCAATGGAATACTATTGCACTGTCAGAAACTATGAACAAGATGATAAACAGAAAACCTTGTTAAGACTTGTATGAACTGATACAAAGTGAAATGAGCAGAAACAGGAGAACATAGTATACAGTAAAAGAAACAGTATACAATGATCAACTATGGAAGACTAAACTATTATCAGCAATGTAAGGCTCCAAGGACAACCTCATGAGACTCATGACAAGAAATGCTATCCACAGTCACAAAAGGAACTGTCAGAGTATGAATGCAAATTGAATCATATCATTTCTCACTTTACTTCCTTCATGAATTTTTTCTTGCATGAATGACATAGGTCTTCTTTCATGACATGAGGAATATTGAAATTTGTACTGCCTGATAATAACTGGAATAACCTATATCAGAATGTGTTTACACTTTGGGAAGGTGGAAAGAGAAAGAGAGAAGGAGAGTATTTGGACTGCAAAAGGTCAGAAAACAATCATTCAAAAAATATTTCTACATGTAATTGAAAAAAATAAAAGGAATAGATTTTTTAAAAAAAAAGAATTGTACTAAATACAGAGGATACAAATTCAGAACCCAGGAGGTTCCTGTCCCAAAGGAGCTTATGTTATAATGAGGGGAGAAGATAATGCATAAAGGAGAGTGCTGGTAGATGATAATGGGGGAAATATTGCACAGAAAGGGTTTGAAATGTTGGATTGAAGATTGATTGACAGAGAAGGCAGCTAGATGGTGCAGTGGAAGGAGTGCTGGGCAGAAAGACCTGCATTCAAATCCAGGCTCATCTACTTCCTAGCATTGTGTCCCTACTTTCATCTGCCTCAACTAATGAGAATAATAATAGCATCTGCCTCAGTTTTGTTGTGAAGCTCAAAAAAGATAATATTTGTAAAGTGATTGGCACATAATAGGTGTTTAATAAATGCTTGTTTCTTTCCCTCATAAATTCCACCCACCATGGTCCTTGCAATTCCCCTAGTCTTCAAAGTCACAAAGATAGATAATGGAACAATTGTGTAGCCCATTAATATGTTCCTGGGGACAAATGCAGTGTCAGGGAAGAAAATGACTGGGCTGATGATGGAGAGGGCAAGATGAGAATGATTGCTGTTTGGTAGGAAATGGAGCATTTTAGATAAAACTGCGTTAGGTTCAAATCAGATTGTAAAGGACCTTAAATGCCAGGATCAGAGGGTTATACTTTAATACAGTGGTCTCCAAAGTGGAGATATTTAATGGGAGGGTTGAAAAAGAATTGCTGCCACTGGACTTATGTATAACACAATCACATCTACTCTTATCCCACAAAACTCCCTCATTCCAGTCCTGTGTAAGTTTGAAATTTTTCCCCCTTGGAACTGGGATTTGGCTAAAGATACCCAGATGGAGAAGCTAATGGATAGAAAACCAGGTCTCGAGACAGGAGGTCCTGGGTTTAAATCTAGATGCAGATACTTCCTAGCTGTGTGACCCAGGGCAAGTCACTTAACCGAGATTACCCTACCCTCACTGTTCTTCTGCCTTGGAACTGATGCTTAGTATTGACTCGAAGACAGAAGGGAAGGGTTTAAAAAAAGATACCAAGCCCTTACAATAGCAGCAGTACAGGTGCCATTGGGGGAAAACCATATGGAGAGCTTCCTAATTTTTCTCATGGAATTCCAAATTCTTCATAATATTTTTAATTTTTAAAGTGCTGTAAGCACAAACACTTAAAATATTTACTTTACATGCTTTATAACATTTCTAATAGAAGCTTACATTTCCGTACCATTTTAAGGCTTACAAAGTTTTTATCCTCACAAGAAACTTATGAGGTAGACTGTGAACATTTTATTAATTATCCTCATTTTACAGATATAGAGGCTGAAATTCAGAAATACTGATTTACCAAAACAGCTAATAACTCCTTGAGTTATGCTTTGAACCCGGATCTCCTGACAGCAAGTTCAACACTGCTATATCATACTTTCTCCTCTAGCTCACATTCTTCACAAATGTTCACCAGATATAAATGGAGATTCTAATTCTTTATTTGCTATGATCATTTGACAAAAGTAGGGTTGTTTTCTCCCCATTTCTTCTGGAGATAGAGCAGTTCCGCATCTCCCATCAGTAGGATGAAGAACCTAATATTTTCCTATTATTATTGTTAAATAAAACTTCCCATTTGGGAAATCTCTTTCTTTCCTCCATCCCTGTCTCCTCTTTTTTTTTTTTTTATCAGTTATCAGGGTAGTATTCCTACTGCTGGGTGCTTGCTTATAAAGTAAGCACAGTTTAAACCGATTCCTTTCTTGTCATTAGGCGTCTCCTAAGTCCCTTATGAATTTTTAAACAGTGAATCTCTATGCTTTTCTTCCTCGTTTCCAGAACACTAGGCTTTGGACTATCTGGCCCCATCAATCTTTAGGAGCTATATAATCTCTTTATCGCCAGCTAGGGTATGATCCCGCTCTATCTGTATTTTTTTTCTCTCTCTGAAAATTGTGTTTTTGTCTCTGGTCCTCTAGCCTTTCCCATGAATGCTCACTCACAGAATTCATTTCAATTTTCTGCAATCTCACTTTCTTCTACCAATAAATAACCCAGCTATCTTTGAGAAGCCCTACTGACCTTTTTGCTTCTAATATACTTGAAAAATTCAGGATTTTTTTGTCTTTGCTTCTTGGGTCATCTTTCTTTTATCCTTCAGTTTGGCTTCCTTTGGCCCAGTTTTGTACTTTTAGCTTTCTTCCTTACTTCATTTCCCTAACTTCCTCTTCTCTCTCTTTACATCTTTGCTTATCCTTTTCTAAACCTTCTTAATACCTTGTTCAATCCTTCCCACAATCATCTCCTGCAATCTGGTCTGTTTTTGTTCTTAGAATATTTCTTACCAGGTTATGTGCAGCTTGAGTAGATCTGTGTAAAGCCTTCTAACTTCTATTTGTTTCCCCTTGTCTAAGCTCAAGAGGGCATAACCATCACTTATCCTCTTTTTCCAAAATGATTTCCCCAAAATTGGAAGAGGCCCTTTTCTCTCTTTTTCTCCCCCTTTCATTTTTTCTTTCTTTATCCCTCCCTTCATTCCTTTGTTCCCTCATTCCTTCTTCCTTCCTTTCCGTATTTCCATTTTATTTTCCCAATCTAGACCAGTTCACTGCCCCTTAGGGAGCTTGATGAATCTCTGCTCCCAGAGGCTTACCAGATTGGTGTTGTTAGATCTGTACAAGGAGAGATTATAGTGCAAGACATTTCAGCTACATCAATCCATGATTACCCCCCATTACACATTCCTTACTCCTTACCATGCACACTGTGCTCTGACCAAACTGGTCTTCTCTTCTTTGTGTTCTTTGCATATTATGCTCCATCTTCTTTTGTCCTGGCTGCCCCACCCCCCCATGCCCAGGAGGCTTTCCCCTTCTTATAACCTCCACCTCTTGGAATTTCTAGACTACGGTAAAACTCAACGCAAATGCCACCTTCTGTCCGCGTGGGGCCTTTCTTGCCCTCACCCCAGCTAGTTTCTTCTCACTTCCTTCCATCCCTTGTATCTATTTCATTTGTATTTTGACCGTGTGTGTGAGTGTGTAATACAGATGTTGTTTCCAGTTGGAATGTAAGTTCGTTGAAGGCAAAACTTCTTCCTTTTTTTCCCTCAGCAGGCATCTAGCATAGCTTTTGGCACAAAGTAGTCCCTCCATGGCTTGTGGATTGCTTAGTAATAATTGTCAGACAAGACAAAACTGTTCCAGATTAGAAGGTGACCTAGAATTCCATGTCATTTCCGCCTGTCCCTCAGTTCAATACCAGTTCATTTGCACATCAAAATGTTCAGCAGTTCTTTAGTGAATTTAATGATCTTACACATAGAACTACTTCTGTTTCAAGAAGGCTGCTGCTTCCAGGGAACCCTGGGGACATTCAGACACCAGGCACCCTGAGTGAAGAAGGAACAATGTGCAGGTGGCGCTGACTCTAGGGAAAACCTGTGGATGTTGCTCCTTCAGAAAGGATACCTGTTAGTGATTGAGATTAGGCAAATTTGATTCTGCCACTGAAGAAAGAGGAGCAGAGCAAGGTAAGGGGTGGATGAGCAAAAGTGGTCTCTGATCAGCCAAGCAGATGCTTGATTTGGGTTGTCCTTCCTACAATTTCCGTGCTAATTCCCCAGGGCTTCCTGGTGGGTCTGCTAATTTCAAGAGAATTCCCAGCAGATGTGTCTTCTGTCTGTAATATTCCATGGAGGAAGAGTCTTCCAGAGTACAACTACTCCTGTCTGTCTGGGTTTGTCAGAGCAAGTAATGTGGATGCCAGTTTAGTGTAGCCACACAAGAAAGAGCTAGGCATGAGATGCGCACCCTCAGACTCAACTGCCTGCTGTGTAGCTGAAACATCTGACTAAGGGTTTCCCTTTTCCCCAAGGACAGTTCCCACTATAAAGATCTTTGTCTCTGATAATTTTCCCCCCAATTTATTCAATCCTTCTGGGAAATAAATTTTGCAATTTGCCTTTCAAGTCCATAAGCTTATCAATCTTTAATTTTTATGATGAACTCAATAATTATCAACTTAAACAATAAAACATAGAGCAAAAGAGATTGATGTGATTTTGTGAACTATTGTTATGTGTGTCTTTTTAAATTTAATAAGGTGGTAACAACATTGTCTGGCTTGTTATTTTTTGATGTACCCTGTTGGTTTAGCACCCCAGGCTCTGTGCTTACAAACACTATGCTCAATCTTGAGGAACGCTCTGAAAAATTATGTCTCTTTGGCTCATTTTGCTACTATCCAGAGTTTAGTCTAAGAAAATCTCTGAATATTGCTCCTATATAAGTCTCCACAGATGTAGATAAAAGGGTCCTTAGCTCCCACATGAGTACTTAAGATAACAATTCATATATCACGTATAGGACAGCCTTAATTCTATTCCACAAAGAATATATAAAATACATAGAGGACTAACAATACCCCATAACCAATAAATAGGATTCTCTTCCTTCTCTGATGAAATCTTCCTTTCCTGAGAAGTGTACATAGGTGCCCAGCTTTATTGTACTACCTCAAGGGCTTGGACTTTCCATGGAAGAGAAAAACATTTGTGGTAGGACCCCATTTTATAAGATCAATAAGTTCCAAGATCTTTCACTTAAGTTGAAAATTGCTCACAATAGTGAACTCCATTATTTAATAAGTATATCTTATACTAACAAAGTCGGGTACTTTACGACTTTTATTAGGCTGATCAGAGCTGCCAACATCACTATTCTTGTATTTTGGGGCCATTATTAGTAACTAAATAGCATTAGTGAAACAAAGAGAAGTCCTGCTCTGACAATGATGACAACATGACTTGGTATAAGCCAGAACTCAGGACAAAAAGTGATGCAGGATATAAAGTTTGGCACAAAACAATGTAATGACTTACATGAATGCTTCTCAGAGTGAGAATGAGCATAATCTGGAGAACTGCTGCAAAACTTTACACTGTTTGGGGAATGGCACAGATTTAGCATGTAATTTCAAAATTTTATCTTATGTATTTTCTGCCTTTATTTTTTTTTTATTACCAATCATATATAACTGAGTTTGCATATGTTGAGTTCATGTAAAATGAGGTCCTACTGCAATGTAGGCAACCCACCCCACCAAAAAAAAACATTCTAGAATGTCTGGATCTTTCATTCCAAAAAGTCCCAAAGATATTCTGTCTCATGACACTATCCTAAGGACTAGAATTCCCTGTTAGGATAAAAGAACTTGGGTATTCTAGACACACAATTCCTTCCTATCAGACCCACAGTGTTCTTTCTAGGAGGTTCAACATCCCAGCAATCCTTCATTTGCTACCAGCTGCTCTGCTTGGTTTCAACTCTGTCATCAGGTCCCTGCTCTTGACATTATGCTCTTCCTCCCCACTCCAGCTTTCTTTTGTATATGATCTTCCCTCAGTTAGGTTGTAAGCTTCTCAGGGGCAAGAATTGTCTTATTTATTTATTTGTATGTTTAGTATTTGTATCCATAGTAGGAACTTAATAAATGTTTATCATATAGTATCTAAATAACTCATAGTAATAGCAAAAGACTAAATCTAAGTCTTTGTGCTCCACCACATCATGACTAGCCCCTCTTTTTGCTCCAAGAAACTTGGATTTTTCCAGGAACTCTTCTTTCCCTAAAAGTCTATGTCCTATACCTTTAATATGTAGGGTTACTTAAAAAGGTAATTCTAAACCTGGTACTGCCCAGGAAATACTTTTTTTTCCTCCTAGAAGACTTGACTGGATCCCAAGATTGCACTCCCTAGAGATTGACTTCTTTACCTTGCTCTGGTTGAGAGGAAGGACCACCTACTCAAAGAATCAAAGAACTGGGGTCAGTGTGTTAAAGACTCTTTTATTTCATCCTCCCAGGAATGGGTACTCATGAGCCAGTGTTACAGCAAGCAAGCAAGGCACAAAGTATAGAGTAGGCAGCCTTTCGTCCTATACCCTGACACAAAGATGGTCTCTCCCCTCATTCACCATTGCACGGTTACTTGAGAGTTACAATCTTATCTCAAAAGCCAGCTAATCAGAAGGTTCAATTTACAAAACCAATTATCCTAATTATTCAAGCGGGTTTTAACCAGTCAACACTAGAACTGTTTCAATCCTATCTCTCTGAAATGGAGCTTAGGTTGGGGACCTGAAATTTAACTTGTTTTGATAGAAAGGCTCCCTAACTCCATCTTAGTGATTCATTGAGAGGAGTCCACCATCTTTCTGAACTTCATCTCTCACACTGGCCATGCCTCCAAGAAGCAAGGGTCTGTGAATTCCCATTCCATGGTTCTAAGTGGAGCCATTTTCCGTGACTGCCATTACTCTAGCTAAGAGTCAAGGGTCTGAGCAAGGGAAGGGGCAGGAAGCTGGGGTTCCAGATGTCTTTTCTGTAGCCCCATAGGTTAGAACATATACAACTTCCATGGTACTATCTCAGCCCAAACGTACTCACTGGAGGCTCTTAGCTTTGTTGGTCACTCAGGAAAGGGGGGGGGAAAGGCACAAAGTGACTAAGTCTATCATGAAGACTCTTTTGTAGTTCAGCAAAAAAGGGTAGTGGGTGATTCTGGCAGCAATAGGATCTTATTTTGCTCAGAATGACGTCCCCACAACACTTCCCAACTATCTCCAGACAGTGGTGGTGCCACAGGAACACTCCCTTCCCTTTCAGATCCTCTTTAAGTGTTGTTTCCACATTCGAATTTAATCCTCTTTGGGGGCTTACTTTGACTGACTTACTTTGTTTTATTGGTATCCCTTGAGTTTAGCATAATAATTGGTACATAGTAAATAGTTAACATATATTCTCTCTTTCACTCTCTCTTCTGTCTCTGACTCTCTCTCACTCTTAGTTTCTGCCTCTCTCTATGACTCTCTTTTTCTGTCTGACTCCCTCCTTTCTTTCTCCTTTCTCACCCTTCTTCATCTTGCCTTTCCTATCTCCTCTCTTTTCCTCTTCTCTCCTCTCTCTCTCTTTTCCTCTTCTCTCCTTTCTCTCTCTCTCTCTCTCTCTCTCTCTCTCTCTCTCTCTCTCTCTCTCTCTCTCTCTCTCTCTCTCTCTCTCTCTCTTTCTCTCTCTCTCTCCTTTTGTTTCTGTCTATCTATCTGTCTCTGCCTCTGTTTCTCTCTCCTTCATTGTTTACTGATTATAACAACTGAACCAATCCAGTCAACCCTAATATCCAGGAGATGTTCTGGGCTCTCTCCAGGAGGCTGTCAATGGTTGTGGCTCACACCCTCTAAAGAGAAATGCAATCAAAGTCCCAAACAAAAGCTCACCACCCCATCAGCTCATTAAGTTAATCAAGGCACTACCCTGATCAACCCCCTACCTCCTTTTGCTGACTTTCAATTTCCTATGCTAACCAGAAAGGAGTATCAGCATGTATACCAAAAGGCACTTCACTTAGCTGGAAGCTTCCCTCTCTGCTCCAACAATCGGAGTTCCAAATGTTCATGAAGATGATACAAATGCAACATTGATGACTGGCAAACAATCAAAACCAACCTATTGATAGAACTTACATTTATAGAGCTCTACATTTAACAAAACGCTTTCACATACTTTCCCCTCATCCAAGCCTTACAAAAAGTGTATTTTTATAAATCTTCCACAACCACAGAATTTCAAAATGAGAAGGAACCTCAGAGATTATCCCATACCTGAACACGAATCCTCCCTACAAATCCTTAGCTAGTGAACATTCAACCTCTAGTTGCAAATCTCCAATGATGGTGAAACCACTACCTCTCAAATTGGCACAATCTACTTCCTGATGTCTAGTTTTTAGAGAATTTTTTTCAGGCCAAAATAGACCTCTTTTGTATTAAATCCATTGGAACCAGGAGGACAACTTCAATCCTCCTTTTTCCACAATAGCTTTTCAAATACTTGAAGAAAGTTATTATATTATAGCTCCCCCTCATCCAAATCTTCTTTTCAACAGACTGAATAGTCCAACTTCCTTCAAATGAGCTTCCTAAGAAATAGTCTCCAGTACTCCTACCATCTTGCCAGATAGCTTGTCAATGTCTTTCCCAAAATGTTTCAACCGAAATCGAACATAATTCTAGTCCTCCTGATGTGGTCCCTTAGAGGGGGAGTAGGGGCACCTCCCTTTTCCTAGACACTATGCCTCTGTCAATGTAGTTTAAGACCACATTAGCATTAGATTGTATAAGGATCCGACTTAACTATGTCTCAGCAATATAGTGATCTAGGACAACTCTGAAGGACTTATGAAAAAGAACATTAACCACCTCCAGAGAAAGAACAGTTGGAGTTGGAATGCAGATCAAAGCATATTATTTATCATCGTAGTTTATTTGGGTTTTTACTTTGGGATTTGAGTTTTATATGAATATTCTCTTACAACAATATGGAAGTATGTTTTGCATGGTGATACATGTATAATTCAGGTCAAATTGATTACCGTCTCTGGGAAGGGGCAGAGGAAAGGAGAGACAATTTAGATCTTATAACTTCAAAAAACAGATATGGAAAATTTTTATTACATGTAATTTGGAAGATCATATTAGCTTTTTAGGTGCTATGTCATATTATTATAATAGCAATTATATAGTGCCTACTATGTGCCAAGTGGGGCAGCTAGGTGGAGTGGCCTGGAGTGAGGAAGATTTGAGTTCAAATCTGGCCTCAGATATTTCTAATTGTGTGATCCTGAACAAGTCATTTAACCCTGTGAATCTTCATTTCCTTATCTGTAAAATAAGCAAGAGAAGGAAATAGCAAAGCACGCTAGTATCTTTGCCAAGAAAATATCAAACATGAAATGTGATGGCAAAGAGTCAGGTAAGACTGAAAGGAATGAAACACAATAATAAATGTGCCAAGTATTTTACAATTATTATATGATTCGATCCTCATGACAAGTACAGGAAGCTGATGCTACTATTATCTCCATTTTACAGATGAGAAAACTGAGGTAGACATTAAGTGACTTAACCTAGATCACACAGCTTGTATCTCAGGTCAAATTTAAACTCAGGTCTTCCTGATTGCTTTATTTATGGTGTCATCTAGTTGCTTACATGTTGATTAAATATTTACCTTACAGTCTGTGAAAACTCCCATACTTTTTCCAGAAATATTATATCGAGTCATTCTTTCTCCACCTTGTACTTCTGCAGTGGAATTTTTTAAACCAATAAAAGAAATATGCACTTATGTCAGTGAAAAATATTTAATCATTTTGAATTCTGATTCTCTTGCCCAGCATGTTAGCTATTTCTCTTAGAAAGCTAGAAAGGTAGAAGGGGGCAAGGTTTGGAACAGAGGGCTGTTGGAAGGTCAAACAGATGATTTTATATTTGGTCCAGGAAGTGATAGGAAACCAATGAATGAATGAATAAGTGACCTTCATCTTAGGAAGATCCCTTTGACAGCTGAGTGGAAAAGACCTGAGGAAGGCAGAACCACTAGCAGGCTTTTGCAATAGTCCAGGTGTGAGGTGATAAAAGCCTCTACCATGGGGGTGGCAGTGTCAGAGGAGATAAAGGGGGCATAGAGGAGAACTATTACAAAGACACAATCAACAGACCTTGGCAACAGATAGGATATAAAGTAAGGAGTCGAGGATAAAGCCTTGATTTTGTGTTTGAGTGAGTGACCAGAAGGATGATGATACCCTCAACAGGAATAAGGAAGTTTGGATGAGAAGATTTAGAGAGAAGCATTATGAGGTCAGTTAGGAACATGCTGACTTTAAGATGCCTCCTAAACATACAATTCAAGGTATCTAACAGGCAGAAGTACAGAGAGGGTGGGGATGGTGATGCAGCTGAGTGACTAGGTGCATTGAAAGCCAAACCTAGAGATGGGAGGTCCTGGGTTCAAATCTGACCTCAGACACTTCTTAGCTGTGTGACCCTGGGCAAGTCACTTAACCCCCATTGCCTAGCCCTTACCACTCTTCTGCCTTGGAAACAATACAAAGTATTGATTCCAAGATGGAAAGTAACGATTAAAAATAAACAGATAGATAGATAGATAGATAGATAGATAGATAGATAGATAGATAGATGATAGATAAACAAACTCTATCTACTTCTTTGCACATATTTAATCTCTGTTATCAATTAATTATCTTAAATATCTTTCAACCTATTCTCCAGGACTCTGAAAAATCACATAGACACAGCTATTTGTGTCTATCCATTTGGGAAGAACCATAAGGCTCTACATTTCACCTTCATATATTTCTTTGATATGCCCTGAAGAACATCCTAGATTTCCCGAGAAATCCTTAGGCATAGCAAGAATTTGTGCTTGGGTGTGGCAATATAAAGTGGGGCATGAGGAAACTGGGCTGCACCCAATGCAGTTATGTTGATTCCTTCCACCCAAAGCACTCTCCCCATTGTATAACATGGGACAGTGGTGTTTTCCAAATCAGTTTGTAGAAGTGGGACTTGAATTTAGAGGACAAGCAGATTCTGGGACCTTCCTGTTGGCATAAATATTCAAACTTTAAACCCCACACAAGTTTTCCCTGGAACAGGAAGGGAGGGACACTTGCAGTGGTTGACAAGGGTGTAGCACCAGCACTCCCACTGAGGAATGAGCTTGGAAAGGGACCATGAATGAAAATAACATTCAAGTACACATATTTTCAGTATGATTAGGACTTGGAAAGTTGGGGGATGAGGAGTAGAAAGAGATAAGAAAAGCCTGTTCCTCATCCTTTGTCTTCTCTTTAACCAGCTTGGCATCCAACAATATTTATTTCAGAGCTCTAGTCATTATTAGAAAATCATTGAGAGATACAGAGGGAACTCAATGGAGAAAACTAAATGGGACCCCATAAACTGGCAGGAAGAAATCAATCCCATCACAAATGACTACTCCTACTTATATGCTCAGCACTGTTGTGGGAGGTGTGGAGTACATGGGGAAGTCATATTATCTTCCAATTGGAGGATGAAATGTCCATTACCCTCAAACTGACAAGTGGTCATTTAGGCTCCATTGGAAGATGCCCAGAGGCAGAGAATCTACTACTTTTAATGGCAGCCTATTTTATTTATTAACATTTGTAATTGTCACCAAGTTTTACTTTAAGTCAAAATCTTTCTGTAATTTTTACTCAGACCTATTTCTACTTTCCAGGGTACAGCTAAAGAAGACTTCATCATACCACTGTTCAAATATTTAAAAACAACTATCATGCCCTCCTTTGTTTTATCTTCTCCTCTCTAAATATCCTTAATTCTTTAATCTATTGTTTCGCTTGGTTTCAAATCTCTTCACTATTGTGGTCACCTCTTTTGAGGCCAGCTGAAGGTCATCAATTTGCTTCTAGAATCCAATATTCAGAATGAAACTCAACATTCCCAAAGAAATTTGATCAGTGCAGAGTCCAGGGCAAAATACAGTCTAATTGAAGTTTCTGGACATCTCTATCTATGTGAAGTATATAAGGACTATAAAACCCAATTAAGAGGTAGTAACTTCTCCCCATCCCAGGAGGTCTTCAGTAGAGGATTGAATGACTCCTCTCAAGGGATGTTGATGGGGTAATTCCTGCTCACATATGAGCTGAACTAAGTGAATTTCAAACTCCTTTCTAACTCTTCAGGTCTATGAGTCTATGACATTTCTTAACCCTTGGGATCCTGGAATCTAGGAGAGCATAAAAGACTAAAATAGGTGTAGAAATTAAAGACTTGTATATGATGGCACACAATAGATCCTTTTATGGTACTATATATATTAGACTTGATGAATTCTAAATTTCCTTTCAGCTTTAAATATTCTATGATTATATGGTGTAGTAGGAGAAAAAAAATGGTAGACTTAGCTACAAAGGACCTAGGTTTGAAATTTTCCTTTTTCTAATCATCTAATGTTTGTTGATCACATTAAAATTCCTAAACATCTCCCTCCCTGTCTCCCCACTCTGCACTAAAGAAGGAATCATTTGACCTATAAAAAATGTATATGCATAATATACAAGAACTATGTCTTGCATGTTTCTGTTTATCAGTTTGAAACCTTGCTTTTCTAATAACTAAAAAAATATCATTTAACTTGAGGATTCTAGTTTCTTCCTCATCTGTACAATGAAGGGAATTGGACTAGATTACCTTCTGGTACCTCTGATCCCTCTGAGGTGCTTTGTGTCTCTAAATTTATGATTCTATGAACCTATGACCCGAAAGGTTAAAGGAGTTCAGAAGTTACTGAAAGCTAATATAATTAGGAGACCCTTCATGGAGGATATAGACCTTGAATTGATCTTCCAAGGATGGGTAAGCCTTATAAAACACTATAGATTCTTTAAACTCTAAAACTGGAATGGCTTAAAGATTTAAGAGGTAGAGACTTCTGGGTTAAGATGGCCCCAGAGAAGAAGCAAGGCTCTTCCTCTCCTCTCCACCAACCAATATAAAGTGCTTCAAGAGGTCAAAACCAAAATCAGATGAGCAAAGGGACTCCACTATAGGGTGCAGTATTGAAGGTAAGCAAAGTTTGGGCATTTCCATACTAATTACTCCCACCAAAGGGTGAGCTCATCAACAATCCCCCTCTCCATCTAAGATGCCAGAGTTGGAGTGAGCACAGGGCAATCTCTAGGTTCTCTCGGGCTGGCTGAGGACACCACAGACTTACTCCTAAGAGTAGGGAGACTCAGGACCCTAGGAGGCGGGGAACATGGAGCTTGGGTGCAGAGATAAGGCAGGGCTACATACAGCAGATGCCACCATGGAGACTCAAAAAATAGCCTCAGGGCAAAAACCTCTCTGGGGCTCAATACAAAAATCACCCACCTTCCTCACTCAGACTTCTGACTGGGAAGGAACAAAGCAGTGGCTGCCAATACCCAAGAAATACAATCCACAACTATCAAAAAAACCAAGAAGAAAGATTTGAGAGGTGGTAAAAAGGCATCAGGGGCATTCTAGAGAGAGGGGATAGAATCCCATATCATGAGATCCAGTTGCCTCAAATAGGACATAGGAACAGAGATTGAGAGCTGAAAGGGACCTTAGAGATCATCTAGACAACCTCCCTCATTTTACAGATGATGAAACTGAGGGAATGATTTGCCCATGTTCATGCAGGTTGTAAGTAGCAAGGCTGGGATTCAAAGCAACATTCCAAATCTCTGATTCCAAATCTGGCATTCTTTTAACTGCACAGTGTCAAGGGAGAAGAGATCTTAAAACAAGATTTCTCAACCTTGGTTTTATGAACTTGTACTTATTGACTATGTTAATTCCATATTATTATTATATTATCATGTTAATTTTATTATTGCATTATCTTTACAGAGGTATATTATAATTTTATATTGCATTATGTTATGACTTTATAATATTATATTAACTTTATAACTATCTTTCAATATAGTTGGTTTCCTTTGTAGTCCTGTGTATCTTATTTTATCTATTTAAAAACATTATCTGAGAAAGGAACTACAGGCTTCACCAGACTGCCAAAGGGGTTCATGACCAAAGAAAACTGAACCCTTTGCCATAGAGATCTGGAGAAGCTAAGAAGTTAGAGGACTTCACAGGTAGGGAGAATAGAATAAAAGGATGTTAGAGTCAGCAGAGACCTTAGATATCATCTTGTTGTTGCAAAGGCCAAGACTCCTCTGATTCATTTCATAGTTTCTGCTTCATTTCTATAACCTTTATAATGTGTTCTAAGCATTTGTTTGCTTCTTGAAATTTTGTAGAATCATCCTCTTTCACTGGAAAATGTAAGTGAATTTTTATGATTTATTATAGAATGTGTACATGTACACATATATTTTATACAGCCATATAAATAAAGTCTTTCTCCTTTTATTATCTTTGTGCCTTTAAATTTTATTCTCTCAGCCCTCTAGAACTCATATGTAGAATCCCAAGAGGATAGTGCATAAACATTTTCATAAGGTCTTTGATTCTCACTGTATGAGAACAACCCAACAACACCATCTTGGTCCTAGTTCAGCAATTTAGAATTGCCTGCTGTCCTGTCTACCTGTGTAGCTTTAATTGCTTACTGCTTTGGGGGATTTTTTTTTTTGCTATCATTATTGAAATTAGCCAAAATGATCTCACCTATTTCCCTGATGATAATTTCATAGATAAAAGTCCATCTAGGTTCAAATACACCATAGCACCTGGAATCATATATAAAATCCTCTGCATCCCCCTTAACCTAGAATAAAAAAGGAAACATTCCAATCTTATACTTTCATTTCAGTCATCCAATTAATTTATTCAAAGATCCCACAGCAAAACTTTAGAAGTGGAAAGAGTATTTTAGAAGCTTGAGTATTTTGATTACTACAATGACCAGCCATGAGTCTAGCAGACCGATGATAAAAAGTACCATCCTCCTCCTGATTGAGTTGTAATGGGTTATGGAAAGAGACAAATATTTTTGAACATGGTTAATGTGAGAATTTGTTTTGCTTGACTATGAATATTTATTGTTACAAAGATTTTGTTTTTCTTTTTTTTTTAATTGCTATAGTGAGTTGTTCTACCTTACTTTTCTAGACCCCTCAGAGCAAAGATAAGAATGATCATGGGATATGGGGAGAATTGCCTTATCTAGAGTGCATATTGGACATATAAAACACCTGAATATGAGAGATATAGGTTAAAGGTTCTTTCTACATGTTCATCTTTTATATAGGAGTAACAAACAAAGAGTCCCATGATGAAAAAAGTCTCAAAAGTTTGATAGAACAACTTAGGAAATCTATTTAGGAAGCTAGGAAAAGAGCAAGAAATACCTGCCTAATAAGTATGGTGTAGAATGGAATAGGGCCCAGGAGTGGCTAGATAGTAGGGGAGGAGATAGCAGAATTATCCTAAAGGTATCACTATGATTTACACTTTATTAACTTCTATAGAATCACTAAATATTAGCATTTAAAGGGACCTAGTCAGGTCCCTAATTTTATAATTTAAAATGAAACTCAGAGAAGGAGATGTAATAATCAATCAATTAACCACTATTCATTGTGTTAACTATGTGTTAGTCACTGTGCTAAATGATGAGGATTCCTAAACTAGTTTACCTATTCAATGTCATACCAAACTACCCCAAAATCATTTCATAATGCTAGGGGGGAAAATTTCATTTGGAAGAACAAAAGACCAAGGATACAAAGAGAATAAATAAAAAAAAATGAAGGAAGATGGCTTAGCTATGTATAATTAGAAATCTGTTACCCTAAAAACTACATATCCCAGGAGCCCACTGACTTCCTGTCATTACATACTTCCTGTAGACAGGGGGATATATTGAGTGGGGTTCTTGGTCTCTCTTTTGTTTCCTGTTGGCAACTGTGGTGGAGCGTGGGGTTTTGAACAGGTAGATTAGCCATGGGCACATGGTTTTATTTTGTTACCTTTTTCTTTATTTATTTCTAATAATCATTAATAAATCTCTTAAAATATAATATTTGAAATTATTATGCATTCATTTTAATTTCTACAGCTATACTGGATTTCAAATTGTATTATAAAGCAGCAATCATTAAAACAGTTTGGTACTGGCTAAGAAATGGAGTGGTCAGTGGAATAGATTATGTTCTCAACATGCAATAATAAATGACTATAGTAATGTATGTATTGTTTAATAAAGACACAACTTTTGGAAGAAGAGCGCACTATTTGAGAAAAGTGCTCGAAAAAATTGGAAAACAGTAGAGCAGAAAGTAGGAACAGGTTAAATGATGAGGATCTAAAGAAAAGGCAAGAAACAGACTCTGCCTTGAGGAGTTTATATTCTAATGGAAGAGATAAGGTACACACAAACATATATGGAAATATAGATATATACACATATATATGTATACATATTATTGTTATTGTTGGTCCTTTGTTTCAAAGAGGATCAGTGACATCACAGGACGATGTCTTGACTTGCATAAGAATTGGATTTACAAGAGTCAGAGTTTCATAAAGTTGTCAGCCTCACTCTCTCTTCTGGTCATTGAAGTCCAATGGTAAGACAAGTCAGGATGACTGGCAATGGTCTGGGATACACTAGATGATCTTGGCTTCTTCAATGTCTAACCAGACCCTAAGTGTTCCGTAGCATGCCTCTACCATTTTTATGGCCTTGGGAAAGCTCTACTACTGCTGACATGGGTGACATTAGTCACCCTTCTCTCTGGATTCTCAGCTTCCTTATCTGAAAATTGAAATGAGGAATTCTAATATCCTTTTTCAGCTATAAATCCTGTGATCCTAGTGCAATGCTATGTGGGGTTTGTCTGGCATAAGTTCAGAGTACAAGAAATAGCAATATCTCTCCACATGGAGGTGCCACCCTCTGTTACAGGATGATTAATTTGGGAGCCTTAAGACTATTAAGTCACAGAGAAGGTGTGTCTATAGTAAGTACATCAGTGGGAAAGGTTCTCACATTGAAGAAATCACTGCTCCTGATTTTCCTTTGCATAGACTTTTATAGATTTATAGTTCTTCCATATAGGTTATCTTATGTCATTGACTCTTTGTCCTTTGTTTTGAAAGGGACTAATTACATCACTTGTGAGTAAATTAGATTTAAGTGAGTCAGAATAACACAGTCATCAGCCTCAGTTTCTCTTCTAGAGTCATCAAAGCCCAGCAACAAGACAAAAGTTAAAACTATGGAGCCAGGAGATGGAGTGTCACATGAGTAATATGGTACCTAGGTGGCACAGTGGATTAAGTGATGCATCTGAAGTCAGTAAGACTCCTTCCTGAGTCCAAATCTGGTCTCAGTAAGAGCCTGGGCAAGTCACTTAACCCTGTTTGCCTCAATTTCCTCATCTGTCTAATGAGCTGGAGAAGGAAATTGCAAACTACTTTTGTGTCTTTGCTAAGAAAACTCTCAATGGGGTTACAAAAAGTTGGACATGACTGAAAAATAAAACTGAGCAACAATCTGCATAATATAAGGAGGATGAATAGGTGAGGAATGAAGCCATTCTTTTTTGCTTAATCTAGCCTCTTTAGAATTTCCAGAGTTTCGTTCTCTAGGAGTCCCATTCTCCAAGCAACCTAGAACCTGAGAGTTAGCGTGGGATTGAGGAAAGGGTAGATAAGCTTTGGAATCACAGGATCTAGGTTCAAATCCCAACTCTCATTTACTGCCTATGTAACCTTGTGCAAGTCACTTAACTTCTCTGGGCCCCAGTTTCCTCACTTGTAAAACGATGGAGTTGGATTTGATGACTTTTAGGATTGCTTTCAATTCCAAATCTATAAAACTTGGGTTTTTTCCAAACTTTCTCCCATGAAACATAACATATGGTACTGGTTCTTTCCCAGATTCTATCTTAGTGTAATGAGAACAGCTATGAATGTGTCCATACAGACATCTTACCCATGAACTATAATGCTTTTAAAAGAACAAGAATCACATATGGGTGGCTGGCTCAGATCAATAAGCAAGCTGGATTCACATGTTAAAAAACTGAGGACTCTTTTTAAAAAGTACAACTATTAGTAATAAAAGAAAACATTAACATCTGTGGCTGGAGCACTCCCATCCTGCCTTCGAACACCATCCCATGTCTTTGTCCTAAATTCCTGGTGCTTTATTCAATTATTTACAAAAGAGCATGCCATGTGTTGGGACACTTAGGGACTGGCTTCTGCCTATCATTGAACTCGTTTCTCCTCAATAATAGGAGAACAGGAAACTGGGGCTGAAAATATTCACTCCCACTTTATATACCAGCTCACCTGAGGAGACTTCTATTTGATATGTTTTTTAAAGTAGCACTAAGAATTGCAGGCAGCCATCTCAGCTTGGGGCATCTTAAAAAGCCCACCATCGATCCCTACTAGGATAACTAGCCCCCATGCTGGGGATCTTTACCATTAGAGGAAGAAATAACTGGGACTGACTCTACAGAAAGAAGAGAGATGCTTTTACAAAAATGACATAATTTGGTTCCCTGAGAAAAGAGAGGGTCGGTAAAAACGATGGTCCTCCTCCATCTCTTGCTTCTTATTTCTCTGAAGTGGGAGCAACAGTGTACCCACAGCTCATTAAAGTATAATCTTAACAAAATAAGTAAATAAATAACAAAAGAGGGAGATGACTCATGGAACAAAAGTACTAGAAATCTCAATGCCAGGATTCATAAATGTAACTGGTTTGCATGCTTCCCTCTCTACTCCAACTCTTATCTTCATACTGGGGAACTTCAACACAATGTTGGTATGCCTTCAAATACTCTATTTTTCAGTTCCTCAACTACTCAACCCCCCTGACCCACTCCTCTTTTCAGGCTCAGCGACATACAAAAATGGTCATACCTTTGCTCTTGCCATTACCAATAAATGTTCCATTTAATCCTGAAGCTTTTGCAGTTAACTTTATCATTCTGCTTCTCTCTCTGTTTTCCTTTTCATAAACCTCCTTGCCATGATTTCCAATTTCTCTACCCCTTAGCACTTTCCTAGCCTTTTCCCCTAAAGTTTTCTTAAACCCTAATGGTGTGGGGGTTTTTGTAACCCCAACACTAAGCACAGTGTCTGGCCTATATATACATGTACTTTAAAAATTACTTGTTGATCAATTGGTTAGTCGGTTTATTTCTTATTCACTGATTGGGACATGTGGTTCTTCCTTTTCCTGCACTGGAGAATTGAGGTATGTTAGCACTGGAAGCTATGTGAACTTGGATAGATCACTTAAATTTTCTGCGCCTCAATTTCTTCATCTAAAAAAATATATAAGGTTAACTAGAGCATCTGTAAAGTTCTAGCTCTAAGGTTCTCACCATTCTAGCAATAGGAAAAAGAGAAATCTGGACCCATGAATGATAGAAATGTTGATACTGGCCAAGCCAAGGGCTTACATATATATATATATATATATATATATATATATATATATATATATATATATATATATATATATATATATATATATATATATATAATTCTGCTTCTCTCTGTTTTCCTTTTCATAAACCTACTCTATCCTGATTTTTATGTATATATTTATACATGTACATATACCCAGGACCATGAGGTAGGGATATGGGCATATTGGACTTGCTAATCATGAACAGTTGGCAATCTCAGAAATGATGAAAGGTTTGATGATTCTAGTCAGTCACTTCCCCTTTCAAGAGGTTCTCCCTCCTGTGAAAATGTTTATAGAGAGAAGTGGAAAGGGGCCCTTGGGATCACTCTTTTGGAAGTCAGAACTGATAATAATGACGCCAACCTATTTTCACACTCTCCTCTTCCTTCACTCACTAGTAGATGCAAAGATTCATTGGATATCTCTTGGGGGTGTAACAATTGTACCTCGCCTGTGAGTCTACCTCAGAAATATTACTCTAGCCTTCCCTTCATCTAATTGTTTATATTCTAATAATGAGATTCTGCTTGACCTTCTTGCTGGCTTACTGCCTCAGTTTCCCCAAACTCGGATGTGATTCTAGATTTGTTTCTGACTTTTTCAGCATTTTTCAGCATTCTCTGTTCCTCAGAGAGCAAGTGTGTGTTAATTTCATGTCCCCTAACTTCAAACACCTCAATCTGTCCTTTCATGTATGCTCATACCCTCAATAATTCATCTGACTACATGGCTCTTTTTATTTTCCATCAAAAAAAAAACAACCCTGGAAAACTCCCCATTTTCTTACTCAATCTGCCAGGTACTCGTAATAGGTGTCTCCTTAATGTACATAAACATTTGCTCAGATGTGTGCATTCTTTTAAAAGTTCAGTACAGACGGGCTGCTGTCAGAGACCAACTAAAATTCTTCTCTTTAGGAAAAACAAAACAAAAAAAAACCTAGGCTACACAATATTACAAACAGCTGTACTCGGTTACGCCAGCTAAGCTTGTCTTTTTTTTTTTTTTCAACCTATCAAAGGCACCGAGTGATGGAGGGAAGCAGGGCATTTCTGTACAAATTAAGCAATTACTATGAATGGATATCATGCAAACTCATAAATGACCCCCAGACAGCATCAAAAGATGTCTCTGGGAAATGAGAAACAACACGGCATTGAGCAAGCAGATGTATTTGTTTTTGTGGAAGCAGCCAGGAGTCACCTGACCCCTCTAGCGAACCCCAGTCTGCAACCAAAGCGGGCTCTGCTCTTCCATCAGCTGGAAGGACTCTGAAGCCTCCATTGCTTAAGGCCCAGGGGCTACGACAGCAAAGTGAATCACTTCTAGGAAAGACAATGACTTGTTTACTTTTCATTGAATTGAAAATGGAAGATATTTCATAATAGAATCTGAGAAAATTTACCAGATGTTTCATTTCGCTGTGTTCCTCTGGCAGGTCTAAAAGATAAAATGCTGAGTAAGGCTAATAAATCAAGCTGAGTATGAAAAGCTTAGGGAGAAAATTCATAGAAACTAGGATCTAGGGAAGACACCTTTTTCACATGCATCTGAGGTAGCCTGATGGGTTCTGTGCTTTGCTGACTGCCTAATATGATCTCTGTCTCTGTCCACGTCTCTGTCTTCTTTGCTTTCCTCTCTGTCTCCCTGTCTCTGTCCGTCTTTGTCTCTCCTCTCCCTCTATCTGACTCTCTGACTCTGTCTTTCCTCCTCCTCTCTGTCTCTCTATTTTTCCTCCCCCCTCTTTTCCTGTCCACTCTCTCCTCTCGCTTTTGTTTTTCCTCTCCTCTCTCTTCTCTTCCCTCTATTACACACTCTCCCTTTTCTTCTCACTCACCATCTATCTCTCTCTCCTTGACTTTTCTTTCTTTTTCTCTCCCTCTTTTTCCTTCCCCTCCTTCCCTATTATTCCCACCTCCTACCTACTCCCTTTTGCTCAACCAATAATCTGCGAACCTAAAGAAAACGACTTGTTAAAATACAGTTAAAATGTGGTTGTGCGAATTCTTAGCTATAATTTTTAAATGGCTTCAAGTTTGCTTCTTGTTCACTTGAGCCTCGGTAAGATAGACGGATAAACCCCTGAAACAAGAGGTTTTAAAATGAAACTTGTCAGTAAGCAAAGACAAGCTCAGAATTAAACAGTTTTTCTTTGTTTTTCCTTCCAGAATGCTGGGGTTTATGAAAAGCAAAGACTAATGAGCTGAGGCATTAATTGGATAAACATTGATGTGGTCTCCACACTGGCCTTCTGTGACTTATATCATGGTTGATGCCTATCACACATTTTACACATGTTCAGTTGAGCAGAAACTCCAGCCTAGGCAATGGAGTGGAATGGAGCAGTCAACAACACAATTAAAAATTCAGAAATCCAGTGAATCACTTCAGGGTATGGCTCAGTTCCTTATGTTTGGGTTCTGCTCATGTTCTTCCCTAGGAAGGAAAAACATTCCTAGATTAGTTCTCAGAATGAGCCTCCTTCTGCACCATTCTCTACCTCATACCCTGAATGCGACTAAGAAAAACAATTAGCCCTCGTTCCCTTCCTCTCCAGATCTGTGACTTCAGTCACAAGCAGCTTCTGGGGAAGGACTCCATTGACCATACAAATGGGCACCTTCTTCATTGAGGAGCTCGTGTCTAAGTAGCACAAGAAACACTAAAAGGTTAAGAAACTTTCCCACTGCAAATAGCTAGTGTGTCTCAGATGCAGGATTTGAACACAGGTCTTCCCTCCTCTAGTTAGTGCTGTATCCACTATGCAACTCAGCCTCTTAGGGAGAGTGCTTAGCTTCTACAAATGGGGGGGGGGGGGGGGCGAGGTCAGGCAGAGGTTGAGGCAGCTGATCTCTCACTCATCTCTTTTCTCTTTAGCTCTTGAAATGTATCTAGGGGGATCCGTGCTTTGAGCCTCCATTTCTGCTCTAATCATGATACTAAATCACTCTTCTGCCCATTATCATCAGTAAGCCCCTCTGTGGACAGTGATATATCCCACCAGGATGTCTGTTCTGATTGGCCTTTCATAGACTTCTTTTCATTTGTCTACTGGGCAGGAAAAGTGGCTTCAGGGACTACCAGCTCACAGGGCACATCCAGCCCTAATGGCCTTATCACTCAGTTACCTGCTCCTCCTTTCCCAAAGGGAGCACCAGTTACTGTCTCTGAGCCAGAGAGTCTGGCTGAACCATCCTATTACTGTTTTATATAAAGCACTTACTAAATTCCTTGAGGGAAGAGGTGTCCCCAAAGGGGACGTGGCTCATTAAGCTGCTGCCTGCTTTCCAAGCAGCCAGAGAGGATCACAGGGGTGGTTAGCAGGTAGGCAATGCCTTTGGGGGCATTATGAGACTAATGCACTAACCTCTGTACACATTGGATAACATAATGGAAAAAAATGACAGAGAAGAAAACTAGAAATGTGGTTTTCTCAGTAGCCCTACTGAGGTTTTTTAATGGGATTGAGGAGGAAACAAGGATGTATTTATTGAGATTTACAAAAATGTATCTCTTACCAGAGCATTGAGTCTTCTCCACTTGGAAATATTTTGTGATTTGGAAAATAAAATAAAAGAAAGGGAGAAGGAAGGTGAGAAAAAGGAAGGAAGGAGTGAAAGAAGAGAAGGAAGAAAAATGGAGAAAGAGAGAAGGAAGGATAAAGAAAGAAGGTGGGAAGAAGGGAGGGGAGGGAAAATATTAAAACAAAGGAAACAAGCAAGGAAGGAAGATAGGAAAAGAGAAGAGAGAAAGGGAAGAAGGAGAAAGTAAGAGTAAGTAAAAAGAAGAGGAAGAGGATGTAAGAGAGAGGAAAGTAGAAAGAAAGAAAGAAAGAAAGAAAAAGAAAGAAAGAAAGAAAGAAGAGAGAGAGAAAGAGAAAGAGAGAAAGAGAGAGAAAGAAAGAAAGAAAGAAAGAAAGAGAGAGAGAGAGAGAAAGAGAGAAAGAGAAAGAGAGAAAGAGAGAGAAAGAAAGAAAGAGAGAGAAAGAGAGAGAGAAAGAGAGAGAAAGAAAGAAAGAGAGAGAGAAAGAAAGAAAGAAAGAAAGAAAGAAAGAAAGAAAGAAAGAAAGAAAGAAAGAAAGAAAGAAAGAAAGAAAGAAAGAAAGAAAGAAAGAGAGAAAGAGAGAAAGAAAGAAAGAAAGAAAGAAAGAAGAGAGAAAGAGAGAAAGAGAGAGAAAGAGAGAAAGAAAGAAAGAAAGAAAGAAAGAAAGAAAGAAAGAAAGAAAGAAAGAAAGAAAGAAAGAAAGAAAGAAAGAAAGAAAGAAAGAAAGAAAGAAAGAAAGAAAGAAAGAAAGAAAGAAAGAAAGAAAGAAAGAAAGAAAGAAAGAAAGAAAGAAAGAAAGAAAGAAAATTTCTAGCCATGTCACCCTGGACAAGTCACTTAGCCTCAACTGCCTAGTCTTTACTGCTTGGAAATGATATTTAGTATCAAATCTAAAACAGAGGGTAAGGGATAAAAAATATAAATAAACAATTTTTTTCAAAAGGAAAAAGATAATCTGCACTACTCAGGCTTGAGACTAATGAAAAAGGTAATACTGAGAATGGGATATTTTGTCAGTCTATTCTTAGAAATAATAAACTTAAGCTTTCTGGAATTACAGAATGTTAAAACTGAAAGGTTATATAGAGATCATCTAGATTAACCCCTTCATTTTACAGAAAGGGAAACGGAGACTTTGATATGACTTGACTGGCCCTGCCTCACACAGACAAGAAGTGTCAAATTGAGATTCAAACCCAGGACCTCTGATTCCCCATTCAGTGCTCTTTCCAGTTCTCCATCCTGTCTCCCTGGAAGACCAGCTGTCTCTAGGAAATTGCCAGGAAAAACAATGGGCTCCTAGGTAACCACCATGCACCAAGGACCGCGTTCACAGAGGACCTGGGAATTCTATTTGCATAGGTTTCCAGAGTAGGCTGGTGAGCCTGGATGCCACATGCTCCAGGTACCAATTCAGCAGGGAGTAGTACACTGTGGCCAGGATTCAAGAGGCTTCAGGAGGAGACATCCATTTACTCTAACAGAGAAGCAGGTCAGAGCAGGTGTCTCATGAAAGCTTTTCAGTGGCGGTAGAGAGACAGCGATGCCATCTCCTTAATGTGGAGGGCAGGGACTGGTTCTGCCCCCTTCATAGGAGTTTAACATAGACCTTAAGCTTCAGTTCACTCCTCTTTCTCATGCTTATAAAAAATACTAACTAGTCAAGTGAACATGCATGTGGAGGATGGGAAAGGGAGCATCATTACATGCCGCTCTGAACTCTTCCTCATCTCACCCCGAAGCAGTCATGGTGTGGGTTAGAACACTGGCCTGACTAGCAGCCCCTGTGAGGTCATTTGTGACTGCTTGTGGCTATACGCAAGGCTGGAGCAGAATCAAAAGGGGCTTTCACTAGGAAGAGCAGAGGACACGGAGCTGGCTCTTGCATGCCGTGGGGACAACCAGTCTAGTCTCTGCTTTGCTTCACATAATGGACAAAAGAGGTCCTTCTTGCCTCCATTCCACTAGGGAATGTGAACCCCGTCATTCAGAAGACAAGGAAGCTGCTTGAGGAAGCGAGGTGGCACAATGGCTAGAAAGTTGGGCATATTCATATTTTGCCTCACACTTACTAGTTGTGTGACCATGGGGCAACACACTTTTTTTGTCAGCCTCAGTTTGTTTATCTCTAAAATGGAGATAATTAAGGCACCTTCATCACAGGGTTGTTGTCAGGAGCAAATCAGATCATGTCCTACATAACTGGGTAGCTATCACTCAAATTCACTGCAAGATAAAAAGCCAGGATTCAGTTATCCTTAGTTTACATACATCTTAGTGCAATGAATAGAGCTGAACTCAAGTCCTGCATCCAACATCTATGGACAATATGATCCCAGTAAATCATTGAACCCCTTAGAGCCCAGGCAGTGCTTGAATCATGACACTGGAGCAGAAAGAAGTCATCTAGGAGTTACCTGTATTCTAAGGACTCTTTGATAAAGACAAGATGGATTGGATCCCAGCCTTCTTAAAAGCTTTGATCCCGGAAGAAGATCCCCTCTTCTTTTTAGGATAATATTCTATAGCTGGAAAGGGGACAGGATGGGTGAAGATCTTTTGCTTTTTTCTGCAGCAATGAAGAAGCATGATATTGTTGTGTTCTTCAGCATAGTTCCCTTCCTAGTAAACTGCTATGGTTATAAGTAGTAGCAGCTCTTTCAGGGCAGATATTTTAAGGGCTTGATAAAAGTATTAAAGAGTGGATAAGCATCGTTCCTTTTATTCACTCCAAAAGAGCATGTGCTGAGAAAATATCTGGGGGGAAATATGTGACTAAATATGGTAGTTTCATTTTTATTTACAAATGCTATTTGTGTTTTGGGATAGGTAGGTGGCATAGCTTCAGACACTTACTATTGGAATGATGGGTGCATGAGAGGATTTTTGGAATCTTGGCAGCAGGACTGAGGGAGAGAAAGCATCGGTTGGAGAGGGAGGGATTCTGGGAAAGGAAACTGACCTGAGAGAGATCTATAGGGAATTCTGGGCCTTTGGAGCTGAGTCCTTGACCTGGCAAGACCCGTTGCCAGGCTGAGGATCTCACCAAGAGCCACCAGAGAATATCCTGTTCCTGCATTCAAGTTCTTCCACAAACCTATCATCTGTCTGATATCTCCAAGCACCTTTAACTGAGGAGAAGATACCTCAAACCCCACAGGGGTCTGTGGACTCCTGAAGGAGAGAGCCCAGCTCCCTCGCCCGTCCAGTCTTCTTGCTCCTATCTCTTTATAGTTTCTTTAGGCCAGCTGGATACATGAATTAATAGTGGGACTATTTAGTTGGGGGTACAGGATGGAGAAACCCAGATCCACAAAATTACACTGTCCAGGTGAAAGACCATATTAGAGAAACATTAGAGTAACCAATGTCCACTTTCCATCTCCCAATTTGTCTATAGATTCATCATTAAATCTATATGTTTATATTTTATATATTTATTTTAAAATATATAAATATAAATATTTATATATAAATATTAAATTTATTTTTGTTATATATTATATTATATAATAATATATTATATATAACATATTATATATAATATATTATTATATATTATATATATATATATTATATATTAAATCTAAATAAAATTCATCATTACAAACAGCAGTCTGATTTGTCAAACCTCTTGGTTTATATTTGAGAAGGTTTTTGATTCAGGACCAACAGAGAGCCACCAGGACCATCCTCTGCTGAGGCAAAGCCTCCACATCCTCTCTGTGCCAGAGGAACTGAGACCATCCTTGGGTTTGGCTGGTGGGGGAGACCTGTCTTCAACTCTCCATCACCCCTTTTTTCAGGGAACTTCAATATACCTTGTGCAACAAAGAACAACTGCTTCTCTCTTGGGGAAGGTGAGAGGAGAATAGAGTCTAGTTCATTCAAGCTTCAGCTCTCTCTCATATACAGATCTTTTTCCAGAAATTACCTGAGAACTCCACTGATATAGCATCAAAATCAAAAAGGAGAGAACCTTTATTTTTACCTCAGGAACCTCCATTTTTACACTATCTGTGTGACCTTAGACCAGTTGTTTAACCTTGTTTACCTCAGTCTTGCCATCTATAAAATGAGCTGGAGAAGGAAATGACAAATCACTCCAGTATCTTTGCCAAGAAAACCCCAAATGAAGTCATGAAGAGTTGAATGCAGCTGAAAAAGTACTGAACAACGATAACAAATGAACAAACAAAAAAAGATGTCTTGGAGCAGCTAGGTTAAGAGAGCTAGATCTAGAATCAGGAAGAACTGAGTTTAAACCTGACCTCAGATACTTATTAACTATGTGACACTGGGCAAGTCACTTAACCCTGTTTGCCTCAGTTTCTTCATCTGTAAAATGATCTAGAGAAGAAAATTGCAAACCTCTCCAGTATATTTACTAAGAAAACCCAAAAAAGGCTTCCCAAGGAGTCAGATACCACTAAAACAACTGAACACCAACAAACAGGTATTGCACACAATATATTTTATCCCATGCACCTCCTTCATTTATTCTAAAAGTAAAGGTATTGAAAAAAAATAAAAGTAAGGAACTGAAAGATTGCACCAAAGCTGAAGCTAAATTCTTTGGGGATGAAAATCTGAGCATTGCAAGCTTGTATGGGAAACAGTAAACCTTAAAAGAGAAAAAGGGCTGGATAATAGTTCAGGAAACCAAGAATACAGGTTAAAACATGACTGGCCCTCTGTTACCTATAATGCAGCCCAAACCAGATGGATTAAAAGAAAATCATTGCCCCTGGGGTTATTCACTTGTCTTGTCCTGAGATGGTGGAATAAGAATCAGAGTTGCCAAAGGAGCAACCAGTGAGACCTTTGGGGAAGCCTCTTAAAGTTCAAAGACCTCAAAAGCAGACATCACGTATCATTTTTCACAATTAGAGCAATGCTGTCTTCAAAAAGACAAGACATTGTTTTAACTACATGTTCTATGCCAGATGACTAGATGAAAAGTTTACGCATGTTATATATGTGTATATGTGTTTATATACATATATATGCCTGATTATATATATATATATTATATATATATGTTTACAGATACATATATATATATATCATCACCCCAATGTTTTAAAATGTTTAGAAATTAGTGCCCCATGGACTATAGTAGAAAGATTCACCCATTCAATAGGTCTGGGTTCAAGGAAATTTGAGCCCATCATCATTGCTTTGATCCTCCATTTTTTCATCTTTCAGATAAAGGTACTAGAGAGCACAGTGAACAGAGACCTGGCTTGGTATCAGGACGATCTAAGTCCAGATCTAGCCTCAGACCCTTACTGGTCGTATGGCCCTGACAAGTCAGTTCACCGCTTTCTGCCTCAGTTTCCTCAGCTCTAAGATGGTGTAATAATAGTTTGAATTTCCTAGGGTTGCTATTGTGAAAGTCAATTGAGATAGTATTTGTAAAGCTCTTAGTACAGTGCCTGGCATATAGTAAGCATTTAATAAATGCTTGCTTCCATCCTTCCTAAATGATCTCCATGGGTCTTTTCCAGTTCCATCACTATATGATCAAGGATAAACAATATGCTCTAATTGGGGAGCATTGCTTTAATGAAAAAAAAAAAAAAGCCAGAGGCCAGGGACTCATGAGACCTAAATGTTACTCTTGGCTCTGTCAATAACTGACAAATCATAAAATCACAGAGAAAGAGGAGAAAAATTATTCAGTCTAATCTTGACTCTCTTGGTAACCTCATGGGTTACTATAGATTTAATTATTATCTCTATACAGATGATTCCCAGATCGATAAACTCTGCCCCAGTCTCCCTGAAGCTTTAGTCCTGAATCAATAATGGCCCCTAAGACATTTCAAAGTGGATGTCCTAGAGACGTTTAAACTCAACATATCTGAAACTAAACTTGTTATTTTTTCTCCCTTCCCCACCACAACGCTCTCAAACCTTTCCCTCTTAAACAGCTATTTCTGTTGAAGGTACTTCCATGTTTCTAGTTTCTAAGGTTCATAATTGCCTTGGACTTCTCATTTTCCCTTATGCCACACAGGGAATCAATTGCCAAATATTGTCATTTCTACCTCCATAGCATCTCTCACATTCAACCTCTTCTCTCCATTCACACGGTTGCCTTCTAACACGATGGTGCTCTGCCTCATTTTCGTCTGTCTTAAATCTCTTGGTCTATCTTGTCATCTTCAGTGCCGTCGCTCCCATTGCTAACCTGAAGGATATGACAATAGATCTACCCACCATTCCTGTGACTCCCCAGACAAAAATTCCCTTCATTTACAACCACCTCATATGTATTGTCTTCCTCTAATAGAAAATAAGCTCCTTAAAGTCAGGACTTTTTGCCTAGCATAATGCCTGACATATTTTTGTTGTTGTTAGCCTTTGATGCTTAGTCATTCTTCTGTTATGAGAAGAGTATCTTCAGAATTATTGTGAGAGAAACAGCATGGTATAAGTCAAGATGCCAAATAGAAATAGTTCCACTAAACCATACCTAAGGATCCCTGTGCTACATATTGACTTAGAAAACCACATATTAACATTATCTATTCTATTGATAATGCCTGGCATATAAGGGGCACTTAAGTGATTTTTCACTCATTCATTAATCACATATACTGATATATAGGTAAGTATTTTGAAAGTTAAATATAGGGTGATAAACACTGATTATGATTAGTTCATACATCATAGGCTCAAGGAAGAAAAGAACCTTACAGGTTATCTAGTCCATTCCCATTATTTTATAGATCAGGAAACCAAGACTCAGAAAAATTAAGTAATTTGTCCTGAGTCATGCATATAGGTAGTAAGTAGCAGATCAACCCAAGTCTTCAGACTCTACCCGCAGGATGTATCCTCCAAATGGCCTTGGTAGTGGATTCCCTGAATGTATAAGAAACAACTGAGAAAAATCAAGGGTTAAGTGGTAGCAGAAGCCAAATGAATTCCCTCTGCCTGGTTCCCACCAAGAATGGAAAGTTTCATTCAAACCAGACATCAATTAATAAGCGTGCGTATGTTTCTCCTCTGGTGAATCTTTTCTTCCGTTAAAAATAGGAAATGAATCATTTGGATTCCCACTCCCCCTTCCCCCCCATGGTATTCTCCTTCTGGGAAAATGTTGGAAATCAAATGAATCTAATTCTAAACAGTGACATTATAGAGTAACAGAATGTGTTGGGAAGCCTTTGAGGTCAGTTCCCTTCTTTTTACCATCGAGAGAATCAAGGCCAGAAAATTTAAATGACTAACCCAACATTGTATACTGGTATAGCCATTATAATTCAGTTCTCCGGATTCCTCATGTAGGGTTCTTTGCCATATTCCACGGAGCATCATTTTCTCTTCCCCAGTAATCTGAAAACATTTGACCAGAGAATCTGGTTACTATCACCAATAGTAACTAGCTCAAGGAAATTTCTTTTAAGAGTTCACATAGGGGGCATCTCTAGGCCCGTTGCTGTCATGTTAACCAATCTGGTAAGTATGAAGTGGTACCTGCGATATTGAAATCGCTTTTAAAGACTGATATATATTAATTTAAGGTCGCCAAGGATTTTACTTATGAAAATCCTAAATGAAACACTCAAATCAGAATGGAGTTTTATGGTAGTTTAATATTACAATGGGAGTAAGGAAGAAGGAGAGGGAGAGAAGGAAAGAAGGAGATAAGAGGTTAACTCAACCTTCTAGCAGAGCCAGAGGGAGTTCAGGCCTTGGAAGGCCAAGGCAGGGAAGGGAATCAGTCCTTTCACTCACGTGACCTATCTGAAGGAAAGCTGCCTGTGGGCCTCCTCCCTGCTCGAGCTCCTAGAACGAGTGCCTACCCCCCCCCTCCACAGGAAGTCAGCGAATTCCAGAGGCTGTTCCCTATCTCACTTCCTGTGCCTCACATGTGCCAATGGTGGCTCAAGCTTGGCTTAGGACAGCCCAGGTGGGCAGTTAGTTATTTCTGATTTGTCATTAACTAGCACATGCTGGTGTAGTGTGGATGTGCACAATTTTGGGTGCTAGACCAAGCACATACCTCAGAGTTGTTTTGATCTGCATCTCTCTGATTATAAGAGATTTAGAACACTTTTTCATGTGCTTATTAATAGTTTTGATTTCTTTAACTGAAAATTGCCTATTCATGCCCCTTGCCCATTTATCAATTGGAAAATGGCTTGATTTTTTATACAATTGATTTAGCTGAAAGTGTATATTTAAAATGCATGTAAATTATAATTAGAGAGACAGAATGGAGTAATGATCAGAGGACAGGGTTCAAATATCCCCCTCTGACACTTATTTGCTGTGTGACCCTGAACAAACCACAGAACTCTCAGTGCCTCAGGAAACTTTGTAAAAAATTTTTTCTTTTAAATTGTGTCCTGAGTGCATCTGCTGTTTGGTGGAAGGAATCTCCATTCCAGGAGCTTCCTATACTGACAGATCCCTGGGTGTCTTCCCAAAAAATTTACAATTACACAGAGCAAATAAGTCATAAAAACATGAAGCAATCCATGGAAAGGGAATTCATCTGCTGGATAGTTTACTATTTGAATAAATTTAAATACTTGGTGTTAATCTTTCATGGAATATCCCTTCACACCGTCCTTCTCAGCAATACTGGGTAATTTTCTAGTTTCCCTTAATGTGAAATAGCAGTCAGCTCATTGGACATTTTGGTGAATGGGACTACACTGGTCCTGATAATGAGGTCAGAGCCTCTCTTCCCATTGAGATTCCCCAACATGAATTCCTCCTGAAGTGATTTTCATCATCCCTCCTGATTTGCATAGCACCATATGCTATCCTGTCTCTATCTTTGTGCAGCAGGAAATCATTTCTTTTGACAGGATAACTATGATTACAGTAGGTAGGACAAACCTGAGGGAGGTGGGAAACAATTGGTAATGGAATTAGCCAAATGGTAACTAGGCAATAACATTTGCACCATCAACAAATGGGGTTGCAAATCCTATCGGGTTGTCTGCAGAGCTTTCTGCCTCAAGCAATGCCTGGGCCGCTTTGATTTTTACCTCATGGTGAATGTGGAACATCCTGGATGGACTTTACCATGAGATGTTTATGCCTTATTGATAGAGAGAAGCCCTGATTGCTGCCTTATTTTGAAAAATGAAAAGTCCAGGCCAGGCTTCAAATGCAAAGGTGGAGCTCAGAGTCCAAGATCCTTGCTACAAATTGGTTTTTTCTGCTTAGCCTGTTGGCCTCTTCTGTTAGATTAATAATCATGTTTTTTAATTTTGATGTCAGAGGTTAATGCTTAATTATCTCACATGAAAACGTGGTCTGCATACTCTGGACTGCAATGCTCATTTGAGCCTTCCTACCCTTCCACCCCACTCTCTGCACTTTTCTTGTCAAAGAGTCTTTCCTCTGCAAGGGTGAGATTATGCCTCCAACGACTGTAATTAGTGATATTTGCACTTGGGGCAAGAGGTAGTGGGCCAGACTCATTTAGGATATTGCTGAAATGGAACATTGTGAATTGGGATGAAGCCACCACTGTGGTCAGGCAAGGCAAGTTTGGCTACTGTTACTACAGATAGAAATGGGGCAGGCAGGAAAGGAATTGAAGTCCCTGGTAAATCGATCCCAAGGATGGCCAACATCCTTGACCAACAATGTAACACACAGGAGGGAGTTTATTAACAAACTGCAGTTTGGGCTCAGCACTCTAAAAATGGCTGGAGCCCTGCTTCTGGGGCTTACAGGCTTTTTATACACAGGAGTGACCAGGAACTTTTGTGGTAGGGGAGTGAACAGGAACTCCTGGGGTGAGGGGGACAGGGAGGGGAAGGAATAGGTTTGGGAGCTAGATCTTCAGAATCACCCCCAAAGCTGGGTGTCCTCTAATTCCGTGCCTTTGGCGAAGCCCCAGTTACCCCCACCCTATCTTGTGACATTTTTGGAAGAGATTTTATCTGAAGAGGGCTGCTTAGAAGGCAGCTGCTGCTCCTTTACATTCAGGAACTTTGCCCCTTCCTTGATCTTCATGAAATATTTGACTCCTGGAAAACAAGTCATCCTTCCCCATGTGTGCTCCAGCACGGAGCCAGGCTGAAGTTTCTGGGACAAGAATTCAGGATCAGAATTGCTAAGAAGCGAGAGGGCAGCGCTCCATTGTCCTAAGCCTCTGGATGCCTTCGCAAGCTAATCCAAAGAATCTCTCTAAGGTGCGATTGCATTCTAAAACCTCCTTAAAGCAAGAGAAAACCAGAGAATCGAATCGTGGGATTTGAGGACTTTTAAAAGCCTTGGTCTTTAAAAGCAGTCAATTAAAGTGTACCTGCTGGGGTATTTGGCAACACCAAATCAATATCTCATTTATTAAAAATTAAGAATCCATGAGCTTTTAAGGTTGACTTGAAAAAACAGAGGACTCTGCCAGTGGTCGAGATGAAGGCTGGGCAAGATGGGGGGGAAATGTGTTTCTGATTTCAAAAATGCCAGGACATTGGGGCTGTTGTCACGCTGCACTGCATTCCATTAGCATAATCAAGTTTGCTTACTTTTACTTTATGAGCTGTAGAAGGCAGCGAAACTTGATTTGTATTCTCTTTCTTTTAAATCACTCGCCGTGCCCTTTAAGCTAGAGCATAGTTACGGCAGCGACTCAAAAAGGCAGTCCGGGAAGTAAACACTGGCTTACTAGCTTTCTGTGAAATGAAAGAGGAAGGAGAAAAGCAGAAAATGGAAAATAGTCCTTAGATCACTCCCCACTTGTGCTTTCCAGTACCGTTGACTCCATTAGAAAGTGGCTTGTGCTCTTGGCCCAGTTCCCTGATTCCCAGTTCTTGGCGTTTGAGGTATCCCTAAAGTCTATTGACTTTCATCAAAGTAAACGATGGGGCTATGAAGACGGGGAGCTCATCTCTTTGTAGCCTTAGGGTTGGTCTCGTCCATAAGTATGATGATGTGGTGTGATTTTAGGGGTCTTTCGTTAGAGAGGGATTTCCCATGTAATATGGAAGTCACAACCCACGCTGGCTGTTGGGCAAGGTAACAAGAAAGGAACACTGACTTTGAAAACCGAGAATGTGCATTCACATCTTGCTTCTGCTGCTACTTGCATGACCTGCAACATCTTACTTATCTTTTCCTGACTTCAGCTTCCTCATCTCTAAAATGAAAGGGTTGGGCTAGAAGGCCTTCAAGTTCCCAATGATGGCCTGATCCCGACATGCTGGTAGCCAGATCTTAAAACCTGCTACGGAGTAGTAACTGTTGAACTGATTTGGTAATGGTTAAAAAACACCCAGTTTGGTCAGTAGGCCAAGTTAGGTTCTTAACCTACAAAAGCAAATACATTCAGTAGCTTAGTATTTAATAAGTCCCCAAATCCCAGCTTCTGGAGTAAGGACTTAACTATATTGATAAAGACTGCTGGGAAAACTGAATAGCAATCTGGCAGAAATTAGGTTTAGAACAGCAACTCATATTATATAACAAGATAAGCTCCAAATGAAGACATGTCTTCATTATACATAGTGACATCATAAACAAATTAGAGGAGCAAGGAAAAAAATTACCTTTCAGCTCTATGGAAAGGGGGAAAATTCGTGATCAAAGAAGGAATAGAATTTTTGAGAAATCATTTAAACTTTTTTGAGTTTCGAATTCTTTTCCTTCCTCCTACCCCTCTCCTTTCCTTAAGAAGGTAAGCAATAAGTAATAATAATAAGGTAAGTAAGTAATCTAAAATAAATTGTTAATAAAACTTTAGAAGAGGGGACATAAAGTTTCTAAAAAGAATATTCAATGGGTCCTACCAACAGTGGAATATTTAGGATTTGTCTTGGAGGGGGGCACCAGGAAAATCTCTAATAAAAGGATAGCAGACATACAGAAGCTAGTCATCCCTAGAATACCTGATTATAATAAAGAATTCCATTTGTACGTCCATGAAGCAAAAGGCATCGCTTCTGGAATGTTAGCACAGTATTTTGGGTTGCCACGATGCAAAGACAAATAAACAAACCCATAAACAAAATAAAACAAGAAAAATAAAGTTTTAAAAAAGGTATGCTTTGACTTGCATTCAGAATTCATTAGTTCTTTCTCTGGAGGTGGATAGCAATTTTCATCACGAGTCCTTTGGAACTGTCTTGATCAAAGTAGCTATGTCTTTCACAGTCCATCATCCTTACAATACTGCAGTTACTATGTATAATGTTCTCCTGGTTCATATAAGTTTTCCCACCTTTTTCTGAAATATTCCTGCTCATCATTTCTTATAACGCAATAGTATTCCATCAAAATCACATACAACTTGTTCAGTCATTCCCCAATTAATGGACATCCCCTTGATTTCCAATTCTTGTGCCACCACAAAAAGAGCTGCTATAAATAGTTTTTATACAAATAGGTCCTTTTTTCTTTTCTCTGCTCTTTTTGTGATTCATATTTAGTACTGGTATTGCTGGGTCAAAGAATATACAAAGTTTATAGCCCTTTGGATGTACTTCTAAATTGCTCTCTGGAATGGTTGGACCAATTTGCAACTCCACCAACAGTGCATTAGTGTTCCATTTTTTCCACATCTCCTCCAGCATTTGTTATTTTCCTTTCCTGTAATGTCAGCCAATCTAACAGGTGTGAGGTAATATCTCAGAGTTGTTCTAATTTGCATTTCTCTAATCAGTAGTGATTTAGAGTATTTTTTCATGTGACTATTGATAGCTTTGATTTCTTCTTCTGCAAATTGCTTGTTTAGGGGGCACTTGGGTGGCTCAATGAATTGAGAGTGAGATCTAGAGATGGGAAGTCCTGGGTTCAAATTTGGCCTCAGACATTTTCTAGCTCTGTGACCCTGGGCAAATCACTTAATCCCCATTGCTTATCCCTTAAAACCTTTCAGTCTTGGAACCAATACACAATATTGATTCTAAGATAGAAAGAAGATAAGGGTTTGTATATTTTAAAAATCATATCCTTTGACCATTTATCAACCGGGGAATGACTCATTTTTTTGTAAATTTGGCTCAATTCCCTATATATTTGAGAAATTAGGCCTTTATCAGAGAAATTTGCTATTAAATTTTTCCTCAGTTTCTTGATTTCCTTCTAATTTTGACTATATTATATGTGCTGTTTGTGCAAATCAAAATGTGTAATCAAAATAATCTATTTTATTTCCTATGATCCTCTTTTCTTTGGACATGAACTTTTCCTTCATCCTATGTATCTAACAGGTACATTTTCCCCATGCTGATCTAATTTACTTACGTTTATCACCTTTGATATCTAAATCATTTATGCATTTTTACCTTATCTCAGTATACACTATGAGATATTGATCTACACCTAATTTCTGACACTGTTTTCCTAGCGATTTTTGTCAGATGTTGAGTTTTTACCTCCCAACCCTTGGATCTTTAGGTTTGTCAAAGAGTAGATTACTATGATCATTTACTACTGTGTAATATATATACATATATATGTATAGATATGGATATAATTTATTTTGCTGATCCACCATTCCATTTCTTAGCCAGTACCAATTGGTTTGATGATTACTGCTTTTTAATATAGTTTGAATCTGGAACTACTAAACCTCCTTCTTTCACATTTTTCTTTGATTTTTTGATATTCTTGACCTTTTATTCTTCTACATGAATTTTGTTTTTCTTTTTTTCTAGCTCTATAAAAATCAAAGAGAAATGAAGATATGAAAGAAATAAATGTATAAAGACAAAGAGAAATAAAAAGATTCAATGTTGATAAGATTAGAAAGAAACAAATAAGTAGGAGGAAATATTTTTAGCAAGTTTCTCTGACAAAAGTTTCATTTCCATGACACATGAGGTACTGATTCTAATTGAGAACAGTAAAAGCCACCCACAAATTGATTGGCCAAAGGGTAGGAACAAGAAGTCTTCAATGGAAGAAACCCACCTACTTTTTAGCCATATGAGAAAAATTATCTCAATCATTAATTATTAATGAAATTAAAGCAATTCTGAGAACCCACTTTATACCTATCAGATTAGTAAAACTGATGAAAAAGAAACAGGACAGATCTGGAGGGATACATTTGATCTGTGAACTGATCCAACCATTCCAGAAAACAATTTGAAACTATGCTCCCAAAATTACCAAACAGTGTTTACCTTTTGATCAGCAATCCTACTAGTAGACCTACACCCTAAAGAGATCAAGGAAAGAAGAAAAGGTCCTACATGTATAAAAATATTGGGAGCAGTTTATTTTGTGGTGGCAAGGAATTGACAATGGAGTGGATGCCCATCAAATGGAGAATGGCTAAACAAGTTGTGGTATATGATTGTGATGGCATACTATTATGCTATAAGAAATGGATTCAGAAAAACCTGGGATTAACTATATGAACTGATACATAGTGAAGAGAGCAGAGCTAAGGGAACAACTTGCAAGGACAAACAACACTGTCAAAATGAACAATTTTGAAAGACTTAAGAACTCTGAGCAACAAAATGATTAATCATGATTCCAGAGAACAAATAATGAAGTATGCTACCCACCTCCTGACAGAGGCATGATATTCTGAATATGCTGAAGGAGACCCATGGATAATATAAGAATGTTTTGTTTGACTATTTTTGGTTAGTTATTATTGTTAATTTTGTTTAACTATATTTATTAGAAAAGTGTTTTGTTCTTTTGTTTGCATATTTGTTGTAAATGTGTTTTTTATTTTTTCATGGAGGGTAGGAGGTTTATTGGGAATGTTAATTGAAAAATTAAAATTTAATTCAAAAAAATGAGAACTTCTTGAGGGATGTGACTGTTTTTGTTTTCCTTTGTTTCCCAACACGTAGTACTGCTTCTGTCACATAGTAAACACTTGATAAATGCTTGTTGACTAATTTTTCCATCATTCATTTCCCTGATGACAGGCATAATGTTTCTTCTCTTGCGCAAATTCCTCCCTGGTAATATGTTGTGGACTAATTATATCCCTCTTAAGCCTATCATTGCCCTATAGGTGACCTTGTAACTTTAATTTTTTAGAAATTGTGCTATTCTATGACTCATATGGAAGAATAATAATGCTAAAGGATGTGACTTTGTTGCACAGGAAAACCCAAGGTCACTAAAAGCATAGTCTATTCAATTCAGGGCTCACCTCGCTGTCCATCCACCGTGTCTGTGACATACATAATGATAGAATAATTCTTTGAGCTGTTTTAGCATAATAAAATAAAGTCCATTATTTTTCCAAACATTTTTTAAACTTTATAATATTATTATTTTTCTTAAAGTTAGAATGAAAGGTGAAAGGAAGAATCATAGCTTAGCACCTTGGTTTGGGAGGAGAGGAAGAAAGCTGAGATTTGAAAAAAAAGGTAGAAAAAGGGCACCTAGGCAGCACAGTGGATACAGAGCCAGGCCTGGAGATGGGAGGACCTGGGTCAAATCTGGGGTCTCAGATACTTTCTAGCTATGTGACTCTGGATAAGTCACTTAACCCCAACTGCATATCAATTCTGAGAGAGAGAGAGAGAGCAAGAGAGAGAGCGAGAGAGAGAGAGAGAGAGAGAGAGAGAGAGAGAGAGAGAGAGAGAGAGAGAGAGTGTTATGGCTTTTAAAAGAAAAAGGTGGAAAATGTGGAGTAAGGCTTCCTAGACAATGCTCCTTCCCAGTGGGCAGTTCCTACCAGGCCCCAATAGTGTCATTAAGGACTATGTGCAAGGGCACAATTTTCCTGAACTCTGCAAGGAGTGTTAAGGTCACAAAAATTAAGCATTAAGACAAAGAGGGGACTGGGATGGTGGAGAGGGGGAATCTTAGTACATCTTCTGATGTTCAACTATTCTCTATTTCCCTTAACTTTCTAGACCATCCTGTAGTCAGATGGGTAACTGTAGGATCCGTTTTTGAGATGCTGGTTCCGAGGTGAGCAGGTGGAATTCTTACTCAAAGGTCTGAGATAGATTTCTCTGACTTACTTTCCTGATTTGAGGGGGTTTGATCTTTCAGAAGCTGTTGGCATTCGGTGCTGGAGAGCTGTTAAATTTCCTTATTATTGTTGCCATTGGCCAATTCAAATTATGTATTCTCCAGGTGGGTAATGAGTCACTAATCTCTGTTCCAGAATTTCCCTCCCATCAAGGTGGGATCCTCTTTCCCCATTCTGTCAAGTATCCAGGTTGGAGAAGATGACAGTATTAGACCAGCTCTCTTTCTTGCCATTTATATTTGTTGGTGTTGCCACCCCTGAGCTTCTAGTGCTGTCATCACCTGACATGTCATATCCTTTCTCTCCACTATCTTGATTATTAATCTCTTAATACCTTCAAAATTATGTCTCCTCTAGTGTTCCTTTGTGTAGACTTGTAACTACTCCATCTGTTTTTTCCATTTTTTTCTTTACTATTATTCTACTGTCTCATTTGGCACAGCAGGGACTATTTTATTAGAACCCAAATATGGTGCTTCTACTGTCATAGATGGAAAAGAGAATCTGTTATAGAAACATTTAGAATTCTCTCCCCATCTTCAACCATTTATTTTCCTTCCTTTAATTGCCTTCATGATGATTTGTTTTAGTTAGGTTTCCTGCCAACCTTTTTGTAAATTTGTCCCACTCCCTACCCCCTACTCCACCATTGCTTCTCACTCTTTCATGAGGTGCTACAACTCATAATCTTCTAACATCCACCTTTGTGAGATTTTGACAAACAAGTTTATGTTCTAAATCAATGTTGCTTTTGGCTGCTATATTTTTCAACTTGGCAAGGAGATTAATTGTTTATTCTCCGAGTTAGTTTCTAGGTTTTTTAGATCTTTTTATTTTGGTGAATAATTTTAGTTCAATATTCTTGGGAAATGGGGCCAGCCTATCCTGATATTTGTTCTTATATCAATTTCTTATTTTTTAGTATGAACAACTTATTTAAATAAGTAAAGTTCTATTGACTTCAATTGGGCACCATAATTCTTATCATTTTTATTCTTTATTCTATCTTGTATTGATTTTTTTTATTTTTGCACCAAAGAAGTTAATGGTCTGATTGTGCGAAAACAGTATTATAGGTCATTTTTTTTTCTGACTTGTGCCTTATGAAATTGCTTTTGCCCATATCACAAAGTAGGTTGCCACTGATATATGCATCTCTATCTGTGGCATTAAGCTAGCTGCTGAACCAAGTCTCTCTGCAGGATTAGATGAATTTATTGCTTATGTATACTGTAACCACCAGTATAATTACTATTTGGGAGTCCTTTCTCCTTTCTACTCTAATAGAAGAAATGTTTGCATTATAAGAATTTAAAATTTAGGTTTTTGTGCTAAATATGAAAGTTCTAAAGTAATATTAATTCTATAATTATTATATAATATATGTATTATCTAATAATAATAAATTAAAATTAAAATATTATAGCTTAAATCAAAATACCTTTTAGCAGCTTTATTTACAAAGAGGTGGAAAGAGTGAAAGTGGAAAAATGTAGCTAAAGAAATAGATTTTAACAAGCTACCAACCCTTCTCCAAGGAAGTGAGACTCTTCCCTGCAGGGGATTCCCCATATCCCTTGTCCCCATGTGGATTTCCCAGTAATCTTCAGACAGAAGTTCAGTGGTGTCTTCAGCACAGGTTCCACCAACACAGCCTCCTCCAAAGCCAAGGCAGGAGTCTCCGGAACCAATCTCTCCAGAAGCCAGGAAAGGAAGGCCAGCTACTTACCCAGCAAGCCAATACAGGATCCAGGGAAAGAGTCTCTTCCTTCAGTCCAGGTCACCAACTCAGAGTCTCCCAAGATGAACTCCAAAGGAGAAGAAGTTCAAAGGAGAAGTCCCTTGGACAGGAAGTTCAGACCATTTTATAGTCCTTTTTCCACATTACTTCCTATACCTTCCCCACTTTATGGGAACCAATTTCTTTGAAAGAACCAAGGTCTTTCAATTTACCTAGCACTGCCCAAGGACGGTGGCAGTAGCCTTTGGAGGTGTGAGCTTACTCTAGAAAGTGACTTGTGAATTCTCTTACTTAGTGTTAAGTAGAGGAGCTTTAAGCTCTTGATTTGTTTAGTTAAAAATAGGCAATGGGAGAGTTAATCCTATCTTCACAGCATTAAGTGAAGTATGTCCCAAGTTTTTTGCTTACTGGTTATAAGATTAAGAGCTTTCTGGGAAACCCATTATAACCTCTTATAATTTTCCAGTTATTAAAAGTTCAGTTAATGGGGCACTGTGGTTGGAGGGATTGCCTTAGAGTTAGTAAGGGTTCAAGTTACCTCAAAAAGATAATGGATACATGAACTTGGGCAAGTTGTTCAACTGTTCAGTGCCGCAGGCAGCTAAGCCCATAAATTGTAGTTAGTTGCCAATCTGCATAAGTAGAGAGAATTTGCACAATGGGAGGTCTTTTTCACAAAAGAAATCACAGTGGATAACCCCACTCCCAACTCCATCCAAGGAAAAATTTCAAGGGCAACTAAGTGGATCAGTGGATTGAGAGACAGACTTAGAAACAGGAGGTCCTGGGTTCAAATCTGGCTTCAGACACTTCCTAACTGTGTGACCCTGGGCAAATCATAATTCCTATTGCCTAGCACTTACTGCTCTTCTGCCTTGACACCAATACACAATATTGATTCTAAGATGGAAAGGTGGTTTTTTTTATTCAATAGATTTCTTTTTATTTTTCTTTTGTTCTCGGTGTCTCTAATACTCCTGAGAAGGTATTCTAAAGACTTCTCATTCTAAGCTGGTAGCCTTCTCCTAGGTCATTCAAAAGAATGTTGTGAAAAACCACATCCTGAAGGCCACCTTTTATGCATATAGAAGCTTCTTGTGAAGCTATGTCCAAGATTTCTGAGTAAACACCTAGAGTGGAGCAACCTAAAAGAAACATCCTAAATTCAGAAAGACCAGCCATAAACTCATATCCTGGCTAATCAGGATCCCTGATTCCTCTAAGACAGTAATCAAATACAAAAGAGTGCTAATTAAATATCAAAAACAAGGTCTTTTCTTCCATGAACTAGAGAAATGAGTTCCAAATCACACTGAAGTTATTGTTGATGTTCAGTTGTTTCAGTCATATCTGACTCATCGTGACCCCATTTGGGATTTTCTTGGCAAAGATACTGGAGTGATTTGCCATTTCCTTCTCCATATCATTTTACAGATGAGGAACTGAGGGCAAACAGGGTTGAGTGACTTGTCCAGGGTCACACAGCTATTAAGTGTCTGAAGCCAGATTTGAACTCAGAAGCTAAGTCTCCTGGACCCCAGACTTAGGACTCTATCTACTGTGCCACCAAGCTATCGCCAAAAACCATATGTGCTTCCCATACACATCTATCCATTATTCTTCTGAGGTAACATATTGCTCATGCTTAAACCATGACTCACGTTGACACCATTCTTGTGATGGAATGTTGATAATTGGTAGAACAGACTATTCACATTTGAAGAAATGGGCTCTCATCTGGAAGTATCTAAGGTGGCCCTGCAGCATTTGTAACAGAAACTCACTCTTTTAAATCTAGTCATCTATAGCATATCTTCTAATACAACCCACTTGAATACATGAACTGTACAATGAGTTATACTTTTACCTTAGTGTCCCCAGCACTCTTTGATCCAGTGACATCGGCCTCTTCACTTGTTGCTTGAACAAGATTCTCTATCTCTTGGCTCTGGGCATTTTCTTTGGCCATCACCCTCATCTAAAATCCTCTCCTTCCTCATCTCCTCCTCCTGGCCTCTCTGACATCTTTCAAATCTGAGCTAAAATTTTACCTTCTAAATAAAGTCTTTCCCAATGTTTCAATTCTTCTCTATTGATTATTTCCTACTAATTCTGTATGCAACTTGTTTGTACATAATTGTTTGCATATTATCTCCCTCATTAGTGTTTTCTGAATATCTGTCTCTGAAAACCAACCTTGCAAACATAGGACAGATAATGAATTTAGAAATGATTCTCATATTGATAAAAAGACATGTTGTATTTGTTAAAATGTTATCAATTTTCCCCCTAGGCCTGTACCCCAAAGAGATCAAAGAAGGAAGAAAAGGACTCATATGTACAAAAATAGCAGATTTTTTGTAGCATTAAAGAAATAGAAACTAAGGGGGTGCCCATTAATTGGGGAATCAATTGCTTTACAAATTGTTATATATAAATATAAAGGAATATTACTGTGCCATAAGAAATGACAAAAGGAACCATTTCAAAACCCCCTGAAAGACTTTATGAACTGATGCAGAATGAAGGAAGTAGAACCAAAACCATGTAGCCAGTCATGATTCCCAAACTGCATGCCACAGTGCTGTACAGGGAACCCAGAGAGACCTATAGGATATTAAATTTTCATTGCAATACTTGACATCTCTTGGATAACACTCAAGCTACTAGATCTAGGTAGTTCACAGTTCCAAAATTAACACTACTTGCCTTTTTATGATATTCTCGAGTGTTTGATCAATACTTTTATTAATGTTTTTATTTTAATTTCCACTGTGGCAGTAACTTCTTGAACTTTCACTTTTGTGATATAATGCTATGATAAAAATCAAATACCACACAAAAATTGATGTAGAACAAAAAAGTAAAGTGTTGGCATCCAAACCGATTCCAAGGTTTGAGTAAGTGTGCAGTGTCCAACAGGTATACACATCTCATTAACAAATGAAAAAAAAATGTGTTTCAATTCACTTGCATTATTTTTTCAACTGGCTACCACATTTTTAGGCCACAAACACTTATTAAGTTGTTTAGACATAACTACTTACTAAATAGAATAGGTAGGTATTTCTTTTGGTGTAAGGATGCTATTAGAAAACTACTAAGACACTGAGTGCCCTGAGCTAAGAAAGTTTGAGACCTTTGATATATAGTAATCAACCATGATTCCAGAATACCAATGATAACAAATGCTACCTATGGTAATGGTCTCAAAATACAGAATCAGACAAATTTCTAGGTGTTGTCAATTCAGGAATTTGTTGTGATTCACTGTGTATATTTGTTAAGATTGGTTTTGCATTTCTTCCCTCAGACCCAAAGAAGTGGCTGGAAGGAGAGCTGGGAAAGAAAGAAAATAAATGCTGGTTAATTTAAAAATGAATTATTAAAAATCATTCATTTCATTTTTATATTATTTGGTACTTGCCATGTTCAATATCTCCTTATTTTTCTCAAAGTATTTATGATACACACAGTTGAATATTTTAAATAATCTTTAGCCTCTCTCGTTTCTTATCCTTAAAATAAAATTTTCAGTTTATTTTTGTTCATATTTCTCTATGGGCATCTGAAATCACCAAGTATTAAAGTTTAGAGGATCTTACTGAGATAGTCTATAGAATTTCTGTATTCCTTCTTTTCCAACAGATGTTGGCCACAACTAAATCATGCTAGCTTTTTTGCAAATGCTTATCATTGTAATATAAGGTAACCATGAAATTGTACTTCTTTTGGACACATGATAAGACCAGTTCTGCCAACTCCACCTGACTCTCCAACAAGAATCTGGGAGCTTAATCTTTCCATTTCACCATAACTGCTGGTTCATCTTGTTTTTGTTCATAGTAAGAATATCAAGATAGATAAGATTCAGTTCCTCCAAGAGTATGTTTGTTCATTAGTCACTGAAAAATAATCTTACCTATACATGGTATGCTATCAGAGGAGAAACAGAAGGTACATTGGGCACATTCTGAACATGAAGAGAACAGGAGTTCACCTGCAAGAGATAAATAGGGGAAGATGCTCTAAAGATAGATGGGAAAGCCTTGAAGATGAACTGTGTCTCCTTCACAATTTTGCCTAGGGCCGACTGCTCTTAGCCCCTACATCCCTCATCATCCAGCTTTAACTAAGCACCCAAATCGGATGTGGCATTGTAGAAGGCCATTTTTACTTGGTTTTGTTTAGATGTTATTTTATCTCTGGCCTCAAGCTTCTGACATTTGAGGGCCCTATTTCTCAACCAGCAGATTAGGACACGCCTGTGTATCACAGAGCCCTTAGTGGCATGTCCTAGCAAGCTGAAATTTCCCCATAACTCAGTGCTGGGCATCATGTTTTGGGGTTTTACCCTGCTGATTCAACTCTTTGGTTAACCCTGTGCTTTCTAGTCCTAGACCTTTGATCTAAGGATTCACTTCTGTACTGGAGAATACTACTTGCCATATGCCCTTTCCATGCACTTCTCTCTCCCTATTTTTCCTTTCTTTCCATCACAACATCCCCTTCCCCCATCCCTTCCAAGTAGTAATGTTGCTTGGGAGTCAATATTGTGATCTTATCCATGCTTCCCCACAGTTTATAACATCTAGTCTTTCTCCATTCTCTTTCTTTACTACTGTAGTCAAGCTAATTCTTTGCAAAGGTCTGTCCCATTGGCATCTCACTTAAACCCTTCCGTGTGGATTTTTATAAGCAGTTGTGAAGGTACCTATAGCCCTTTTACGTATGCCATAAATCAAGTGGCTGCCTAGTGCTCCTCTAAAAATACCTTATATTTATACAGCACTTTTACAAAGTGGCTAGCTACCTTACAATAAACTTGATTGTTGCAGCCATTTGGGAACCAAAAGGAATGGGGGAGGGGGGGGAGAAGAGGAAGAGATTGAATGCTGAATGGCCAATGAATGCTGAAAGTACTAGGTCTTTATTACAAGTGTTTTAACTCACATAAGGTAAAGTTCAAGGCTTAAAAAAATGTTCCAGGGCTGGAATAAGGGCATGAAATAATGTTGGAAGGAACTTATATCTCTAAAATGGGAATAACAGCTAAGACCTTCAGAATTGGAATAGAGAAAAGGTACATTAAAGAATTCTAAATAGGGAAGTTGAATGAATGAACAAAGCACTTATTAAGTGCTTACTACATAAAAATCACTATGCAAAGTGCAGGGGATACCTCAGGATACCTTGCTGATACAGCTTGGCTAACTTGCTCAATGACACAGGCAACGTCTTATTATAAATGAGGATTGTATGTTTTCACTTAGGCATGTCCATAAGTGTTCTGGGAAATGTTAATCAACTAACTCTCAAAAAAAATCCCAAATAATTGTATAAATGACACATTTTTAAGTTTAATCTACATTTTTAGGATTTTTCTCCATCACTTTCTTAAGACTAGCAGACCAAAAATTATAATAACCCATTCTTAAATTTGTAGCACATGCTGACTTCTGAGATGTAAATATTCATATTGAAAATTTAACCATTGGCCAGTATAAGCCAGCATCAGCACATCCTTGGAATATCTTATGTCACAGACAAAGAAAGAAGAGAAAAAAGAGGAAGGAAGGAAGGAAGGAAGGAAGGAAGGAAGGAAGGAAGGAAGGAAGGAAGGAAGGAAGGAAGGAAGGAAGGAAGGAAGGAAGGAAGGAAGGAAGGAAGGAAGGAAGGAAGGAACTTTATTAAGCTATTTTGCCCTTCAGCAAAGTCCAAAATTTGTTTTCTTTGTAAATTTCATTTTGAAATAATTGATCAATTGAGTTACTTTCTTCAAATTAAAAAAAAACGAAACCAAGTTTTTTGTTTTTTTTTTCTACTTTGCTCCCACAGGGCAGAACTAGAAGGAATATGTGGAAATTTTAGAAAGTTGTATTTAAAAAGAAAAAATTCATAAAAATAAGAGCCACCCAAAAGTGAAATTAGAAGTCCCTAGAGGTAATAAGTTTCTCCTCAATGGAGATCATCAAAGAGTGGCTAGATGTTAAGCACCTTATAGAAATAATTCTTGGTTAGGTAGAGGTTATGTTGGATGATCTATAAGCAGATAAATATTTAACAACCAGCTCTCTATGGTAGAAATGTACTATGACATGCTTTTAAAATTAATCTTCATTCTTCATATTTTCTCCATTATTTTTCTTAAGTCTAGACAGTCAACAAAGCAACAAAACAAGTACTGATTTGTATTGTTTGCCATATGTCTAAGGCAAAAATGTTCACACTGAGAATTTCACAACTGTGAGTTGGTTTGAGCTGGCTCCAGCACACCCTTATCTATGTGATTCCTTCTTAGATCTTATGATTCTACTTTAGGAAACAACAAATGAGAAGCATTATTATAAAAATTCTAAATCCATTTTTTTTTTTGCTCTTGGAGCAAAAAGACCTCCTTTTCCCCTCTCAGCTCTTCCCTTCCTCCACCCTCCCTTAGTGATCTGCCTCACCATTCTGTTCTATTGTGCTAGGTACATGAATTCATACCAATATTACAGCTCCCATCCTCACTCCCCATTCCATCTCAGATAAACACAGAACAGTTTGAGCTGTCCTGAAATTTTACTTCTACTTCTGTTTCTCATCTTGGACTGGCTAAGGAAGAAATAGCTCAGACACCCTTGGCAGGTGTCTGAGATTCATGATAAGACACACATCCTCAAAGGGTGACAAAGCCTGAAAGCCCAGCTGACAACAATAGTATCTTAGCTAAACTCTTCTGTGCCAATAGAAAAGCAAATTTTTGAGACTAGAACTAAGTCTCAGAAAGCAAGTCTGAACAAAAGTTCTATAGGGATAAGCACACCTACTTACTGCCCAGGCAGGTCTGAAGGCAAACGAGATGACTCCAAAGAACATGGAACTCCTGAGGTAAAGCAATACAAGAATATTTATTTGTGTGACTTCCAAAGACTCGATGGAGTTGTCTGGCAACATTTTGCCTTACCTCTTGACCTTACACCTTGCTTTTTGCCTCTAGTCAGGCCATTCGTGAACCCAACCTGGTGAAGCAAGCATCAGAGATTCTAAAGATGAGGGCCTATGGTCCTGTCTGGCCTTTTCCTGATCCCTCCGTCCCAGGTGCAGTTCCTGGCATTTGGTTTCCCAGGCTCAATCTGATGCATTAGTTATGGTTCACCCATTATCTATTCATACTTAACCACTTCCTGATCCTCAGCTGATCCGAGTATCTGAAAAGGAGGTAGATACATACATGGAAGAATTGATATCCTTTGTGTTTCAATGGTGTTTGTTACTGACTGTTGATAATGGTAGTAGATTTTGTCAGAGTTTTCCCATTTCCTCTCCCCCTCATCTCTTAAGAAAACATTCTCCCACCTCCTGCGAAATTGAGAGAATTCTGATCATCAAAGTGCAAAACTGCATTGTGGTCCTAGTAGAAAGTATAAAATGAGGGACATTTAGTTCTGTACTAATTTAATTTGAGAAAAGTTTATTAGGCCCCTCCTATGGGCAAGGCACTATGTCAAGGACCTAAGGATTCAAAGATGAAACATCACATGGTTTCTATCCATGAATAGCTAGATGGTACAATAGATAGAGCTGCCAAGCCTGGGGTCAAGAACGTACTTTTTCTTGTTCAGATCTGGTCTCAGATACTTCCTAGCTGTGTGATTCTGAGCAGGTCATTTAATCCTATTTGCCTTAGTTTCCTCATCTGTCAAATGAGCTGGAGAATTGTATGGAGTCATGAAGAGTTGGTGACGTGACTGAAAAATGACTGAACAACAACTCTGCCCAGAAGAAGTTTATCAGATATGAAGAAATGAAATGCACACAAGTATACTCAGGGATGTGTTGGTAATGTTGAACACTTGGGAGAAAAAAAAGAAAAGAAAAAAGTATACATGACATTTTAGAATCTAAGATCAATTCCATACAATTTTCTCACTGGTTTCTTAAGTCTAGACAATCATCAAAACAATAAATCAAGCCCTGATTTGTAGCATTTGCTAATTTATGTGGCATAAATGCGCACACTGAAAATCTAACAATCAACTCTCCACGTGAGTTGACTCCAACACAACCCTGATATCAGACCAGGGTACTATACATAAAAAGGATATAATTTTCCAGGAAATTCTAAATTTTAAAGGATAGAAAATTCTCAGGAGAGAGCAAAGAAGACTTCATGGAAGAGACAGAACCTGTGCTAAACCCTGAAAGAAGAAAAATATTTCACCTGATGGCTATAAGACAGGAGTGCATCTTAGGCATGGGCGAGGACTTGTGCAAATGAATACACTAATAATAAAATAAAGGCTTGCCTCCCATATTTAATATGAAATATCATAAGATAAGGAGAATTAAGTTTGCCTAGTTCTCTAAATGTGAATTTTGCATAGACTGGTTGGTCTATGCAACAGACCATATCAGACATATCAGACATAATGGACATAATCCTATAGAAGGTAGTCTCTACCTGCATTAAAATTGTAGCAAGGCCAAGTGAAAAAACCGAGAGAAGTCCTTTACAGCTTTACTCATCAGTAAAGTGCTTCTGAAAGAATTATTGGGAGAAACCCAGGAATACACCAAGAGAAGATTCCAAAAAGGCACTCCATTCTCCCATTTTATCCCAGGAAAGTTTACAGAATATCCCTATTGTAGGGCATTTTGATTTCTTCATTTACTTTAGATTAATAACCTCTCTCTCACTTGCTTATCATCCTCAGCTAGTTAAGGAATAGATAGCAGAGCAGCACCAGCTGGGCTGGTGATTTCCACCCTCAGGGGGGACATTAGTAGTCTCCCACGTTCTGCTCTTTGCCTCACACTAGGTGCTAAATTTTTCCAGATTGAACAATCTGCTGTCCCTGCTTTTCTCAGATTGACCAGTTCCTCAGACCTCTATCACCACATTGACCACACACACACAAAAGAGTTAGTGTCACTAATTTCCTTATGTAACAATGGAATAACTGTGACCAGGGAAACAACAGAGGATGGGAAGGAGAATGGTTTGTAGGCAGTCTGGAGGTAGAAAAATGAAAGGGAACTAGATTTTCTCATTTTTTTCCTTTCGGGAAAGAGGCTGGAACAGTTACTTCCTTCTCCATCTCGGAGTTCCAGGAAAGCAATATTGACTCTAAGGAACAGGTTTGGGCATCTCGTGGAACTGTGACTAGTCACCCTGGGACTTACTAGTCATGGTCTCTTGCTATCCAACACTATTCGCATTGCTAATGACAGTCATGACCACAGCCATAGCACAGCTGCATCTATCTCTCAGGTCTTTGTAGGCATGTCCACAGAAACACAAATCAGTGGCTTGTTGGCTGTCCAAGTGCTCAAGTCTGGAAAAAATCAATGTGATGTTAGGATGGAAGATGAGAGTCCAAATTCTTTATCCCGTGAGCTGATCTTTTTCTCTCATGTTTCTCCTAGATTAACATTCTCCGATACCCTGAAACTCATGACATCAGTGGACTTTGAGAAAGTGTCTCCCTCTATGTTGATTGTGATATATAGGGTTATACATGGATATGGGAGATGGCAGAACATCATTAAAAATGGCAGTTTAATTGGCTAGAAAGGAAGGTGCAAGGAGGGGAATGATAATAATGAAGGACAACTAAAATGTGAGATTGGAATCGAATTATTGAAGGACTTAAACGTCTGACTTACAAGTTTATTTACAGTAATGGGAAGCCATGGGGAAGCTTTGAGCAAAAAAGCAACATGGTAATAAGTCTTTTATGGAAAGATTATGCTGACCACTTACGATGTTTGGGCTGAAGAGAAGAGAGATTGAAAGTTGGGAGAATATCACAATAATCAGGAAAGACATGATGAAGGCTCAAATTAGTGATGTTAATAAGAATAGAGAGGAAGAAAAAGATTTGAGAGTTTTAATGAGACAGAACTGATAGGACCTAGAGTTTGATTTGATGTGAGGAGAAGAAAGATATATATTTGTCTCTCCCATTAGAATATCAGATTCCTAAGAACTAGTCAGAGATTGCTTCACTTTTGTATTTATATCCCTAGTATAGGACAATGTTTGACATATAATAAGTACTTAATAAATGCTTTTGCATTCATTCATTCATTCACTCATTCACTTCAACATTTTAGGTCTAAAAATCTTGTCTATCTGCTTCCTACTAATCAATTTCACCAATCCTAGATTTTTTTTTTCATTCAAATCACATGCAGAAGGGGATTCGGGGCACTTTTCAAGGTAGCAAAGAACTGGAAATAAAGTTGTTGTCCATCAATTGGGAAATGGTTACATAAATCATGGTATATGAAAGAAATGAAATATTATTGTGCTATGAGAAATAACAAGCATGATGAATATAGTGAAGCATAGAAACACTTAGATGAATCAAAGCAAACTGAAGTAAAAAGAGCCAAGCAAACAATGTATAATGATGACTACAGTGATAGCAATGGAAAGAATAACAATCACCAAACCAAAAAAAAATCTAAAATGAATGTTACAAAACTATAAAGGACATACTTAAACTGTCAAAAAAATTGATGTATTAATCAGTTTTGCTGATTTTTTTCTCTTTTTAACTTTTTCATTTAAAAAATCCTTCATTATATAGAAAGTCCTTCTAGAAAAGTAAGAGACATGAGAGCAATTTAAATGGTATAAAACCAAATTATATTAATGAAAAATTATTTATTAAAAATTAAGGGAATATAGATATCTAACACTCCCTGCTAAGTAAACTAGGTAGTTTTTTTTAAAGGAAATTCTCATTACTACTAACCAGAGGGACTCTTTCAGGGATCAAAATGATAAACCAAACTCGAAAGTTACAAAACTGAAAATGGAATTAGATCTTGATCCAAATCCTTCTTAACCTTCCTACTTATCAATCTCTAGTTTTTTAGTCCTGCTCCCCAAAGTGAGCCTATCCCCAGTTCTATAACATCCTTGTTTTTCCTCTCCTCTTTTCCTGATGAACAGGAGAGAAGGAGAAGGAGGAGGAGGGAAGAGAGAAGGGAAGGGAAGGGAAGGGAAGGGAAGGGAAGGGAAGGGAAGGGAAGGGAAGGGAAGGGAAGGGAAGGGAAGGGAAGGGAAGGGAAGGGAAGGGAAGGGAAGGGAAGGGAAGGGAAGACTATGCTTATTTGTTAGAAAGGAAGGCTTTCTTTATTTTTCATGGTGGATGGTGAATTAGGTAGGAGAGAGGAGTTAGTGATAGTGATGTCAAAATAAATGTAAATGAAATATTAAAGATTCAAAGAAAAGAAGAGGATTTAGCAGACATGGACTAAGGATAGCTATGAAACTAACATGTTTAATTTATTATGTTATATTTATTAAATATTGTTTTATATTTAATTATTTAATAAATATAACTGAATATTGAATTGAATTAAATAAAAATAATTGAAAATAAAATTCTCAGTGCAAACAAGTTGGATATAATGTAGATTCATGGTTCCCTATTCAATCTTCTTTTTCATTCTTCTTTGTATATGGAAATGCTCATCTTTGTTGGTATTTGTCATGTTCATTTAAAAAATTGATGCAATATGGAAAAAATTTTAAAAAGGAAAGAGTAAAAAAAAAATTAATGTTTGAGCACCTTTAAAAATGGAGTTACCTCCAAAACATATTTCTTCTGAATGTCAAGTCCAGTTCTTTTTAACAATCTAGAAAACATTTATTAAACATTTACTGTGTGCAAGGGACATCATTTTTCTGATTTCATATTGATTAGTGCTACTCCCTCCCATAAAACATTAAGTTGGTAGAAGTGATTCAATTATCATCAATGAGAAAACAGATACATTCCCTTTAATCTTTATTTGTTGTTTTATTTATTTTACTACTATTAGTTTCATCTACAGATTTTGCTAAAATGATCTGGCTTTATTGAATCTCACACCAAGCTCTGCAGACTCATTCTCAACTACTTTTGAGTAGATTTGTAAGGAGACACTTTTTATAATCTGTCATTTTCCTCTGTAATATTTTACTAATAATTTTTTACTCTAAACTGGCATTGTCCTTGTCTGCCACATCTGTCTGTTTGACAAGGAGATAAAGTTTTCTTACAGAGGTAGTTTCTAGACCCATTTGTCTTCCCCACTGGAGCATATGTTTTACATCAGTTAAATTTTATCTGAAAAATAATGAAGATTGGAGTCAGTGTCTTTACTTTTGTCCATTTCTGACTTCTTGAAGGCCATTTAAGCAAATTACATTGGGCTGTTATAACCATATTATAATCTATTACATAACATTTGACAAGTTCCTTAATTTCTTCAGGCCTCAGTTTTTTCTATTGTAAATTAAGGGAAATCTACTAGACAATCTCAAAGTTCCCTTTCAGGCCTGAAATATTAAATTTCTATGATTCTATTCAGATTTTCTTCAGTAGAAATAGCATGTATAGTCAGAAAGTTCTGAATTTCAGTCCTGATTCAGACACAGGCTAGCTGTGTAATTCTAGGGGAGTCATTTAACCTTACTGAGTCCAAGTTTCCTCATCTGTAAAAGGAAGATAATAATATAACCTTCACAGAATTGTTATATGGATTAATAATAATACATGGCATTTATAAAGTACTTTAAGGTTTGCAAAGTACTCTAAATATGTTAACTCATTTGATTCTTATCAACAGCCCTATGGCTAGGTACAATTATTATTATCTCCATTTTACAGATGAGAAGACTAAAGGAAAGAGAAGTTTAGCTCATTTGTCTAGGTTCAAAGAGCTGGTACACATGTAAGGTAGGATTTGAACTTAGTTATTCTCAAATCTCTCCACTCTGCCATCTAGTTGCTTCAAATGAACTAAAATGAAATAATGTAAATAAAACAATTCACAAAACAATGTTCATGTAAATATCAATTCATTGTTGTTTTTTTTTTCTGATTATTGCATTATCTAAGTTCTCTAAAACAGTCATAGCTTACTGAAAATAGGGAGTCTAGCCCAGGAAAATAATGGACATGTTAGAGGTCTTTAAAAGAAGTCTGGATAAGACATTGTTGGTGTTGAGGGGATTTCTTTCCAGGTAGTTTGTATGGGGGGGGGGGGGGGTTGCTAGGTGACACAGCAGAGAGAGTGCTGGGCTTAGAGTCAGAAAGGCTCTTTCTTCTTCATGATTTCAAATCCAACCTCAGATACTTAGTAATTGTATGATCTTGGATAAGTCACTTTGCCCTATTTGTCTCAGTTTCCTCATCTATAAAAGGAGCTAGAGAAGGGAATGGGAAACCACTCCAGTATCTCTGCCAAGAAAAACCCAAAAGAGATCACCAAGAATCAGACCCAGGGGCAGTTAGGTGGCTGAGAGAAGAGGGTGCCAGGCTTAGAGTCAGTAGGATTTAGGTTCAAATCTGATCTCAGACACTTCCTAACCCTGTTACCCTGGGCAATTGACTTAATCTTAATTGCCTAGTTCTTACTGCTCTTCTGACTTGGAATTTATACTTAATTCTAAAACAAAAGGTAACATTTTAAAAACAAATAAACAAACAAACAAACAAACAAAAAGAGTCAGACCTGACTGAAAAATAACTGACTGAATTGTATTTCATGATTTATATGGTCCCTTCTAAGTCTGAAATAATTTGTCCCTATAGTACATCCAGTAAGAATATGGACAACTCCCACCAGCAGTTAGAGTTATCCCACCATGCTCTAGGAGATGAAAATAACCTTTGTGGGAAAGGGTGATAGTCTCTAATCTCTTTTTTGAAGAACTTCTCAAAGAGAAAGACTTTCATCGATCTCTGCTTTCACATTCCTTGGAATGTATTTCATTCATTTCCTATAAGTGTTTATAAGCTTTTCCAAGGCCTTTTCCCTGCCAAGTGAATTGGGATCATGCCACAAAACAGCCTGACAACTTGATATGCAAACTTCTGATCAATTAGCCTGCAGCTGTCCTTGGAGCTATTCTTAGAACTTCCCAGGGCTCTGGCTGTCCCCTGGATCTGATCCTTCTTGTCCAAATGCCATAGAGACCATTGCATCCCTGGAACTAAGGCTGTTCTCATCTCTATCTGTGCCTCATCATTTTTATAGCCCTCACTAGTATTTTTGTTATTCTTTTGCCATGATTCTCTGCTCTCCTCTGCCAGTGTTAGTCATCTGGTAGTTGCATCTTAAATTTGTTTTTTTGGGGTGACTAACATATAATCACTCTGACTACAGCCTTCGAAATAATGCTTCCCGATCCACTGAGGGCAAGTCACCACCTTTCTGGGCTTCATCCTCCTCATCTCTACCATAAGAGATTTAGGCTAGATGACACCTAAAACTCCTTTCAGCTCTTAAGAACCTATGATTCTAGGTCATAATCTTTGCTAATACAACGAATATACCTGAAGCTCTAAGCTTAGATATATGTTGTCCAAGGTAATTCTCCTTGGAAAAATTGCTTCATCTCTCTGGCTCTCAGTTTTCTAATCTGTAAAATAAGTCATTTGAACTAGATGAAGAGCTTTCCAGCTCTAATTTCCATGATTTCACAATGTTTTTACTTCCGTCTTTTCTGAATCAGACTCTATCTGTACTTTTTGTGTTCTTCAGGAGACCTGGTAGTTCTGAAATATTATATGGTTTCCCTGGCAGAAGTTACCCTTGTACCCTTTCAAGTTGACCCATTCTCATTTTGTGTAAATGAAACAATAATTACAGCAAAATAGACAATACTAGAAGGACAAAGATTGACTCTTTTGTCTTCCTGTCATATATAGATATCTTAGAAGGTCCAGTCAGTGACTAAACAAGAAGAGTTTGAGGGTAGAAAAAGTGATACCAAAGTAATGGCACATTATATGCCAAATTAAGAAATATATTGTGGTATTTAATGTCTCCTTGATTAATTGGTAAAGTAGGACCCCTTAGTGGTAAGATTTCAAAGGCATAGGCAAAGTCACCCTTGCAATCCTTCCAATCACTTTCACCAGCTCCCCAATACCTAAAATCCTTTGACTAGGGGAATAAAATTTTCATTCTATAAGTAAAGAAAAGGTTTTAAAATGTGTATATTCCTGGGAGGGGTGGATCGCTATAAGGCTGGATGTATATTAAAGCTCGCTTTATTCTCAGTACAAGAAAGATATAGGCAATAATACAGTAGTTTTTGCTAAATAGCTCTTCTTTCTTTCTTTCCTCTTTCTTCATTTATTCTTTCTCATTTCCTATCCTCTGCCCTTAGTCAAAGGATTAAAAAAAAAAACCCAAAAGGTCCTTTAATTTAACTATTTTTTCTAGCAAAGACAAAATGCATTTCACCCAGAGAAGCCTCTATTGGCCACAGCAGTTGCTGTTTCAAAGTATGGAAATACCCAAAGGATTTCATCAGCTGGGAAATTCCCTGAGTGGAAACTCTCTCCACCAACGCAGTACCAACTGGACTATGGCATAGTAGATAAATCCTAAGGATTTGCCTGAGGGACATAAAGGTTAAATAACTTGTGCAATATCACGTATTTTAAGTATCAGAAGGGGGATTTGAACACAGTTCTCCCTGACTTCAAGCCCAGCATTCTATACACTATGCCACACAAAAATAACAATGATGATGATGATATAGGAATTACATGAAAAATATTCTTAAATATGGGAGAAAGAAAATATATCAAAAGGGAAAACATGAATAATTATGATATTGTTGACAGCTAGGATATTTATTGGATAGCTGCTATCTACTGGATATAAGATTACCTACTGGCTTATTTCCTCATTAAGTCTCTCTCCACATTCAAAAGTAGTCCAAAGTATGGAATCTCAGAAATTTCTAAAATAGTAGAAATTCTTTCTCTGACTGAATCCTACCTCAGTTTTGGTTGAATTATCATTCTCCCTTTTGAGTTAGCTTCCTCTTTCTCAGTCTGGAAATGTGAGTTATTGGCTTGAACTTTCTTCGATTCTTTGTATCCCCAGACCTTAGCATAATAACTGAAGCATAGTAGGCTTAAAGAAATTTTTATTGATTGATTGACTTCTCTTGTCTCGTCATATGACTACTTTCTCAGAACTTTCCTTCCAAATTTAAGCCACTGTAAACTTGGAAAGTTCAGGATTAAATATGTATACACTGTGAGAAAACATTTTCCAGTTCTACTAGGCTTCCATGGCAATGTCCTTTAATTTAATCCTGTTTTACTTTTCTTACCATTCAATCAATCAATCAACAAACATTTATTAAGCACATACTATATGTTAGGAATGTATGTGGCAGTTAGATGGCTAAACTTCCCACCAACAATGTTCTCCCCATTTTAGGGGCCCAGAGACCAGCAGCTCAGTTCCATTTAACATCAGATTAGCTTTTATAAAGGATTATTAATTTTAAAGATATAGCAAGAACAAACAAAAATATTTTCCCCAATACCTTGGAGGTATAATCTATTCTTTATACTAGATCTTTGAGTAGGGGAGGATGATTAGACCTACAGGATTAGTTTTTATACAGTATTAGTTCCACTCATTTTAAATACAAAGCTGACAGCACTGGCTTCTGCTAGGCTCAGGTTCTAACTGGCACTCCTTGAGGCATTACTGCTTGACTGACTCTAACACCTAGTTTGGATCTTTGGATCCCTGTGGTTTGGGGTCCCTGACTGAAGTCTCAACTTCCTATACATAGAACGGAAAGGACAAAGTCCCAGGCCCATTTTTCTGAACCTAAAAGGGGAATTAGAAGAAATCAGTCCTTAGGTACTCTTCACTTACCATATAGTGTCACCCACTATGAGTGAAGGAGTTCTTCATCCTTAGGCATGAATGCAGAACAAACTCCAACTGTGCTCAATCAGGCAGTTTTAAAGATGCAGACATTCTAAGATATGCAGCCAATGCAAAAAAAGGCTGTTTCCAACCACATAATAGGCCAAAACAGGATTCCATTTACTTTCCAGTTCTCTATTCTCCTTGAAGCAGATCCCTCAGTATCTTCCATATGTATGACCTAGTCATTTCCCAGAACCTCACTACACTTATTCATCATTCCTTCTTTCCTTATCAGTCTCTAATCTGGTTCTCCATCTTTGCCTTGACCTATATTTATCCCATCACTCAGTTCTTTACCAGACCATTAGACTTGCTTTGGTTATACATTTTTTCCATTCTTTATTTCAAAACATTAGTGAACTATTATAAAAATACTAGGTATATAGCAACAATAGTAACCATATTATTAGTAACAATAAAAGAAGAGGAGGAAGAGATACAAGAAGAAGAACAAGAAGAACAAGAACAAGAAATGTATTACTGAGTTGAGCAGGAACAAGAAACATTCTAATGCACTGAGCAGGAGAAAAATCACAAAACCAAACTGACTACAAGTTCATACTGTATAACCTCAAATGAGGCTCACACTGCATTAAGGTAAGCATTTTATTTCTCTTTAATAGATTCACTATTGTACTCCCCCCACCCAAAGTTGTTTCAAACATTTTTAATTCTTATCTCTCATGAAACCTCCTTTGGCACTCTCTCCCCTCTCCTTCTCAACAGAAGACTTCTTATATTTCACTGAAAAAATTGAGACCATTCACTCAGAACTCATCCTGTTCCCCTTCTCATATCATTTAGACATCCCCCTACCCCCTTCTATTGCCTCCTTTACTCTGGCTTCAGATGAAAAAGTGAACTGTGTCTCTGCCAATTCCAAGTTTCTACAATCACCTTTGATTCCATCTCCTCCCAACTTCCTTTCAAATTGCTCCCATTATTCTCCCCACTCTGTTAGAAAGAGTTGATTTTCCTAGGAAAAGGGGGAACCAGAAGCAAAACTATACAAAGAGAAGTGATTGCCACCCCACATACACACACACGCACCTACTGTGTCCGGTTCTGAATTTGGACATAGACAAACTTTGGGATCCCTGGACCCTATCTGTACCAAAAACAGAGCACCCCATACCCCACACACACCCCTTGAAGTCCTGGGTCGTGGAACCAGCCCACAGTGGGACCCAGATGTCTGTAGCTCTTGGCCTGGACTTGTAGTGAAGCCCTTAGCCCCAGGGCAAAATAGCTCAGAGAGCTGAGTCCTGCAAGCCATCAGCAGAGGAGATGGAATCATCAACTTTCAGGAACTCCTAGGCAAAAAAAAGGCTGAGAAAATGAGCAAACAGCAAAAGGAACACCCAACCATTGAAAATTTCTAAGGAGTCAAAGAGCAAGGCACAGACTCAATAGAGGACAATGAGACCCAAACAATCACATGCAAAACTTCAAAGAAAAATGGAAATTGCTCTCAGGCGCTGGAAGAACTCAAAAATGAATTAAAAAATTAAATAAGATAGGTGGAAGCAAAATGAGAAAAAGAAATACAAAAAAGGAAATTATAGCTTAAAAAGCAAAATTGACCAAATGAAAAAAGTAGCACAAAAATCCAATAAAGAGTCCAACAAAGAGTAGAATGGAACAAATGGAAAAGGAGGATCAGGTCTTGGAAAAAATTAATTTCATGATACATCAAGTAACAATGAAACAAAATCAAAAGAATGAAAAAATAGTAGAAAATATGAAATATCTGATTTAAAACAACATATTTGGAAAATCAATCTAGGAGAGATAATTTAGGAATTATTAGACTACCTGAAAGTCATAAAAAAAAAGCCTATACATCATGTTAAAAGAAATTATCAAAGAAAACTCTCCTGATAATTTTGAACAAGAGAGTCCAATAGAAATTGAATTCACAAATCACCTCCTGTAATAAATCCCTAAATAACAACTTCCAAGAATGTTATAGGCAAGTTCAAGAGCTCCCAGGTTAAGGAGAAAATAGTGCAAGCAGCCAGAAAAAAAAAAAATCCAATATCATGGAGTCCCAATCAGAATTAACCAGGATGTATCAGCTTCTACATTGAAGGATCAGAAAGCTTGGAATATGATATTCCAGAAGATAAGGAAACTGGGTTTACAACCAAGAACCCATCAAGACTGACTATACTCTTATAGGTGCAAATATAGTCATTGAATAAAATAGAAAAATTTCCAAGCTTTCCTGAAGAAAAGACCAGATTTAAATGGAAAGTTTGATGTCAAAATACAAAATTCAAGAGAAGCATAAAAAGGTAAATAAGAAAGAAAAAAAATTTAAGTCTCAATAAATTTGAATAGTTTATATTCCTATATAAGAAGATGATATCTGTAACTCTTAAATTTTTTTATCATTATCAAAGAAGTTAGAAGTATACATAGCCAGAAGGTTTGATAGTAAGCTGTTTAGGATGATATGCAAAAAAAAAATCTAGAGATGGAAAAGAGGATTTCACTAAGAGAATGGTAAGAGAGAAATAAAATGAATTACATTATATCACATAAAGAGGCACATGGTGGGGAAGGCAAAACTATTACAGTGAAGGGGAGGACAAGGGTAGTGACAGGTAAGACTTAAAACTTACTCTTATTGGAATTGGCTCAGTAAGAGAAGAACAGCCAGATTCATTAGGGTATAGAATCCTGTATCACCCTATAGAAAAGTGGAAGAGGAAAGAGAAAGGGGGGTGTAGTGGGGAGGAGAGTAATATAAGGGAGAGAGAATTTGGGGGGGGGAATTAAAAGCCAAACACTGGTGTGGAGGGAAAGAGTAAAAGGAGAAAGGCCAGGATTTTAAAGATAAAAACAAGATGGAGGGGAATACATAGATGATAATCATAACTATGAATGTAAATGGAAGCAGATAGCAGAGTGGATTAAAAACCAGAATCCTACCATATATTGTTTAAAAGAAACACATTTGAGGCAGGTTGACACACACAGAGTAAAGGTAAGGGGCTGTAGCAGAATCTATTGGACTTCAACTGAGAACAAAAAAAGCAAAACAAAGCAAAGGCAAGAAAATTTTGATTAAATGAGATAAAGAAGGTAATTATATCGTCATAAAAGGTAGTATTGACAATGAAGTAATGTCAGGAGTTAGTATATATGCACCAAATGCTATAACAGCCAGATTTTTAAAGGAGAAACTACAAAAACTTAAGTAGGAAATAGGCAGTAAAACTATACTGGGGGGTGGATCCTTAAACTTCCCCTATCAGAACTAGATCAACCTAACCAAAAAATAAATAAAAAAGAAGTAAGGGAAGTGAATTGAATTTTAGAAAAGTTAGATTTAACAGATATCTGCAGAAAGCTAATTGGGAATAAAAGGAAATATACCCTCTTTTCAGCAGAACATGGTACATATACAGAGATTGACTATGGTCAAAGGATCATGAATAGACAGTTTTCAGATGAAGAAATCAAAGCTATCAAATCATATGAAAAAATTTTCTAAATCTCTCCTGATTAGAGAAATGCAAGTCAAAATAACTCTGAGGTACCACCTCCCACCTATCACATTGGTCTATATGACAGTAAAGGAAAATGATAATGTTGGAGGGGATGTGGCAAAACTGGGACACTAACACATTGCTAGTAGAGTTGTGAATTGATCCAACCATTCTGGAGGGCAATTTGGAATTATGCCCAAAGAGCCATAAAAGAATGCATATCTCTTGATCCAGTGATATCACTACTGGCTCTGTATCCCAAAGAGAAAAAAAAATTGGGAAAGGACCCGTTTGTACAAAAATATTTATAGCTGCTCTTTTTGTGGTGGCAAAGAATTGGAAACTAAAAGGATGCCCCTCAATCGAGTAATGGATGAACGAATTATGTTATATGATGGTGATGTAATACTATTGTGCTATAAGGCATGATGAACAGGATTATTTCAGAAAGCTGGAAAGACCTACATGAACTTATGTTGAATAAAATAAGCAGAACCAGGAGATCATTATACCCAATATTGTGGAATGATCAAATATGATAGACTTTGCTACTAGAAGAACTACAAGACAATCTGAGGATTTATGAAAAAGAATGCTATCCATCTCCAGAGAAAGAAGTGTTGGAGTAGGCATGCAGGTGAAAACATGATTTATCACTTGTTTATTTGGGTATATCTTTGGGGGTTTGGGTTTCATAGGATTATTCACTTATAAAAATGAACAATATGAAAACATGTTTTTGTATCATAATACATGTATAACTCAGACTGAATTGCTTGCCAGCTACCAGAGTGGGGAGGGAAGGAGAGGGAGACAATTTGGATTACATAACTTCAGAAAACTCATGTGGAAATTCGTTATTAAAACAAAAAAAAACATTTTTAAAAGAAAAGAAAATGGGTTGGAGTAAGGAGAGACTTGAAGCATGTAGGCCCTTGAGAAGGCAGCTGCAGTGGTCCAAATGAGACAATGAGTGCCAGGATATGTACAGTGGCTATGTGACTGAAAAGAAGGGTATGGAGGTGATACATTTTTGTGAAGTGATTCATTATCTTTTCTCTCACAAGAGCATTTTTTAAATCTACATTAGATCTCAGCTTTTTAGTCCAAACATTCTCAATTCATTTTGTCCAGGTTCCCTGCCTTCTCCCTTTTTTCTTTCTCATACTCTGCTTCAAGAAATATTCCTAACTGGGATCCGTCATTATTTTAGTATATTGCTCAGGTTCTGAGTAAGATGCCAAGAACCCTTTTTCACTTTGGTCCCCAGGGCAATGGCTTCAATATACTGTGCTTGGAGCAATGATACACTATTCAGTGATGCATAGTCCCTTAGAACAATAAAACGGGTCTAATCCTCCCCTATGGGCAGCATGAACTTGTAAGAGTTGCTCCTAGATCGGTTTTATTTGGGTCTGGGACCAACCTTCAGCTAAAACTGGCTTATGCTTAGTCCAGGTAGGGCTTATCATGGAACAGAAATTCACACCACAGGATCTCAACTCCAAAACGGTCTTTAAGTTAAACCAAAGAGGCACTGGCTAGACTGGAAAACAAAAAGTAGAACAAAGGGACTTGGAATATTTGCTATCATAGCAAAGTAGCTAATATCCAGTTGCCAGGAAACCTATAATTGTTCTCTGAGCTTGCCTAGAATGTAAATTTGCACTTAAAAATTGCTAAGAGGTACTCTGTCAGTGAATAAAGAATTGACCTAATAATCAAGACATCATTAAATCAGAAGGCATTTATTATGTGTTGCCTATGTGCCAAGCAGAATTTCTTGCAAAACTCTAAATAAATAAAAATGTAAAAATAGTCCCTGACCTCAAGGAGTTTGCATTCTAAAGAGAAGGGAGTATCATGACATAAAAAAAAAAGAATTAAAAAAGGTGTCTGTGGGGAGGGGGCAGAAATTGAAGGGGTACTTACTAGGAAACATGATAACAAAGTCCAGAGAGTCAGAAATAGAGCCAGGAGAGAAGTGAAGAATGACTGGCCTGGTGTCTTCCTCACATGAAGGTTCCAAAAGAAACTCACTAATGGGAGAAGAGGACCACGGAATGGGATCTGAGGAATGTTTCAGAGTGAAAAGACCTGGGTTCAAATCCTACCTCTGACATATAGTGGTATATAACCCTGAGCAAATTGATTAGCCTGGAAGTTCTAGTCAGCTCACTTAAGACCTTAAAAGTACAAAACAGATACCTATATATATATAGATAGATATAGATAGATAGATAGATAGATAGATAGATAGATAGATAGATAGATAGATAGATAGATTGGTAGAGGGAATATCCTCCCTGGGAGTTTCTTATACTAATGAAATGATTGGTCTTGTAAAAAAAAATATTCTGAAGAGTAAAAGGAATTAGAGCAGACTGAATAGTAACTGGGCAACCACACTAAAGAAAATATAATAAAATTACATCTTTTTTCTAAATCCTTTGGGGAGAAAAATCTATGTCATAAGCACAGCTAGCTGAGGGATAAAGGTTGGGGTTAAAAAATTTAAAATCATTTTTCCCCACAAGGTCAATCTATCTTATTCTTAAAGATGGCACCAGATTCCCTCAAGAGCTTTTTCCCAGTGTTTTGTGGGCAGGAAATTCTTTCTTACTTATAAGATAAATCCCCCTAGCTGTCATTTAAGACTATTTTGTCTTGCAGCACAGGATAAAACATTGGTAACAGTTTTAGAGACAGGCAAAGGCAAAAAGTAGTGTTAGAGATTTTGCAGGAGGTGGGAGGGAGTATCATGACTTTAGTGACATTTATTTCTTAGTGACAGGGAGGAAAGGGTAGTGTCAAATTCAGACCTGTGATAGCATGCATTAGAGAAAAGGAGACAAAAGTGTCTCTAACAGTGAAGGGATGAAGAGAGGTTAGCCTGAAAGATAATGGACTATGTTTATAAGACTAAAGTAGTGAGATTACCTGGATTGTTAATAGTAAAAGTCAAAATGGAGCTAGAGTATTGAAGAAGACAGTTCCTTTATAGTGCTTCTTTCCAGGAAAGTAGATGGTTGAAAAATAAAAAGAGAGAGAAATAAATTAATTGCAAAAAATAAAACCATACTACAACCACAGAGTAGAATTCTTAGCACTCTAACTATTACTGGCAATTTTTACTTATTCATATACCTTACAAGACTGATTTTTTTATTCCTATTGGAATTTTTTTAAGGGAGAGGAATTTCTACTTCATGGGGCTTTTTCATAAAATTCTATATTTTTGGTGACAAAGATGATCAGGAGAACCCCTGGTTTAATGGATTGGGCCACTCCTCTTGAAGATGGACATAGGCTCTGATCTCTTACTAAAGCACTTAGTTTACTGGGATGACACTGAAACTTCTAACTGGTCCTAAGGCACTTGATTGACAATTGAGTCATGGACTCATGGTCCAGGAAATTTGTCCCCATTCCCCAGTCTAGAAAAAGAGTTACAGAAATGGCTCTGCCCTCTAAGGGGATTCTTCCATGGATTCCTTTCCCTTATACTTCTGGCAAGGGGATTTCACTATTCCCAAATCCCCTCTCCTCTAGTAGCAGTGGCAGCTTGCAGCATGGACATGTGAAACCCTGACATATAACCTCAATGTTCTAGTTGCCATCTTGTCTTTTTGTTTCCTTACCTGAACTCATATGAGCTTTGATGGTAACCTCATGGATGAAGGGTTCCCAAGGATTCTAGATTCAGGTAGAATGGAGATTCCCAAAGCTTCACAGATAGGAAGGAGATGGCCACTGCCAGGATCTTGTAGCTCAAAACACTGAAGAAGGCCATTGCCTTGGTTGATAAGGAGGTCTGGATTGTAAATTTGCTAAAACAATCTTAGATCTAAGTAGAATGGGAAATATGTATTGATAGGGCCCAGAAAGTTTCCCTTCCCTCCCCTGATGAGGGGAATAAAATGAATTTAATGGGTTATTTGAGATGTTTACATCTTATGTATTTGTTCTTTTTTTATTCTGAATTAAAACAAAAAACAAAAAACAACCATTTACAAATATATAGGACATACATAAGAAACTGTAAATATCCCTTTTATACCATTTACTTCTAAAATTTTTGTTGTTCAGTCATTTTTCAGAATTGTCAGATGCTTTGTGACCCCAGTTGGGGTTTTCTTGGCAAAAATACTGGAGTAGTTTACCATTTCCTTCTTCAGCTCATTTTACAGATGAGGAAACTGAGGCATACAGGGTTAAGTAACTCACCCAGGATTACACAGCTGATAAATGTCTGAGGCCAGATTTGAATTTAGGAAGATGAATTTTCTTGACTCCAGTCAAGCACTCTATCCACTGTGCCACTAGCTGCCCTGTGCCACCTATCTATATAATAAATTCTACATGTTACTTTCAAGGTTGTCTTGCTTGTCTGTGCTTCCTTCTGAAGTTTCTTCTTTTTCTGTGTATATATTTTTTCCCACTGGCCCTCTTTTATCCAAAACTGTGTCCTCTAACAAGAAGGAAATGGGCAACATATTTATCATAGGTCCTCTGGAGCCATGGTTGGTTATTGCTCTTAATTCTTAATTCTTAAGTCTTTCAGGATAGTTTTTCTTCAGTTTTTGTCCTTGTATGAATTGTTCCATTTTTTCTCACTTCGCTCTTCATCAGTTCATCCTTCCCAATGTTCTCAGATCTCATCTTTTTCATCATTTCTTACACTGCAAAGATATTATATTATATCCATATATCACAATTTGTTCAGCCAACACCCATTTGATGGGCAATCCCTTAGATTCCAGCCCCCCTCCCCCCTTATCTCTCCTTTCAGGATCAGGAAATTTATTTTGTTTGCATCTACTGCCTCCTCAATTTTATCTTACCTCTTAACTTCATTCTCTACTTGTTTCCTTATTGATTTTATAGTACATATTGTGGTACATAACAAACCATGTGTTTCTGTTTGTGTGCATGTGCATGAGACAGAGACAAAGACAAAGAGCGCTCCTTTATCCAATTTAAGTAAGAGTAAGGGGAAGTTCAGGATTTTCTGGCCAAGATGGCTGCCTGAACCAAGATCTTCTCTATATGCTTAAGCAATATACCCCCTTGGTCCTCTGTTTTTCTTATTTAACTCTCTCAATACTCCTTAAAACCTTCACAATTGTGAAAGATCACTTGTTTCTTCTCCCTCTCCTAGAATGTTAGCCCTAGATCATCACTGTGTAAATAAATTTACCTTTCTAATTTTCTCTGGACTTGTCTTAGTATTTCAAAGGTTCTACTCAGCTTGGATCTTTTCATTAGAAATGCTTTAAAAGTACTGTTCTACTAAAAATCTATTTTTCCCCCAGTGTGATTATATTCACTTTTCCAGGGTAAGTTATTCTTGACTGCAAGTTCATGTCTTTTGCCTTTTGGAATATTATATCCCAAGTTCTCTTATTTATATTAGAAGGTGCTAAATACTGTGCGATCCTAGCAATGCTTCCTTGATATTTTAATTCTTTCTGTCTGCTTAAAATTGTTTTTCTTTGACTATGCCATTTTTGGTCTTTTCTTGTTGGGATTTCTTTAATGAGGTGATCAGTGGTTTCTTTTTATCTTCACTTTGCCCACTGGTTCTAAAAGATATGGATAGTTTTCATTAATATCTTCTTTTTTATATTTCCATATTATTTATTTTTTAAGTAATTATCGTATAGAACCAAAAAACCAAAATATATACCCAAATAAACAAGTAATAAATCATACGTTTTTACCTGCATTTCTACTACCACAGTTCTTTCTCTGAAGATGGACAGAATTTTTTTTCATAAGTCCTCAGAATTATTTTAGATCACTGTATTGCTATTAGTAGCAATTTCTATTACATTTGATCATTGCACAATATTGCAGTTATTGGGTATAATGATCTCCTGGTTCTGTTTATTTCACTCTGCAGTTCACATAGGTTTATACCATGTATCTCTAGTGTAGTGATTTCTTTCTGAAATCATCCTTTTCATCATTCTTTATAACACAATAGTATTCCATCACCATCATAGACCACAATTTGCTTAGTCTTTGCCCAAGTGAGGGACATCCTTTTAGTTTCCAATTTTTTGTCACCACAAAAAGAGCAGCTAGAAATGTTTTTGTATAAACAAGTCTTTTTTTCCCCCCTCTTTGGGATACAGACCCAGTAGTAGTATTATTGGATCAAAAGGTATGTATTCTTTTAAAGTCCTTTGGGCACAATTCCAAATTGCTCTCTAGAATGGTTGGATCAGTTCACAGTTCTACCAGCAATGTGTTTTTGTGGAATGTTTTTGCAACATTCCCTCCAACATTTATCATTTTCCTTTAATGTCATAGTGGCCAATCATATGATTATTGATAGCTTTGATTTCTTCATCTAAAAACTGCCTTTTCATGATCCTTTGATCTATGACCTTTGATCAACAGGGGAATGATTTGGATTTTTACAAATTTGACTTAGTTCTTTATATATTTGAGAAGTAAGACTTTTATCAGAGAAACTTGTTACAAAAAAATTTCCCCCAGTTTGTAGCTTCCCTTCTAATCTTGGTTGCATCAATTTTCTTTGTACAAAACCTTTTTAATTTAATATAATGAAAATTATTCATTTTGCATCTTATGATGTTCTTTATCTCTTGTTTGGTATAAATTCCTCCTCTCTCCATACATCTGATAGGTAAACTATTCTACATTCCCCCAATTTACTTATACTATCACTCTTTGCGTTTAAGTCATATATCCATTTTGACTTTATCTTGGTATGGAGTATGAGATATTGATCTTAAACTAATTTTTGCCATACTGTTTTCCAATCTTCCCAGCAATTTTTGTCAAATAGTGAGTTCTTATTGTGAAAGCTGGGATCTTTGGGTTTATCAAACATTAGATTACTAAATTCATTTACCCCTAGACTTTTCCATTGATCTACCCTTCTATTTCTTAGCCAATACCAGATAGTTTTGAGGATTACTTTACTGCTTTATAATACAGTTTAAGATCTGGTATTGCTAGGTGACCATCCTTCACATTTTTTTATTAGATCACTTGATATTTTTTGACCTTTTGTTCTTCCAGATGAATTTTGTTATTTTTCTTTTCTAGTTCTATAGTTTTTTGGTAATTTGATAGATATGGCACTGAATAAATTAATTTATATAACATTGTCATTTTTATTATATTAGCTCAACCTACCCATGAGCAATTAATGTTTTTCCAATTGTTTAGATCTAACTTTGTGTGAAAAGTGTTTAGTAATTGTGTTCATATAATTCCTGTGTCTGTCTTGGCAAATAGATTCCCAGGTATTTTATATTATCTATAGTAATTTTAAAATCTTGCTGCTGAGTTTCATTGGAAATATTTAGAAATACTAATTGATTTCTGTGGGTTTATTTTGTATCCTGCAACTTTGCTAAGGTTATTAACTATTTCAACCTCATTAATTATTTTTTTAAAAAATAGTATATTTTTAATCATAATTCTCAGAGTCTAATGATTATCAAATTAGATGTCTTTGATCTGTTTTTTAGGTCAGGAGTTTTTATCAGTTATTTTTTTAATATTTTGGTTTTGTTTTAATATTTCTTGCCATCTTGAGTTATTGATTTCTATTAGGTTTATTTAAATTTTCTAAGAGTCCATTCCATGGGAAAGTTATGCTTCTCCCAGTTATGTTATTTAGTCTATTTCCAGTTTTTTCCTCCAGAGCTTTTGTTTCATATTTAAAATTTCTTATTTTAATTCTTGTAGGTATTCATGTAGTCCTTGTGGGAAACATTTTTTTTCTTTAGAGTCTCTGTCTATAGTTATTATGGTCCTAATGTCTTCTCCTATGTTGGATTTTGGGGCATCTCTGGATCTCCAAAAATTCTTTATAATGGATAACATTTTCTCTGGTCAGCTTGTCTTTCTTAAACTAGATCTTGAACTAGGGCTTTATGCTAGAAGCAGACTATGCCTCTTATAGCACTTTTGGATGGAGTACTCAGTCCTGAATGGTCTATGAACCTCAGGTCACCTGGGTCCCTATACTGACTTTCTCCTGCCAGAGTTAGGCTCTCCTATATGATTGAGATCTAGGGTGATATATCTTCAGTGTACTCTATAGACTCTCAGGTCAGACTTCTAGGGACTCTGGTGCCTGAGGACCTGAAATGTTCCAATCTGAGTCATGGTACAATCACAGTAGTTGCTAGTATTCCTAATAGTGTCCAACATTCCACCCAATGGGTCTCTTCAGTCTTTTTCAGGGAGTCTTCCCCCTTTTTTTTTCTTCTGAACCCACAGTCTTATTTCCTAGAGTGATTATGGTTATATTGAGAAGATACAGGTCTGTTTGCCTAATGTCACTGCCTTTACTAGAAGACCATTTTCTATAGTCTGTGAGGTTCTGGCTGATTTTTGGGGTGGATAAAAGATATTTACTATAGTTTCTCTTCTTTTTTTGGTCATATTTTGAGCTAGCATGATATTTAGATTTTTCCTGTAATATGGAATTAATCTTCCTGTTTCCAACCATGTACTCTTCATGGACAGAAATCCCTTTTTCATTTCTTCTCCTTTTTTATTTTTAAACCTTACCTTCTGCCTTAGAATCAATACTGTGTATTGGTTCCAAGGCAGAAGAGCAGTAAGAGCTAGTCAATTGGGGTTAAGTGACTTACCCAAGTCATAGCTAGGAAGTATCTGAGGCCACATTTGAACCCAGGACCTCCCATCTCCAGGCCTTGCTCTCTATCCACTGAGACACCTTGTTACCCTTTCTACATTCATTTCACATATTTTTTGTAGTTGAGGAAATAAACCACCATCCTACACCTTGTATCTCTAGGGTATATAACATTCTAGAGGGGACCCTGTTGTCCACATTTTGAGGAGACCCCAGACATAAGCCACATCTAAGCTTTGTTTTAGAAACTTTTCCTGAAGTCACTGCAGGTTTGGAAATAGAAATGGGAAGAGAAAAAATGTGATCTTCCTTTTGGGGTGTATACCCTTAGAATTGAAACCAAATCCTCTAAGATTTCAAAGTACATTTATATTCCCCATCATGGTGGACTTCTGTGCTCTCTCTCTCTCTCTCTCTCTCTCTCTCTCTCTCTCTCTCTCTCTCTCTCTCTTCTCTCTCTCTCTCTCTCTCTCCCCTTTTTTTGAGGTGAGATCAGGAGACTGTTCCCTCTCTTCTGGCTGGAACCTGAAGGAACTCAAGTTGGTGGTGAGCTTCAATCCATCATGGTGGCAAATAGAGTAGTAAGCTAAGCAACTCTCTACCTCTTTCCTACATTTCCCTCTCTTTACTATCACTATTTTGATGTAATAAAGTTATTAAAACTACTAGCAGCCTCATAATTTAATTTTTTTGAACAATTTATTTAATTAGTTAATTTAGAATATTTTCCCATGGTTACAAGATTCATGTTCTTTCCCTCCCTTCCCCCAACCCCCTCCCATAGCTGACACACAATTCCACTGGATTTTACATGTATCATTGATCAAGACCTATTTCCATATCATAATTTAATTTTAACTATTGCACACCCATTCCCTCAACCTTCTCCACTTTAGTTCTAAGTTCACATTAAGCCTAATATTGATATGTTCTATCCTTCTGTCATGCCTTTAGCTTGGTACAATGGAAAGAGCCTTGCCATGGGAATATGAGGAATATGAGGATCTGAGTCCAAATATTACTTCTGACACTACCAGTTTAACCTTGGGCAAGTCATTTAAACTTCTTAGGCCTCAGTTTACTCATATGCAAAATGAGTGGGTTGGACTAGATGACCTGTAAGGTCCATTTCAGCTCAAAAGTTAGGTTCACTGGAGAGAGTGGCAGGAGGGGAGTAAGAAAGTCTCTTCTTCTTTGGTTTTATTTTATTTTAAAATTTCTTTCCATGATTCCATGTTTCTTGTCTCCTTCCCCTCTTCCCTCCCACCTCCCAGAATTGACAAGCAATTTCTCCGGACCATACATATATTATCACTCAAATCCAAGACATCTTCTTGAGTTCAAATCTGGCTCAGATACTTCCTAGCTGTGTGAACCTGGGCAAGTCACTAAATCCTGTTTGCTTCAGTTTCTTCATCTGTAAAATGAGGTAGAGTCTGTAAAAATGGGTAAGCTACTTCAGGAGTCAACAGAAAGTCAGACATAACTGAAAAATTACTGGACAACAACATGAGCTATCATTACTCTTGTGCCCAGTCAAATATAATCTTCTTCAAGTCAAGGGTTATTTTATGGCTTGACTTTGAATCGCCCAGTGTCTAGTAGAGTGCTTTGAATATAGTAGTTACATATGGGGCAGCCAGGTAGATAGAGTTGGATAGAAAAGGTGGATAGAACTCCAGCCAAGAAATAGGAGGTTGTGGGTTCAAATCTTGCCTCAGACATTGCCTAGCTTTGTAATCACTGGAAAAGTCACTTAACCCCAATTGCCTAGCCTTTACCATTCTTCTGCCTTGGAACAGATACTTTTAATGATTCTAAGACAAAAAGTAAGAGTTGAGAAAAAAAAAGAATACAGTGGTCATATAATAATAATATTGCTTTAAGGTTTTTAAATTCATTTACAAATATTAATTCATTTTATCCTCACAACAGTTGATGTTTTTATCATTTCTATTTTACAGAGGAAGAAAATGAGGCAGAGATTAAGTGACTTGTTCAAGGTCACATAGCTTGTATAAATATCCAAGGTTGGATTTGCCCTTAGGTCTTCCTGACTATAGATCTAGTTTTTTATCCATTGTGCCACTTAGCTACTACTATAGAGATGTTTGCTGAATTGAACTGAAAGACAATAAATTATAAAGAATAAAAATGATCTCCACAAGCATGCATTTCAAATTTTAAAAATATATCTGGTCCTGATTTATTAATATGTTTTAGAATTCAATTCACCCTTAACCAACTTATCAGCTGTCCACTAGTCTCAATTATTTAGCAAGTTAAAATGACACAATAAGTATGTAAATGGAAAGTACCCAAACCTACTACAGGTACCTTTCTAAGTGCCAATTATATGCCTCAACATTCCCTTCAATTTGAATGAGTTACTAAGAATCTAATTACACTAGTTTATAGCTGATGGAATTACAGGAGAAAAAAGATTTCTCTCTTACATACTTATTAGCCCTCAATAAGTATTCCTTAGCAATCTGTTGCTATTCAATTACCAAGTAATAACTGTCTTAATGAATCTAATTGAAATGCTTGTTTTTGGCTCCTAATCTCTCTCTCTCTCTCTCTCTCTCTCTCTCTCTCTCTCTCTCTCTCTCTCTCTCTCTCTCTCTCTCTCTCTCTCACACACACACACACACACACACACACACATACACGATTTAAATGGTGTTAGGTTGGTCTTATTTATTTACCCAGAACAAAGAGATCTTAGGTCTTATTCAGGCTGAGTCTGATAGAACCAATAGCTTTAGGTCTCATCACATTAGCAAAAAATTTGTAGGTCCCAGGTCATTTGTGTACCATAAAACTTGAAGGAGTACATCTAGTAGCTATGCATTACACATTCATACATGGACTCAAGGTCTTAAAATAAAGTTTTATGAGAAATGACTCTCAGTTCATTTTTAAACCTGGCATCTTTTTTCTTCACCAAATGAGAAGTTTTTTATCGCCTTTTTATTCTTGGAAACTTGATAGAGATCAAAGCAGTATTCCTTAGCTTCTCCTAGAGGTTCATGAAATGAGGCAGCTGGAAGAAATCTAAGAGATGGTCCTGTCATAAGTTCAAAGATTTAAACCTCCAAGTGACCTCAGAGGTCATTTAGTCCAGCCCTGTTATTTTATTCTGTTCTACCTTTCATTTGGACAACAAGATGGCACAGTGGATAGAATCCTGAGTTTGGAATCAAGAAGACTCATCTTCATGAGTTTAAATCTGGTCTCAGATGTATTAGCTATTTAGCCCTGGGCAAGTCAATTAACCCTGTTTGTTGCCTCAGTTTCCTCATCTATAAAACGAACTGGAGAAAAAAATGGCAAACCACTCCAGTATCTTTGTCAAGAAAACTCTAAATGAAGTTCTGAGGCTGCAGCTAAGTAGTCTAGTGGATAGAGACATGTCTGTTATCAGGGAGACCTGAGTTCAAATTTGACCACAGACACTCATCAACTATGTGCCCCTGGGCAAGTCACTTAATCTCTGTTTTCATAATGCACTAGGAAAGGAAATGGCAAACCATCCTAGTATCTTTGCTAAGAAAATCACATATGAGCTCATAAAGAGTTGGACACAACAGAAAAAAAAAACAAAACAACAACCACAAGGTCTTTTAAAAGGAGGAATTTGGGGGGCATCTGGGTAGCTCAGTGGATTGAGAGACAGACCTAGAGATGGGAGGTCCTAGGTTCAAATTTGGCCTCAGACACTTCCCAGCTGTGTGACCCTGGGCAAGTAACTTAACCCCCATTGCCTAGCCCTTACTGCTCTTCTACCTTGGAACCAATACACAGTACTGATTTCAAGTAAGAGTCTAAAATAATAATAATAATATTTTTTAAAAAGGAGGCATTTGAATTCAGGCTTTCCAGACTCCTGGTCCAGCACCCTAACCACAATGCTCTCTAACAAGTACCTCTCGTTATACAAATGAGAAGACTAAAGCTAAATTTCTGGCCCAAGCTCGCTTAGTGAATTAGCCACCAATAGAGCATAAGTCAACTCCCAATTCTGTATCTATATCTTGGAGGAAGTTAGGGGGCTCAGCAGATTGAGATCCAGGGCTAGAGATGGGGCATCCTGGGTTGAAATCTGGTCTCAGATACTTCCTAGCTGGGTGACACCAGGGAAGTCACTTTATCACTCATCTATGCCTTAGAATCAATACTCAATATTAAGATGGAAGGTAAGGGTTAAAAAAAAGAAAGAAAAATGGTTCAACAAGTTGTTATACTTAAATACAGTAGAATATCTTATCAATCATACAATTAAACACTATTTGCCATGAACCATAGGAAATTATTAATATAAAGAATATAGAGAAACTTGGAAAGTCTAACAGAAGTTTATGCTGAGCAAAAAAGCAGACCCCCCCCCCAATACATCAGTGATCCAAATAATATAAAGAAAAACAAAAGGAATGATTAGAATTCAGAGTAATGAAATGATCAGTTTTGGTGTAAGAGGGCATATGATGAAACTTACTTTCTACTGCTAGAGAGGTAGTAAACTACAGTTGTAGAATGCATATCTGTAAACACACCTGTGGCCCACAACACTCCTGAGTGTAGCCCAAATAAGATTTACATGTAATTGGGAAATATTTTCAAATCTTTGCACCAATTAAAATAAATTAAACATTTAGAAGCAAAACCAAGGTTAACATTGTATAGTGGAAAGAATGGAAATGTAAGCTGAAAATTCAAGATAATTTTTAAGAGCCCTGAAAATAATGCTGATCATAAGCCCATTCTGGAATTTTGACTTCTGATTATTTAATTACACTTCTCTTTAAATGAAAAATAATCAAAACCTAAACCTGAGACTAATCTAAAATATTCTAAGAAAACAGGTCCAGAAGATGTTTTTATGGGATGAGATTTTGAACAAATATTTATTAAACCCTTACTATCTGTTAAGCTTTCTGCTAAGTGCTGAGGTTGCAAAGACTGGCAAAAACATGGTGCTGGACCTATAGGAGAGCATTCTAATGGAAGTGATAACACCTATAGAATTATGCACTTCAGGACATATACAGAATTGATGGAAAGAAGGTAAGAGGAATGAGAGGAGGGAGATTGAGGTAGGGAAATCTCTTTGCAGGAGGTGGAGATTGAGAAACCAGAAAAACTAAGCAAGAAGGAAGAGGACAAAACATTTCAGGCATTGGGGACAAGGAAAAAGTCATAGAATCAGGGGATGGAGTGTCATGTGGGAGGAAGAACAGATCAGTGTAATGCTCAAAGGGCAGTAAAGTATATGAAGATTAGACATTTGGAAAGATCCAGGAACTACAGAAACTTAACAGCTAAGTGTAATTGAGGCAACTGCTAGGTTAGAGCAAGATATGGAAGCCCAGAGACAGAAATTTTGGTGCTCTGTAGAAATGTGCCTTTTCCTCCCAGGGAGAAGAGAACAGCTTAGTACCCAAGAGGGTCTAGGGTTCAAGGCAGAAGCTCAACGTACCCTGGAGTCATGATCAAGGAATGTACATCTGGATCTAGCACTAAGAAACAGATTCTGAGAGGAATTGAATATCCTGCCTGTCCTGAAAGCACTGATAGCTGAAATCTACCTAATGAAAAGTATATTATTTGGGTGTATCATCCAGACTATTCCAGAAAGTTGAGTTTACAGCACAGTTTCTTTTATTGTACCTTTAGTCATCACACACAATTAACACTCTACTCTGGTTGCTTTGCTTTGTCCTGGAAGGTGCTTCTGGATTTGTCAATAGTAAGTGGTATTTTCACCCCAAAGAGATAGTAAGGAAAAAGACTTGTACAAGAATATTCATAGCTGCGCTCTTTGTGGTGGCAAAAAAATGGAAAATGAGGGGATGTCCTTCAATTGGGGAATGGCTGAACAAATTGTGGTATATGTTGGTGATGGAATACTATTGTGCTCAAAGGAATAATAAAGTGTAGGAATTCCATGGAGTCTGGAACAACCTCCAGGAATTGATGCAGAGTGAGAGGAGCAGAACCAGGAGAACATTGTACATTGATACACTGTGGTACAATTGAATGTAATGGACTTCTCCATTAGTGGAAATGAAGTGATCACCAATAACCCGGAGGGATCTATGAGAAAGAACACTATCCACACTCAGAGGAAAAACTGTGGGAGTAGAAACATAGAAGAAAAACAACTGCTTGAATACATGGGTTGAAGGGATATGGCTGGGGATGTAGACTCTAAATGAACATCCTAGTGCAAACACCAACAACATGGAAATAGGTTTTGATCAAGGACACATGTAATACCCAGTGGAATTGTGCATTGGCTATGGGAAGGGATGGGGGAGGGGAGGGGAAGAATATGATTCTTGTAACCAAGGAATAATGTTCTAAATTGACTAAATAAAATTTTCAAAAAAAAAAAGTTAAGTGGCATTTTCATTCCTCAGCCAATAGAGAGAAGGAATCAAAGTATACCTGGTATATATCCCCAGGGCCCAGCACAGTGTCCTCCACATAATAGATTTCTAAAAAACATTTTCTAAATTGAATTGGGTGTGACAATATTAGAAACATAGTAGTGTTGGGGCTTAGGGAAAGTTGGCAGAAATAGGTTGGAGAGAAACAGAAAAGCCAAGCTAGATTTTCTAATTCACAACTGAAAGACTGCTAGAAACCCTTCTTTGGGAATAGGAATTGGACTTTAAGATCCTGCCAAACTCTCCAGAGTATCCAGGCTAGCATGTGGCTGCCCAAGAGTATAGCAATATGTTACAAAATTACACTTTTGGTTGCATGGCCAACGGGGGAATTAAAAAAAAAACAATGAATGTTTCACATAGAAGAAAATTGGTGGAAAATAAAATTAAAGTGGAAAAAAGCCAACTAGACAAGAAGTTATGTCATTAAAAAAATTAAAGAACATAGAAGCCTCTCACAAACCATAGTTAGGGGAATTCTTAGTAATATAAAGATAAGGATGAATATAAAATGTACAATTTTGATAATAAAAAATGAAAATGTTTTACCCATAAACAAAATCAATGCAGCTAAAATAAAAAGAGAGACTGTCAACTGGGGTGGGGGGGGGAATCTTTGTATTAACTCAACAAAAAAGACTGATATACAAGATATATAGAAAATTGACATAAATATAGATCTGTGTGCACTGAAGAATGTGAAAAGGTTCTTAGAAGAATTATAAATTATTAATAATTTGTATGGGGAAACTACTAAAATCACTAGTAATAAATATAAATTGAACAACTCTGAGATTTCACCTCATATTCAGCAAATTGACAAAAATTATTAATGATAAAGGAGTTATGGGAAGACAGGTATGACAACAGGCTATTGGTTGAGCTATGAATTGATCTAACTTTTCTGAAAAACAATTTGGAATAATGAGATCACTAAAATGTGTCTCTATGACCCAGTGTTACTACAACTGGGCATATAGTCCCAAAGTGCTCAAAGAAAGAAGGAAAGGGCTTATATGTGCCAAAGTGTTCCTAGTGGTACTTTTTCTGGGAGAATAAAAAATTGGAAACAAATGAAATGCCCATCAATTAAGAATGGCTCAGGGGGCAGCTGGTGGCTCAGTGGATTGAGAGCCAGGACTAGAGATGGAAGGTCCTGGGTTCAAATCTAGATTCAGACATTCCCTAGCTGTGTGGCTCTGGACAAGTCATTTAACCTCCATTGTCCAGCCCTTACTGCTCTTCTGCCTTAGAATCTATACTTAATATTAAGATGGAAGATAAGGGTTTAAAAAAAGAGAAAAAAAAGAATGGTTCAAGAGGTTGTATTTAAATCCAGTAGAATATCATATCATTCAATTTAACATTTGCTATTTGCCATGTACCATATAAACATAGATAATATTATATTTTAAAACTACCCTGACAAATATAGAGAGGAGTGCAAGAATTTGTTTAATTATTTTTGCTGCAAGGAAAGTTTCTAAGGAGAAGTCAGTTATTTGGAAGTGATATGTATTTTTTTTTTAAAAATCAACAAAATTTAGAAAATTGTACCATAAGTCAGGAAACACACATCTGATTCTGTTCCTAACTTGCTATCTGATTTTGATTGTCATCTAATCTCTCTGTGACTCAGTCTCCTTAGCATAGAAATAAAGTCATTTAGGCTAAATATTTCTGAAGTTAGTTCTAGTCTATGACTCTTATTCCACCCAACCATGCCCGTCCTTGGACAGTACTCACTTTGAAGTCAATCTTTGCTTTTGGAAGAAGGGGGCTACATATACAGAGGAAGGTTAGAGAAGGAAATGATTTTTTCTCTTCTTATGTAAACATAAAGGCCTTAGATAATAATTTTCTAGAGGATGGGGAGTGGTTCTACTCTGTAGAATCCTATTCTAAGGCACTTATTCTAATACCGAAAGAATCTATTATTTCAGTGTTATATGTATTCCATCCTCCATTATTTAAAAAATGACATGAAAATTGCTTGCAAAAAGTTGACCTCCAAACGTGGCCATAATGGAAGCTGGCTGCTATAGTGCATGAAGAAGGTATACATGTAATTATTGTTGACAGAATACACACATTAGGTAGTTTTGAAAATAACAAATGTGAAATATGAGTGGAGACTTAGTTAAAAAGGGATGTAGCATCTGAAAAGAAAAATCTTGCTTCTGCTCTAATTGTGTTTGGATATAGAATTATGCAGTGATTCACCAATTCAATTAAAAATATGTATTAAGCATCTTATATGTGTAAGACACTATGTTAGGCCTGGTGAGAGATCCAAAGTTGAATAATATTTGAGTCTCTATGCTCATAGAGTTTACCACGAATATAATTTGATCAATTATCAGAATGCTGAGACAATATTTTAGATGATTTTTTTACATAGATATAGTTCTAAAGTAGGGGTGTCAAATATGCATGTGGCCCACAATACTCCTGGGTAAGCCAGAACTAGATTAAAATGCAATTGAGAAATATTTAAGAAAATAAATTAAAATATAATAAAACAAAGGTAATATTCTTTTCCAAAACTAAGTCAATTTATGACCCACCTGGCTCCTTATGGTCAGTTTAATGGCAACCATTTCTATTTCAGTTTGATATCACTACTTTAAAGGATTCATGTGTCTGCATTACTGAGGGCTATCTAAAAATGTTCCTCTTTTGGCTCATGTCCTACACCCAGAGTATTCTGTAAGAAAATGTCCAAATATATGTTAGTTATAGCATATATGTCTAAGTAAACAGAATTCCCAGATCCTGTACCAATATTCAAGGTAACAAATGCACAAAAGGGACCCCTTCCTCCTGTCCCTTCAAAATGTGTAAAGCTCTGAAAGAACTCATAGTAGTTCCTCCTAGAAGGTTCTAAACGACATCACTCTTGGGACAAAAATTGAAATGCTAGTGATTCACTCTTACCTAAAGTCCCATTAGATGAAATAGTGTCTCCCAATGGTTGGGGTCTTCCCCCACCAAAAAAAAGGGCAAACACACTGTAAGACTGTTTGATGGAAAATTCTCTTCTTATCAGACCTCTGCTGACCAAATAATCCCAATCTCTACCCATTCCGGTTATGGCTTTACCCTTGGTATTCTCCCAGTTGCTGAGGACATGCAGGTAAGCCTCTTTTTTCTCCAAAAAGCTGCTCCACAGGAACTTTCTCTCTAGAAGGGGCAAGTCTTCAAATTGTTGAAAAAGGAACAATCTATAAGGCTGTTGCTACTCCCCCAAAATCCCTGATCTGTCAATATGACTAGATTTTTAGAATTGTGCAGTCCAGGAAACCAAAATCTTTCCCACTCTATACAGAATGCTGATGCATGAAATACCCACATAGCCTGAATGGGAAAGCACAGATCTGCTTCTTTCACTTGCTTTTGTAGAAATTATATCATTCCCCTCGACTACTTACCATCTCTTGGGTTGAGAAAGTCCAGACCCTGGCCCATGGTCAGAAAGTGATGGGCAAACACATGTAATTCCTGTGTGATTTTGCCCCCAAAACTGTCATCATCCATTCCTGGAAGAAGAAAGTGTATAAGCACAGGTTCCTCTGACAGTGTTCCTTTTCTCTTCTCTTGGGAATATATAGGTCTTCTCTGTCACATTCTGGTAGATTCTTTAAACAGCAACATCAAAGATGAAAGAGTCCAGAAAAAAAGGGCTAAGTTGATCTGTCCAATCTCTTTTATATCCATCCACCAAAGAAGTGGCTCTTCCAGTAGGAATCTATCCTCTTGACTTCCAGGAAGTCAGTCATCTTTCCCCAGAGGCTAATCCAGTCTCTGATGCAGCACATGCTCTGAGGTGATAAACTCAGCTCCCACTGGCCCCAGAGTCTGACTGCTACAATCCCTTTGACTTCTATGGGTAGCCCTGAGGTTTCAGGAGGCATCTCTTCTAGGGCTACAATTCACAAGCCCCCACTGGTTTGTTTCTTCTTAAGACTACCAGTTAAGAATCAATTTTGTCACCTAGTCTTGAGTAACTTTTAGAAAGGGGTGTTTATAAAGTGTAATAGTAACAATAGGTGTTGCAATTTGTTAGAGTATAAAACATCCCCTCAGAAATCTCTAACATATTCTCCTAGTATATACAGAGGCCAAGTGAAAGTGGGTTCAAGTTAAGAGAACACATTTGGCAAAGGGGTAACTCATAACTCTTGGTTGCTGAAAGTTCTTTTCTTTTCTATGTGGGATACTCAAGAAGTTCCCCTTAAACATGGTATAGTTTCTATGTTGGGTTCTTTATAGAGCTGTGAATCTGTGTCTAATTTGTCCTTGGCTCCCAATGCAGACACAACTGCCAGCCACTGCTATCCCATGAGGATTAGTGCTAGGATACTGATGAGAAAATGGTAAGTCCAGGATCCTCCTGACCCTCCAAAGCTTGAAAAATCCTCTATCAGCCAAGTGGGTCAGAGAGCAGGAAAGAAACTTAGACTAACACCAAAGCCAAGGACTCTTTCTCTCTTCCAAGAAATTCTTCCTCAGGGGTTTTACTGAGATGCCTCACTCCAATCTCTGGAATTACTCTGCTTCTCAAGTAGTTTGATATTTTATAATGACTCTCAGGCATGACCTAACCAACAAGATTCTTCTTCATTCAACAGCCTTTGTCTTAAAGAGAAGTTCTTCACCTTTTTTGTCTCATTGACTCCTTTGGTAATCTGGCAAAACTTATGGACTTGTTGGAATACTATTTCTAAATACATAAAATAAAATGTGTAATTAAAAAGGAAACCGATAATATTGAAAGTTATCAAAAAAAGTTTTTTTCAGTTTATCAATAGAATTAAGAATCTAAACTTGAATGGCTGTGGGAGGGAGGTGGGAGGAGGGTAAGGAAAGAATAGGATTCATGTAACCATGGAAAAATATTCTAAATTAACTAAATAAATAAACTAAAAACAGAATCTCAAACTGAAGTTTATTTAATCGATTGAGATTTAACCTCATTTCATTAAAGTATCCAATTATCTTATCTCTTACTGTAAGTGAAATGGGAAAGGGGAAATGGAATAAATATTTATACCTACTACTATGTGCTTAGATGTACCAGTAAAGAGCAGTCGTTTTACCCTATTTGCTTCAGTTTCCTCATCTGCAAAATGAGCTGGAGAAAGGAATGGCAAATCATTTAGGTATTTTTTCCAAGAAAAACTCAAATAGGATTACAAAGTGTTGAAAATGACTGAACAACAACAACAAAAAAAATGTGACAGACACCATGCTAAGTGTATATGTGTGTGTGTGTGTGTGTGTGTGTGTGTGTTTTATAAATATTATCTCATTTTGACGCTAACAACAATTTTGAAAGGTAGGCACTGTTATTATCCTAATTTTATAGAAACTAAGGCAAAGAGAGAGAGTATGTCTCTCTTTGTCATGCCCAAGATGACATTTATTCTCTCTCTTTGACATCTGAGGCTAGATTTGAATTTAGGTTTCCATTGATTTCCTCAATCAATCATAATTTGTCCCTCTTACACTGAAATATAGATACTATCCCCAGCCTCTTAAAAAGAATGCCAAGGAGTGGCTAAGTGGCTTAGTTGATGGAGATTCAGGCCTAGATACAGGAGATCCTGGATTCAAATTTGACCTCAGATACTTCCTAGCTGTGTGACCCTGGGCAAGTTACTTACCTCTCTTTGCCTAGCCATTACTACTCTTCTGTCTTTGAACAAATATGCAATATTGATTCTAAGATGGACAGTTAAGTTTTTAAAAACTTTTTAAAAATAATACTAAGTAATACTAAAAGGCACTCTCATATTCCCCCTGGATACTTGTCTTCCTAATCTCAAAAGCAGGCTCAAGCTCTGAAAAATAATCAAAGTGATCAAACTACTCCTACCCTGCATCAGCCCTCCTGACAAAAATAAAGAGCACATACTGATGTGTTTATGTTTTCCATAAAACTGTCCCCCCACAAACTAGTGAAATAATCTATAGCACTTGTGTATTCTGATAGCTAAACTAGGCTGATATGTTGGTGGCCAAAAAAAAAAGCTTGGCAATTCCTTCAAGAGCTGGTTTTCCTTATAGCTATAGCACTTTCTTCATTAGTTTGGTTCTAATTTTTGTGACTTATTTTCCTTATTTTTTTCACTTTTAAATTTTTTCTTTTGAATTTACACACAATAAGGATCATTTCCACATACACAGCAGATAATATATGAAACTACAATTCTCAATTTCACTCTCCTTATTTTAAAAAAAGTATATTCTAAATTCCACATATAACTTTCAAAACTGTCCTGCTTGTCTGTGCTTCCATAAGACTTCGACTTCCTTCTATTCTTTTCTGTGCATTAAAAAAAATTTTAATGACCCTTTTGTGGAGAGAGGGCATTATTGCTAATCCAACCTCTTCTTCCCAACCTCTTCCCAATCAAGAGTTTAAAAACTAACACTTGTAACCATTAAGTATGGGAGAGCAAAATAACTCCTATAAGTTGCCATCTCTAAAAATGTGTCTCTTCATGTCCTGGACTTTAATACGGCATCTCTCTGATGGGAGGTAGACAGCATACTTCATCATAAGTCCCCCAGAAACATCGTTGGTATTTGCTTTGATCAGAGATTTTTTCAACAATGTTGTCATTGTATAAATTATTCTCCTAGTTCTGCTCCTTTCATTCCCCATCAATTCCTACTCCCTAGAATTCTCAAAAATCACCTCTTTCATCATTTCATATAGCATGATAATATTCCATTTCATCACTATACCTAAACTTGTTTAGTTATTTGCCAATTATAGATATCTTTTTAACCTTCAATTATCTTCTTCTTTTAAAAAAATTTAACCTCTTTCTTCTTTCAGAATGAAAATTATTTTACTTGTGAGTATACCCTCCATGTACTATCTGTCTTCTCTATTCCCACCTATTTTATTCACACTTTTTTTCTTTTTAAATTAACACCATCTCAAAATACAAGCTCTTTCAATTTCTCCAATAAATTTAAGTTTCTAGATTTCTCTTGATTCTTGAGTGTGTATGTCAAAGTTTTTTTATTTTCCTTGGGTCTTATGATCAGAAATTTTTGAAAGTCCTCTATTAAACTGGAAACAGAAATGCAGAAGAAAAACATGATTGATCACATAGTTAGATAGGGATATGATTAGGGTTTCGATGTTAAAAGATCACTCTACTGCAAGTATGAATAACATGGAAATAGGTTTTGAACAATGATACATGCATAACCTAGTGGAACTGCTTGTGAGCTTCCAGAGGGGGTAGGAAAAAGCTGGGGGGGGGAGGGGATCATGAATCATGTAACCATAGAAAAATATTCTAAATAAAAAAAATTTTTAATTAAAATTTTTTTTTAATTTAAAAAGAAAAAGAGAAAAAAGAAAGCTCTCTATTATATTAAAGGTCTATTTTTCTCCATAGATTTATATTTAATTTTGCAAGGATAAATTTTTCTTGGCTATAAGCTCATGTCTTTTGCATTTTGGATATTATAGTCCAAGATTCCCTCTTATTTATATGAGAAGCTGCCAAATTTGTGGTAATCTTGACCATGGTTCATTGGTACCTGATGCTTGCCATATTCCTTCTTTGACATGGAAACTCTGGGTTTTGGCAAAGACATTCCTGAGGTTTCTTAAAGGAAATGATTGGTGGATTCTTTCTATGTTCACTTTTTCTTCTGGCTTTAATAGATCTAGGCAGTTTTCATTTATGATTTCTTGCAAATAGTTTCCAGATTTTAAAAAAATTATATATTTTTTTTTCAGGGAGACCAATTATTCTTAAATTATTTCTTCTTGACCTGTTTTCTAAGTCAACTAGTTTTAAAAATATTGGATAGATTACATTTTCTTCTGTTTTCTTCCCCATATTTTGTTTTTATTCTAATATTTCTTGTCATCTCCTGGGTTTCTTGTTGTTGTTGTTGTTGTTTGGTCTATTCTAATTTTCAACTTTATTCCAAATGAAAATTCCCCTTTTTTTTTTCATTCTCTCCTCTTGTCTCACGTGATGAAGAAGAAGAAGAAGAAGAAGAAGAAGAAGAAGAAGAAGAAGAAGAAGAAGAAGAAGAAGAAGAAGAAGAAGAAGAAGAAGAAGAAGAAGAAGAAGAAGAAGAAGAAGAAGAAGAAAGGAGAAGAAGAAGAAGAAGAAGAAGAAGAAGAAGAAGAAGAAGAAGAAGAAGAAGAAGAAGAAGAAGAAGAAGAAGAAGAAGAAGAAGAAGAAGAAAGGAGAAGAAGAAGAAGAAGAAGAAGAAGAAGAAGAAGAAGAAGAAGAAGAAGAAGAAGAAGAAGAAGAAGAAGAAGAAGAAGAAGAAGAAGAAGAAGAAGAAGAAGAAGAAGAAGAAGAAGAAGAAGAAGAAGAAGAAGAAGAAGAAGAAGAAGAAGAGAAGGAGGAGGAGGAGGAGGAAGAGGAAGAATAAGAAGTGGAAGAAGAAGAGGAGGAGGAAGAAGAGGAAGAAGATGATGGTGAAGAAGAAGAAAAAGAAGAGGAGGAAGAGGAAGAAGAAGAGGAGGAGGAGGAGGAGGAGGAGGAGGAGAGAGGGATATCATCTTCATGTAGAATCATTTTTCTAACCTTTCGTTGTCATTCAGTTCTAATTCTTTCCAATTCCACTCCCCTATTTCTGTTTCTGGATCTCTTTGTCCTTTTCTCTGTCTCTTTCTTTCTCACTCTTTACCCCTTCCTTTTTTCCCTTTCTGGATCCATTTCTTTCTTCCTTTAGGGGAAGGAAGTAGGATGTATTAGGGGAGGAACAAGGCTCAATGGAAGTACAGGAAAAATGAAATTAAGCTTGAATTCTTCATAGTTCTAACACATTCCTTTTCAAAGACTCCCCAGAGAAATGAAAGGAGAGAGAAACATAAAAACCCTAAACCCACAAGCTCTTTAGTTTCCAGTTTCACTCTCAAATCTCTTGCTTCTGCAAAGTCTTTCCTCCTTTCCCATCCCCAGCAGCCAAAAACACAGAACAAGGTTGGGGGAGTTAGCCAAACTAGAGAGTCAAAGCCTTTGAGAAAACAGCTTTCAGGGAATGTGTTTCTATATTCAGTTTTTTTCCCTGTCTCCTTCATATTGCAAGGACCTGTAGGCAATAGCTATGTCTGTCAGAATCAATTTTAGTGAGCTGCTAACACATTCAGGAATAGCATAAAAGCTTATGTCAATAATAATAACTCACATTTATAAAGCGCTTCAGTGTAGAGACCAGTTTTCTCTGTGTTTTCCTGGGGTTTTATGTTAGTCCTCAAGAAAGCTTTAGAGGGGACAAAGTTTATTATTTTATAAAAGCATAGAAATGGTGCCATTTTGCAAATGGAGAAGCTAAGGCATGCAGCAGATAACTGATTCATCCAAGGTCCAGAAGTTTAACCAGGAATTTATTGATTTGAAGCAAAAATAATTGGGTGAGGAGAAAGGACAAACATTGAAGGAGGTGGAAGCATAGGGACAATCTATTCAGAAGATAATTGGTACCAAGCCACCATCTTGGTTCCCATTTTTATTTATTTTATTCTAATAACAAATTTATACATAAGTTTTCCAAAGTTTTATGATTCATGGTGTCTCCCTCCCTTCTTCCCTCCTCCCTCCTGGAGCTGACAAGAAATCCCACTAGGTTATATATATATATATATACTATCACTCAAAATATATTTCCATATTATTCATTTTTATAATCAGAAGGGAATTGGAAGGAACCATAGATTCCATGAAAGAGGCACTTATGCCATTGTGATATTGGTATATGTGTGGCAAGGAGAGAATGACCAGGTAATGATTATACTACACAATGGAATGGGGCAATAGAGTATCTGTAGGCAAGGAGTAGTGAGAATAGTCAATTTAATAAGGAAATCCTTCTTACCTATATTGGCAACCTTGAGAAAAGTCCCATTTGCCCCTTGCATACATAACAATTGTGGCTAGTATTAAATCCTGGACTCTCAAATTTTCTTATTCAAGAAACACTAAATCTCAAAGTTCAAGCCCAGACAACTGAAAGGGATGAAAGAAATTAATCATATGATCAGAAAAAGTGGCCTTTCTCCAATGTGTCCCCTGTAATGAGTAGAACAATTAAGAGTATGCTGTTTCCAAAAAAGTTTTAGTTTAGGTGTTGGCAATGTGTAGCCTACTGAACTCAGCTTCTGAGAATTTGGAAATTTATAAGGGATAGCTGCTCACTAGACTAATTTTAAGATGTTGAGGAAAATGAAGTCATCCCTTTTCATTATGAAAAACAAATATGGCCATATGTAGATTAGCATCAATCTGAAAGCAAGGGAGAAATGTAAAATCACATACTTAGAGGATCATAGATCATCACGTACTTAGAGTAGAAGAAACATTCCCAAGACCCTGTCTCTTCAGTCGTTTTCCCTGCCCCCACTTCATGGACAGTAGACCAAGCCAAAGTCAAAATCATTTCTCCTTCCCCCCACCCCAAACTCCACATTAAGGAAGTTTTCTTTGAGAAGAGATAAGACATTTCTTGCTTAGATATAAGTTAGACTGGATAGCTTCCAAGCTCCCTTCCAACACTGAGTTTCTATGATATAGTCATAGGATAAGTTTGTTGTTCTTGAGCTAGAAGGAACTTCAGCATTCACCTACCCCAACTTTCTCATTTTACAGAGGAAGACTATACTATGCCTTGATTTTTTTTTTTATAATGAGGAAACTGAGGCTTGGAGAGGGTAAGGCCCTTGAGCTTGCTCACATAGTTGACAGTTAAATTGAGAATATGGATATTCTTTCTTTAGAATAAATAGAAAGAGAACTATATTTACTAATAACAGAATAGGAATTTAGAACTGTGCTTTCTAACTACAAAAACAGGATGATCTCCAAAAAAACCTAGAAAGACTAGTATGAACTGATGCAAAGTGAAATGAGTAGAACTAGGAAAACATTATTGTATATAGTAACAGCAATAAAATATGATGATCAACTGTGAATAACTTTATTATTATAAGCAATGCCAGGACCCAAGACAACTCCAAGAGACTCATGATGAAAAAGGCTATCTACCACCAAAGAAGAAATTGATGCAATCTGAATGTAGGTTGAAGCATACCATTCTTCTCTTTGTTTTCTGCATGAATTTTTCTCAAGCATAAGCAATATTTGCCTTCTTTCATAACATGATGAACATGGAAATACATATTGAATGATAACATATATACAACCTAGATCATATTACTTGCCATTTGGGGGAGGAAGGAAGAGTGGGAGGAAGGGAGAGAAAATGGAGAGCAAAACATCAGAAAATGTTTAAATTGTATCTACATATAATCTAGGAAATTTAAAAAAAAGTTACTACATTGCTGTGTTGTTTAGTTGCCCAATTTAGAAATAATAGGCATACTACCTACCTCTGACAAAAAGGTGATATACTCAGGGTTCAGAATGAGATTTTTTTTTAACTCCTAGAATTTATTTTGCTTGATTATGCATACTTATTACAAGGATTTTGTTTTTCTTTTTTTCTTTTTCTCAACGGTTTAGGGTCAGGGGATAGGATGAGACAGGAGGAACAAAAATAGATTTCTGTTCATCGGGAATTAAATATTTCTTTAAAAGAAACAACAGATTGAGTTCTTCTAGACAAAAGTATTGGTTCCTCAGGGGTCTACAGGGTGTTCAGGGAGGACTAGTAGGAGCCCTTTTCAGGGCTGCTCATCTACTTTTGGTGTCTACTTGTCACCCAACTCTCACCTGTGGCTCCAAGAAGCTGTAGCATACCTAGTAGCCATACTCTGGTAATACCATCTTAACAGATGGGTTAAATCAGGTTGAGGCAACCAATAGATCTCAAACCTGTTGGTAGGCTAGAATGACATCTATCCCAAGAATGTGAAGACTTCTTGGAATGAGCGGATGAGAACAATTCACTCCAGTGACCATGAAGGCAGCTGAAGCAGGTACTGAAGAGTGCTTAGAGCTTGGTCAGACATTGAAGATGAAGACACTGAGGTCATTCACTGCATCCCGGGCCATTGCCAATCATCTTAACTTTTTGTCCTGCCATTGGAATTTGCTGACTCTGGAATGGAGAGGGAGGGTGATGAGCATACAATTCTGCCTCACTTAAATTCATTTCACTTGCAAGTCACTTTATCACCTGTAATGTCCTTAGTCCTCTTTTGAAATGAAGGGAGAAAATGACAACTAGTTTCTCATGAAGTATCAGGGGTTTTATTCACCCTTTATGTGACAGGCTCATTCAACTTCCTAGTTCAATTTTTCTGTGTTAAAAAATCCATACAACCAGAGCATGTCAAAATTAAAAGGTATTTTGGACACCATCTGAAATGACTTACCCAAGTTCACATGGCTAATTTAAAACAACAAAAGTTAATATTTACATTGAATTTAAAGTTTGGAAAGTGCTTTACATCCTTACCTCATGACAATCTTATGAAGTAGGTATTGCTGTTATCCTCTTTTTACAGATGAAAGGATCAATTCTCACCCAATTACATGCCTAAACCAGTATCTGAAATGAGATCTGAACTAATGTCTTCCTGACTCTAAGCCCTCATTTATTTAGTAAGTGGCAGAGCTGATACTTGAACCTAGGTTTTCTTGAATTTGAAAGAAATGCTTTCTCAGCCATTTGATTTTAAGCTTCTTGAGGATGAGGACTACCTCTTGCTTCTTTTTGTATTCCCAGTACTTAGCAAAGTGACTGGCATAAAGTAGGGGGTTAATACATGCTTATTGATAAATTATTGATGAATTGAGCCATCAGACTATTGAAAAAGCACCTCCCAAGTAGCCTTTAACGGACTAACTGAAGGAGTTGGGCTCTTTATATATCTAGTTAATTGGTTAGTTGCTTTAACAATTTATACCCAATACATAGCCACAGACATCACAGATGTCTGAGAAGGTTATTAGAGAGCATCTCATTAAACCATCTCATTTTCTAGATGAAGAAACCAGACCAAGAAATCCAGAAAGTAGAAGCAAATTGGCCAAGGATACACAAGTAGTTAGTAGAAAAACTGGGACTCGAACTCGGGTCCTTTGACACCCAGTCCAGTGTTCTTTCCTCTGAATCTTTTCGAAAAGAACACAGTTAAGATGAGATGAACAGATTTTCTTGGGAGGTGAAAAAATCCACAGAGAGTTTGGGGGAAAGTGTGTTTTTTTTTTTTTTCCTGACAGCCTTAACTGGCATGCTGTCAAGGAAGAGCAAATTCTGCTGTACTAATTACCTTGTATTTTCACAAGTCGTCATTACCATAACAATCTCATTGTCCCACGCAGGCACTTGCTTCCTCATTCAACTCTCCTCCCTCCACCCTCTCCATTTTCTGCCAGCCAGGTAAGAGGAGACAAAAGAGGAAATGGGGATTCACTGCTTCTTCCGGGTTTGCCGCTGGGGACCAGAGGAAGTATAAACTTGATGTCTTCTCTTCCTGTGGAATGACTGGGCGGAACTTGCGGGAGTCCCGCCCCCCAGTCACCTCCTTCCTGTCCATTTCGCCAGCCCGGAATAAAAGCTCTTTTCGGCTGTTCAGCATGTCCCTCACAATTTCCATTTCTCATCAGTTCAAACCAGGCTAAAAAATACATAAATACTCCACTCAGACACTTAAAAATATGAAGTACATTCAAGGTCAATAAAAATCATTGCCATTTCCCTTTTCGCTTAATAAAAGCTTCTGCTGTTTTATTTTCTGTGGGGACTGGAGAAGTTCTTGCTTGAAGACAAGATAAGTAGGTAAAGTCAGTTACCCCTTTTCCAGATTTTTTCCCCCTGAACAAACCTGAATTCTAATCCAGTAGTGTACTGATACATGTTTAACAGTTAGCTCTCCCCAAATCCACCACACACTTTTAAGCTTCATTTGCATTACCAACGATTTCTCCATCACATTCTTAAGTGTCCAACCTGGCCTACAACACTATCAAGTGTAGCCTGATAGGGCAGCTAAGTGGCTCAATGGATGGCAAGGCAGGCCTCCCTACAGAGAGGAAGTCCTGGGTTCAAATGTGACTTCAGACACTTCCTAGTTATCTGACCTTGGGTGAGTCATTTAATCCCCATTCTTCTGCCAGAAGGCAAGAGGTTGTTTTTGTTTTTTTAAATATATTTTAATTAATTTAATTAGTCAATTTAGAACATTGTTCCTTGGTTACATTATTTCCCTCTCTCCCCCAACCCCCTTCCCACAGCCAACAGGCAATTCCACTGGGTATTACATGTGTCCTTGATCAGAACCTATTTCCATGTTGTTGGTGTTTGCATTAGGATGTTCAAGAGGTTTTTTTTTTTTTAATTCTAAAATATTTATTTTATTTTTATTTTATCTTAAAAAAATTGTCATACAAAGCATGCTTCCACATTGGTCATTGTTATAAGAACCTCCTCATATATAACCAAAACCCCCATGAATACACTGATGTGAAAGACGACTCCAACAGTTCTTTCTCTGGAGGTGGGTAGCATTCTTTGCACTAAGTCTTTTAGGAATGTCCCACATCAATGCATTGCTGAGAGTAGCCAAGCGTTCACAGATAATCGTCATCCAATATTTCTGATATTGTGTTCAATGATCTCCTGTTCTGCTTATAGAAGGTAAGGCTTACTAAATAAATAAATAAATAAATATATGTATATATATCCCAAAGCAGATTATGTATATTTATTATTATAAATTATATGTAGATTATATATATATTTCTAATCAGGAAAATATAACAAAATAAAAATAAAATAAAACTTTGATCATTTTAATATGTGGTTTTTTTAGTCAACATGTGGTATGAACAGATCCTGTGGTTTAATGGACCCCATGTATATTTGATTTGGACCCCACTGGTCTCCACCATCAACAAACCAACAAATCAATCCCTCCTTTGTAGCATTTACTGAACCTGTTCAAGCTGAAGATTTAGCAATCCACTTTCTAGAATTGGCAAGAACTGTTTCTAGCATACTACTGCGTCATCACTAACTTTTATCAAATTCCCCCTCTTAAAGGAGCCACATTCTGAAATGTTGTTTGTAAAAGATTAAAACCAGGACCTGTGATGGACAAAATGCTACTCTGTGTCTGAGTCTTTACTTGGTGTTAATGACGAGCCACTTGTTGCCAAGAGTTTATGGACTTGGAGTTGGGACTGAACAAATATTTTTTTAAATAAAAATTCAATTTAATTTTGAAAAAAAAAATAAAAATAAGTTATTAAGTGTCTATCATGTGATAGGCCGGGGAGATACAAAGACAAAAATGAAACCCATGCCCACCCTCAAAGAATTTGTAGGCCTTACACAGGTTGGGTAGAGGAGCAGAGGCTTTGGCATCGGAGGTCCTGGACTCAGTTCCTGGCTTTTTCCCTTAATATTTACAAGACCCTGGGTCAGTTACTTTAAATTTCGTGAACCACAATTTCTTCACTGAGTGTGATTCAGTGAAGAAAACAGACTGGGACTGACTGAAGTCTGTGGGCATTTGAGGACCTGGGTTTGAAGTCCTGTTTCTCTATTTACTATAGTATTTATTTACAATCTTTTTGCCTGGCTGGGCCTTGGTTTTTCCCTTTGTAAAAGGGATTTCAGGGGGCAGCTGTGTAGCTCAGTAGATTGAGAGCCAGGCCTAGAGATGGGAGGACCTAGGATCAAATCTGGCCTCAGACACTTCCCAGCTGTGTGACCCTGGGCAAGTCACTTGACCCCCATTGCCTAGCCCTTCCCACTCTTCTGCCTTGGAACCAATACACAGCATTGATTCTAAGACCGAAGGTAAGAGTTAAAAAAAAAAAGGATTTCATTTAAATCTCTACTGTCTCTGCTCTAAATTTAATGAAAATGGTGATAATAATACTCCTATTTCCAACCTGGAAGAGTTATTGTGAAAAATGCCCTGTGTAGCTCTCTAAGCACAAAAAGTAAGCCATTAATTAATAAGGAAGCAATATGGTATTAGGGTCAACTACACAGAGTAGTGAATACATGTCGAGCCTGAAATCAGAGGGATTTATCTTGCTCAGTTTAAATCTGGCCTTGGGCATGTACTAGCTGTGTGACCCTGGGCAAGTCCTTAACTCTGTTTGCCTGTTTCCACATCTATAAAATGAACTGGAGAAAGAAATGGCAAATCATTAAGAAAACCCCAAAATGGGGTCACAAAAAATTTTGGATACGATTGAAAAATGATTGAACAACAAATGGCATGATGGAATGAGTGTAGGCTTTAGAACCAGAGGACTTAGATACAGATCCCAGTCCTGGCATTTAATTTTCTTGGGACTTGGGCAAGTCACTGAATTTCTTTGATCCTCAGTTTCTTCATCTGTAAAATGAGGTAATTAGATTAGATGATCCCTTTCCAACTTTAAATTTATTTAAGCCTTATTGTTTGTTGTTTTTTCTAACCTTTACCTTCCATCTTGGAATCAATACTGTGTATTAGCTCCAAGGCAGAAGAGTGGTAAGGGCTAAGCAATGGGGGTTAAGTGACTTGCCCAGGGTCACACAGCTGGGAAGTGTCTGAGGCCACATTTGAACCCAGAACGTCCTATCTCTAGTTCTGACTCTCAATCCTCTGAGCCACCCAGTTGCCCCTCTGGCCTTATTAACTGTTAATGGTGGGGGTGTTATTTGGGGAGGGGACCCACTTATAATTTGCCAAAGAGGACAAATTGCCACTAGGTGGAGAAATAGAATTTTGAACAGTTATTGAGGGTCCCCATGGAATTGGCTAGAATTTGGGGTCTGACAGAGCTCCCTGGAACCAAACTCTCATGTCCTGGACTCTTCTTCTTTGCAGATGGAGGGATCAGATGGGGCTGCCTCAAGCAGCTGTATTTGTTGTGTCTATCAGTCTCCCTTGAATCAGACTTAGATATGTCTTGGCCCCAAATGATTACTACACACCTATCTACAAAGTGAGAGATGAATCATTTACCTGGATTGAGCCAAATAGATCAGCCCCCAGAAACTTTGATGCTGGGTGCTGACCTTAGGAAGCACCATCCTCTGGTTCCAAACTCTATGCTCAAACCATACCATTTGTTGTTCAATTGTTTTTCTGTCACATCCGAGACCCTTTGTGTCCTTATGTTGGGGTTTTCTTGGCAAAGGTACTGGAGTGATTTGCCATTTCTTTCTCCAGTTCATTTTACAGATATGGAAACTGAGACAAACAGGAGTAAGTGACTTGCCCAGAGCCACATAGCTAGTACATGTCTGAAACCATATTTGAACTTGGGGCAAGTAAGTCTCCCTGACTTCAGGCCTGGCACCCTATTCACTCTTCCATGTAGTTGCCCCAATGCCATATAACTTCCTTATCAATGACTCATTTTCCCTTGGTGTTTAGAGGTCCCTAAAACCCTAGGTTGCTTTTCTAAATGGATAAAGGGCTCAAAATTCCCAGGTTTCTGTTATAGACCACAGACCCCAAAGGGAATATTTTCTTGAGCACTGGACTGGGATCTGAAGATCTAGGTTCGACTCTTCTCTCCATAACTTATTCTCTACATGATCCCAGGCAAATCACTTCATCTTGTTGAGCTTCTAGTTTCCCCATCTGTAAAATGGGGGATAATATTATTGCCTTCTGCCTATACATAGGGTAGTTGTAGAGACCAAATGAGTGCATATTTATGTGGGGGAAAGAGCAATTTATAAACTGTGGAAGAGCTTTACCATAGATGTCAATGACCAAGATGACTGAACCTGTGATTTAATTGGTATAGGAAACCTCCAAATGAGGAAATATCCTCTACAGATGCAGATTAGCACCCTCTCTCTGGTTTATAATCTTAGAGAGTTTCCTTGGCCTCTGAGAGAATAAGTGACCTACCCAGGGTCACACCTATATATATAGTATATGTTAGAGGCTGGATTCGAAACAATCCAAGGCAAGACTAGTCCTCTGTCCATGGTGTGCACTACTCCTCTTAATAATAATGATAATACTAAAGCAATATGTCCAAGAATCTGGATGGAAAAAAATTTGATCTAACTTAATGTCTGTTTCAACAACCCTATATTTACTTAATTTTTATAATTAAAATCTCATGTAGATTGGTTAAGACTAAAATAAAAGTTAGTTTGATAGGTTTTAAGATGAACCAATGATTCATCTGAACTCTTCATTTTTCTATTTGGTATTTAGCATAGACGCCCAGCTGCTATGATTATTTGTAATTTTTTTATTGTTCCTTCTTATTGTATGTGAATTATTGGAGAAGGGACATAGTTTCCAATTAAATACTTAGTTTGCTTTTTTTAAATCAAGTTGCTTGAGTTTGTAGATAGAGGATAAATCTTAGAATCTTGGAACTCTAAGGAAATATGATCTAATAAGAAGGACACTGGGCTGAGAGGCAGGAGACCTGGTTTTTAATAATGGATCTGTCACAAATTTGTTCTTGAGCAAAATACTTAATTTCTCTAAGCTTCATCTCTATGTAATTTATAACCCAGAGAGCATTTCCTGCCCCCACCAATTCAACCCAATGACTCCCACAAAATAGATCCAATTTTTGGGACCGACCCTAAAAGATCATTCCCTCATTTGAGTCATAAGAATCCACTCAGAATTTATTTTGTGAAATCTCCAAGTATGAATTAAATGAATACCAAAATGTAAGCTCCTGTATAAACTCTCAAATTAATACATATGACATAAAGGATGACCTTTATTTCACCCCATAGAAAATACAGGAAATTCAGAGGACTCATGAGAGTTGATAAATAGACATAGAAAACACTCGTTTTAGCTTCCGTTGGAAGGAGAATGAACTTAGTGTTGTCATTAAGAAAATACCCAGATATTTCTGTGAAAATTTCAGTCTTCTACAGAGTTCTAAACAGACTATTCTCTCCAGGCTTATAAAACTATCCTGTGGCATGGATTCTTTCTAAAAAGCAAATATACTTTAGGGTTACTGAGGAAAGACCTTGTCTTTCTTTTTTTTTTAAACTCATACCTTCCATCTTGGAATCAATACTGTGTATTGGTTCCAAGGTAGAAGAGTGGTAAGGGCTAGGCAATGGGGGTTAAGTGACTTGCCCAGGGTCACACAGCTGGGAAGTGTCTGAGGCCAGATTTGAACCTAGGACCTCCCGTCTCTAGGTCTGACTCTCAATCCACTGAGCTACCCAGCTGTCCCCTGAAAGACCCTTTGTCATAGAATCTGTACAATGCTAGTAACTCACTATAAAATTAGGGAACAACATACAAGTCTTCTACTCATATCCCCTCGACTTTATTCCTTTGCTGATTTCCAGCCACAGTGGTCATTTGGACAATCTTCTTCTTTCTCCAAGAGGCACTGGCTGCTCTGGAACTTTTCTATGTTGAAATTCAGATTTACAAACTCTTGACTTGAGGTTTCTGTTCCCAATATTGTTACCATGTGAATTTTAAAAGTCTCCATCTTGGTCTAGCACCCAAAAATTGTGCACACCCACACTACACGGGCATGTGCTAGTCAATGACAAATCAGAAATAACTAACTGCCCACCTGGGCTGTCCTAAGCCAAGCTAGAGCCAACCATTGGATTTTGTGAGACACAGGAAGTGAGGTAGGGAACAGCCTCTGGAATTCGCTCACTTCCTGTGGGGAGAGGGAGACGCCAGTTGGTGTTAGGAAGAGTTGGTGTTAGGAGCTTGAACAGAGAGGACGCCCGCAGACAGCTTTCCTTCAGAGCGGTCACGTGAGTTAAGGACTGATTCTTTCCACCTGGGCCTTTGGGCCTAAAACTCCCTCTGCCTTGGTCAGAGGTTGAGTAGTCCTTTTCCCTTTTCTCTTCTCTCCTTCTCTCCCTATCCTTTTCCCTACTCCCAGTGTGATTAAACCTCCATAAACTCCATTTTGACTTGAGTATTTCATTTTAGGAATTTCATAAGTAAATTCCTTGGCGGCCATTGTTTAATATTACATAAATCCTGTAGCCACACTTTAACCATTACAATATTATAAGCTCTCCCAGAAAGCCTAAAATTTCTACCATTACAGTTGGCGAACCACTACGGGAAAAAAGAACTATATCAGTCTTCTGATCTCCTTAATAATCACCTGGGAGAAGTCCCACCCCGGCTACCCCCTCTGGCTCTTGGCCCTGCTTTAGTGCTTCAAAGGTTTCTAGAACCTCAATAAATTTCCAGAATTTTCTTGCCTTTTCACTCCACTTATTACTCACTCCGTCAGTCCTTTTACCAAATATCTTGACTTAAAGACACAGCTGCCAGAACAGGTGAGTATAAAACACCTTTTCTCTTTTCCCTTTACCCCTTAAGTTAAATTGGGGTCAACAAAATTGTCTCTCATTTCCGCCTCCTTTTACTTTAAGAAGGTGGCTCAGTAGATTGAGAGGCAGGCCAGGCTTACCTAATAAACTGATTAGCAATGAGGAATCTCAGAAGGAGCTCTTAGGAGCTCCTAGCCCGCAAAAAGCAAAAAAACAAAAACAAAAAAAACCAGCTGAATACAGCTAGGGAGCTAATTTAAAACCCATTTTTTTCTGTTTCCTGGCCTTTCTAGTCTTAAAAATTTAAGTGGGCCTTGCTCAAGGAAGATAGCACATGGTCCTAGCGGTTTTAGCCTGAGGGCTAAAGAAGATTGCTGGGACCCACCCATACCCACTTTGTAAAAGAAGGAGGTTTAGCTCTACCTTTTGTTTACGGTCTATTCACTCCTAATCAGCCCTTTCATAGCTTCTACCTTCCTGCATGAGGGTTTTTGTAACCCCTCCCAGAAGCTTGATAAGGAGAATTTACAACACAATAGGCCCTTAGCCTGTATAGGGTTGTAGACTAGGGAGCCACCTACTGTAAAAAAAAAAAGTTACAGGCAACTTAGTGATTGACTTTAGAAAAAATGTGGCTACAGCCCCTTCCTGATTTATTTCCATATTGGCTTATCAGCTCTGGGACCAAATTTGTAAATGAATTCCTTGTCTCTCTGCAATGGCTCATTCCAGAGAATTTGTGGACTTATCTGATCCCTGCACTCCTCCTCCTTGGGATTGTAATTGTTAGAACTGTAATATTATATCTAATTTCCTCTAAGAGAGCCCTGAAAAATACCTTATATGAGATAAGGACACACTTAGATTTACATCAGCCTCCCCCTCAAGACCATGTTTCCCAACTGAACCAAGCACTTGTTCCTTCTATTACTCAAAAATTTGCAGAACAAAATACTTTTATTAATCAACGATTTGCTGAACAAAATACTTTTATTGATCAACAATTTGTGGAACAAAATACTTTTATTAATCAACGATTGGTGGAACAGGATGAAGTTATGGAGGAAAAATGGGGAGAGATAAAAACTTTCCTGGATGAAATTATGGAGGGAAAATGGGGAGAGATAAAAACTTTCCTGGATGAAATTATGGAGGAACAATGGGGAGAGATAAAAACTTTCCTGGATGAAATTATGGAGGAACAATGGGGAGAGATAAAAACTTTACTGCAAAACATTGAAAGGGAGTTAAAAACATCCCACAATAGGAGTGATTTAACTCTCCATCCCCCATCATTATCAGATTCCCTGACCAACCCTGCCCAAAACGATTTGGCTCAAATAGAAGCCCCTTCACACCAACCAGCTCCTCCCCATCCTGACCACCCAGCCCCTCCCCCTGCCATTCTTGCCCCTCCCACCCTGGTTCCTCCTTCCATTCATGCCTCTTACCCTGCCTCCTCAGCCCCGGATCCTCCCCCTGCCCTTCCCCCCACCCATGCTCATGCTCTAGCCCCACCCCCTGTTCCTGTCCCAGCCCTTCCCCCTGCCCTTCCCTCCACTAATGCTCTAATCTCCAACCCCCATGCTCCAACAGCCAATAATCCTAACATTGAAAATGGAGCAAGTAGCCTAGAAACAGTAACACCAGATAGTTTAGACAGAAGTTTATTTCCATTGAGGGAAGTACCCACCTTTAATAAAGAAGGGAACTTGGTGTCTGTAAGACACTATACACCTTTTAAACCTGATGATTTAGAAAAATTCAAGCACAATGTTCAATCATTTGGGGCAGAACCAATGTTGGTTATAGAAAAATTAGAAAATATATTCAGAAACTTTGACCCTTCTTGGTTGGATGTGGAGAATTTGTTAGATACATTTCTGACAAAGAGAGAGAAAAATAATGTCATCTCTCTAGCTAATAAGAAAAGTGGTAGAGGAGCTCATCACTGGCCAACTGTAGATCCACACTGGAACCCTAATATTGTACAGGATCACACAAAACTAGCCCTGGCCAGAGAAGCATTATTAAAAGCCATGAGAGACTGCTCTGATAGGCCTGATGCATGGGAAAAATTTGAACAATCCCGGCAGGAAATTAATGAGACCCCCTCCCACTTTATGGACAGACTTATTGACGTAGGAAGTACATATATGGACCTTGATTTGTCCAGAGAAAAAGACATTAAACATATACGTAGACAATTCGTTAGGAATTGTTGTTCAGCAGTAAAAGACTACTTTGAAACCAACTGTCCCAACTGGGAGTCTATGGACCTCGAAGAACTGAGGAAAGTAGCAACATATGCCTATAAGAATCGTACAAAAAAACCTGAGACACACAATAAATCAGTATCAGACTTAGAAAAAGAAATTGAAATTTTAAAGGAACAATTGAAAAGTAAGGGAGAGACCATGGCCCCTTTGCAGGAATCCACAGATAGATCATTAACAAACCCCTTAATATGCACCTTCTGTGGGAAGAGAGGCCATGCAATGATAGTCTGTAGGAGCAGGCTACGGGAAACAAGAAATAATAACACCTTTAGGAATAATAAATATAGGAACCACAATGCCAATCAAAATGACGATGCTCAAAATACAGAAAATGATACTACCCAAAAAAATGCCCAACAACAATATATAAGAAATGGAGCTCGACCACGCTACACTCAGGGTGAACAACCCCAACAGCATGGAGGGTCCCAAAAAACTGCCCAAGCATCTTTATGAAGGTGTGAAGGGGGGGTGAGGGCCCTGGAATCAAAGAATGAGACCTTTGATTTTCCAGACCCTGATATTTTAATGCCAATAATCCCTATATATTCCCCCCCAAACAGTAAGGAACCTCATGTCACTTTAAAGGTAGGAAATTCATACTATGACTGTCTTTTAGACACTGGAGCATCTAGGTCAGTTCTAGTAAGCAAACCAGATGAGAAATGTGATTCTATTGGCTCTTTAAATGTAGTAGGTGTTTCAGGAAAACCGTTAAAGGTCCCAAAACTTTCTCCTCGCATGGTACGCGTGGGACCCCTAACTGTTGAGCACTCTTTTCTTTTAATACCTGGATCCCCCACAAATTTGCTGGGGAGAGATTTACTTTGCAAATTACAAGCCACAATAATGTGTGCCCCAGATGGCTCCCTTTCTTTAGAAGTGCCCAAGGAAACCTTAAATTTACTCCCTGTATTTCTCTCAGAGAGCCAGGAGGCAAAGGAGCCTCCCACCTTTGAAATACCTACAGATATACCAGAGTCTCTTTGGGCCACATCTTCTACTGATGTAGGCTTACTTAAATCAGCTACTCCCGTGCAAATAAAAACTAAATCCAGCCCACCTCCTTGCATTCCTCAGTATCCTCTTTCCAAGGAGACAATGGAGGGCATTACCCCAATAATAAATTCTTTAATTGACCAAGGAATAATTTTCCCTTGTAAATCTGAATACAACACGCCCATCCTCCCAAAAAGGGGACCCGATGGCAAACACCTCTATAGATTCGTACAGGATTTGAGGGCTGTGAACAATCACGTTATAAAGAGACACTCCATAGTTCCCAATATCAATACTATTATTTCTTCTATTCCTAGCACAGCTACATACTTTACAGTAGTAGACTTGTGCTCAGCCTTCTCTATACCCACACATGAGGTAGAAGCATTATTGCTAAGACAGAGAACACAGGCATTTTCTGATCAGCAAATTACAAGGTATGAAATAACCTTGCTAAATAATGAAAATATTACTTTGAAACGCTGTTCAACGCTTAATCCTGCCACCTTGCTTCCAGACTTACCAACTTCAGGAGAACCATTACACAGTTGTGAAACACTAGTGTCCATGGCAGAAAAGCCTCGAGATGATCTCTTGGACACTCCCTTAAAGAACTCAGACCTGATCTTATTTACTGATGATTCTTCTTTCATGAGGGATGGCATACGCTATAGTGGAGCTGCCGTAGTCTCAGAATTTGCCACTGAGTGGTCAGCCTCATTACCTTCTAACATTAGTGCTCAAGGAGCTGAGCTCATAGCTCTGAAACATGCCTGTATAATTGCCAAGGATAAAAAGGCAACAATTTATACGGATTCTAGATATGCTTTTGGCATTTGTCACTCAGTCGGGATGCTATGGCTCCAGAGAGGATTTTTAACCTCAGCTGGAAAATCCATAGCTAATGCTGAAATTATTAATGAAGTCCTTTCTGCTCTTCAGCTGCCTGAAGCCCTAGCTGTAGTTCATTGCTCAGCCCATACAGGTGGCACCGACCCTGTCTCTAGGGGAAATGACCGAGCAGATGCTGCTGCAAAGCTAGCAGCCATAGAAGGGCCTGAATTACTTTTAACATTAACAACTACTGATGACTCAAATTTATCACTTTCCTATGATGAGAAGGAAGTGGAAAAATGGAAACAGAAATTCAAAGCAAAACAGATCAATGGAGTCTGGGTGTCATCTGAAGGAAAACCCCTGCTCCCTAGAAGTTTCTATCACCAAATTTGCCAATCTGTTCATAATAATGGCCACTTTGGTACCCAGGGCATCGTGGACTCTGTTAAGAGAGTATGGATAGCCCCTGGTATAACTACCATAGCCTCTAAAGTGTGTTCATCCTGCCCTACCTGCCAGGCATATAACCAACATGCCTTTCGTGGTAAAGCCTTTGGTGGACGTCCTCTGGCTTACACACCTTTTGAGCACCTGCAGATAGATTTTATAACGATGCCAAAGGCTGGACAATATAAATTTTGTTTGGTCGTAGTAGACCAACTGACCAGATGGCCGGAAGCATTTCCCACAGCAGCTTTTGTTGCTAAGGTGCTTTTAAAAGAAATTATTCCTCGCTTTGGCCTACCAGCACGTATTGATTCCGATAGGGGGAGTCATTTTACTGATTCTGTTCTAAACCAGATATATTCTTGCTTGGGGATAACTCCAAAATTCCATGTTCCATATCATCCCCAGAGTTCAGGCCAAGTTGAGAGGATGAACAAAGAACTTAAAACTATGATTGGAAAATTATGCACTGAGACCCATTTAAAATGGCCTGAAATTCTCCCTCTGGCCCTATTTTATCTTAGAAGCAGGCCTAGAGGAGACTTACATATCTCACCATTTGAGATGCTTTTTGGACATCCGCCTATACAGGCTAAGCCTTTCTCCCCGGCTTATACATCGCTATTAGGGGGAGATACTACTATTGCTTCCTATATACAGGAATTACAGCACAAACTGCGTGAGCTACATGAATCCGGAGCTGCAGTACAAGCTGGACCACTAGACTTCTCACTTCACAACCTGAACCCAGGAGACAACGTGTATATAAAGAACTTCCAGCGTACAGGAGCAACCCAGCCTTCCTGGGAAGGACCATTCCAAATATTGTTAACTACTCCAACATCTATAAAGGTTGGAGAAAAGGACTCTTGGATTCACTGTTCTCATGTAAAGAGAGCATCTTCTGTTGAGACTGATTGACTGTATCCTATACATGCATTGGAGATAACTACCCATTGACAAGTGGAACTGTTTTATTCTGCTTTTGACACATTGAATTTCTAAATTTAATTTTTTTCCCTTTTTTCCTTTTTTTCTCTTTTCCTTATTTTATTATTATTATTATTTTTACATTATTTTATTTTTTTTCCCTTTTTCTCATTTCTATGTACTTTAGGTACATATGATCAATATTAATTTTATTCTACAATATTAGTTTAAATATATATACTTGCTGTTATTACTAATACGCACCCAAACAGCTTTAGACTATGGGAACCTGCCATTTATTGATAATTGTTGTGGGACTATGATTAGTGTTTGTGTCTGATTCTAGGAACGAGATCAAACAAGGAGCACAGAGATAACCTGGATAATGCCAAAAGAGCTCACAGGTCTAAAAATCAAAGACCAATCCAGGAAGACTTAATGCATTTCTAAGCCAATACTAAGGACTTGAACCTAGTGTGAGACTCGGGGTTGCGACACTTGACAGACGTTAAGATGTAGGCCTTCCCTGTATCCACACTCTTCGTGAAAATACCTACAGACAAGTACCTAAGGTTGGCTACCATCCTGGCTCCATCCATCCCTGAGAACGAAGGTAAAATCAGACGAGGGAATGACACTTCCCTAGATATAAAATAGAAATCTGGTCCTCTTTTTTCTCTCCTATAGTATGGCAACTTCCTGTAGCCTTGGCTGCAAATGGGGAAGTAAAATTATGCTACATTCTGTCCTACAGACTTGTGGGATTAGAAATTACTTAACTGGACCCTAATACAGGGGCCTGTGAAAAATTAAAAAAAAAAATAAAAAAAATTTTTTTTTGCTTTCTAAAATTTTGTATACATAGACTTTTTTTGAATTTTGATACTGATTTTGAATTCTTTAATATAAATATGCATATATAAAGGGTCTATATTTTTCCCTTAATTTTTCCCTTTTCTTCTTTTGATTTTGATTTTTGATTTTATTTTCATATTGTTTTGTTTTTCTTTTGAATTAACTCCCACACCCCCACAACTGAAACTTGAATCCTCAGCTGGACTCAGTGTTTTTTCAACACTTTCTTCAGGGGGGATTGTATTTCATCAAATCCAAGATTTAAATTTTGTTCGAGATAAATCTTCAGAGAAGAAGCTTGCTAACTAACTGAATCCAGAGAATGAACTGTTTGCAGAAAGATATCTAAACCTTTTCACTACAGGAAGATCCAGAATGAACCTTGGGGTGTGGTTGATTGAACATTTTTTGAATGTACACTCTTATGCCAAAGGGGACTGCCCCCTAATTGGCTTTTGTCAATGCGCCCAGCAAAACATTGGTTTGCTGTCTTTCTCTCTCCTCTATTTCCCATATTTGCAACTATTATAATTTTCCTCTTAGTGAAAAAAATTTTTGTATACACTTACAGTTAGAAATTTTTGGGGTGCAGTATGCTTATGTTTAGTGATCAATTGGGGAGACTAGTCTCCCAATCATCATCAGGGGGGATTGTGAATTTTAAAAGTCTCCATCTTGGTCTAGCACCCAAAAATTGTGCACACCCACACTACACAGGCATGTGCTAGTCAATGACAAATCAGAAATAACTAACTGCCCACCTGGGCTGTCCTAAGCCAAGCTAGAGCCAACCATTGGATTTTGTGAGACACAGGAAGTGAGGTAGGGAACAGCCTCTGGAATTCGCTCACTTCCTGTGGGGAGAGGGAGACGCCAGTTGGTGTTAGGAAGAGTTGGTGTTAGGAGCTTGAACAGAGAGGACGCCCGCAGACAGCTTTCCTTCAGAGCGGTCACGTGAGTTAAGGACTGATTCTTTCCACCTGGGCCTTTGGGCCTAAAACTCCCTCTGCCTTGGTCAGAGGTTGAGTAGTCCTTTTCCCTTTTCTCTTCTCTCCTTCTCTCCCTATCCTTTTCCCTACTCCCAGTGTGATTAAACCTCCATAAACTCCATTTTGACTTGAGTATTTCATTTTAGGAATTTCATAAGTAAATTCCTTGGCGGCCATTGTTTAATATTACATAAATCCTGTAGCCACACTTTAACCATTACAATATTATAAGCTCTCCCAGAAAGCCTAAAATTTCTACCATTACAACCAAGACATATTTTTTCTTTGCTAGTGTAAAAATTAAATTATATCTCTAATAATAAAATATTATATTTTATGAGGTTTATTAAAGATTATTAGAAATCAAGGAATAAAGAAGATACAAAATAAAAACCATGTGCCCATGGCTGATTAGCTCATTTAAAATCCCTTCACTTAGCTTACCACTATATTTGCTACATCATTGTGCAAATCTTGAAATTTCTCAGACTTGTGAATGTTAAAAATTTCCACATTGGGGAATTCTCCATTGGAACAATTCTCTACTGGGAACATTCCCCATTTTGACAGTGAGAACTCTACTTGGATCAGAAATGGGAGGACCTCTACTCCATACTTAAGACTGCTTTAGGGAAAAAAAAAACTTGCTAAACAATGAGGGTACTTGGGCCCATACTTATAGTGAGGCAAAAAGTTCTTTAAGCCATGCCTATTTTTAGAAGTAATACAAAGGGGTGCTAAGTACCTATTAAAGGTCAGGCAACTTGTAAACTTGCCAGGAGCAAAGAGGTGAAAACTTATTCAGAAGTTTTTTCTGGTACAAACTTACTAAAGGGATTAGTCGACCCAGCAGTGTTTTTAGAATGGGCTGTCCTTTGGTAAAATGTCTATTGTGATTGGTAGATGGAAGAACTTAGGGGAGGTGACATAGGAGAAAACTCCCTATATAAGAAAAAGCAGAATCTCCTGGAGAGGAATCCTTTTAAAGAATCTCTTGAGAGAGGCTCTGGAGAAGGGAAGCTCTTGGAGGACAAATCTCTAAGGAGGTCTCGCTGGAGCTTCTCTGAGGGGACTCTGTCCCTCTGGAGGCTCTTGAGAGAGGCCCTTTGAAACAGTCTCTGGCTGGAAGGCCCTTTGAGAAGGACTCTGACTGGAACTCTCTCTGAGGAGACTCATTCTGAAACATTCAGATGGAGGCATTGAGCTGGTGGAGTCAGCTGAGATGGAGCTGGCCTGCTGTCACTAGAATCCTTGCTTAGACAGACCTTGTGGTGAGTGATAAAAGACTGACTGACTGATCTCTCTCTCTCTTAAGACTCAGGTCTAGGCCATGTTGACTTAAGCTCCTTCATACTTATTTCCTTTTTCTCTCTTTCTCTCTTTTCTTTAATTCCTCATTGTATTATTAATTAAATTCTCTATAAAACCCAGTTGACTTGGGTATATTCATAATTGGGAATATTTCCCTGGCGACCACCTTATATTTGATTTAAAAACAAAACACTGTAGTGAAAACATATTTCCTGCGGTCACAATTTACTCACCCACTCTTATATCTACTATAATTTATATCTTCCACTATTTTACTCACTACAGTTTATAGCATTAACTATTTTAAATGCCACAATTTATGGCATATACTATTTTAATTATTACAATTGGAAAGGAAGAGCCTAGAAGAGACCCGGTGTTACTGCCAGCTAAATACCAATTGTGATCTCCCAACATGGAGACTCAGGTGAGATTATAGGGAATTCTGGGAAATACCAAGGACTTCTGGGAATTGAAGTCTTGGGTTCAAATCTCCATTTTTATGCTAAAAGACTAGATTATGGGATCACACACTTGTAAGAACATTTGTCTTCTCCCCAGGACTTTGGGATTCAGGAACATGGTCTGTAAACTAGCTTCTTTGTTCACGTGGGCTTCTACCTATATTTTTTTAAGATTTAATATTCTACTTCTCCCCTATGCTATTACTGCCAATTGGACTGGGAAAGTCCACCATCAGTTCTCTGGTCTCTAACTTGTATTCAGAACTGAAATGTTTAGGTTCAAGAATTCCCCTCTCAAGCAACATGGGCCACTCCTCATGTGCGTCTGATAAAAGGCAGTCATTGGTGACTTCTTAGAGGGAATCCTACCCAGCTTCTGCAGAAAGACATAAAAAGAGCTGATAACTAGCTGGAAAGAATGCCCATTCTCTTTATAGTCTGGCACAGAAGAGTGGGTTCTGTAACCAGTCTGCCCTCCCATGAGACCAGACAACTAAGTCACCTTGGAAGCAGATTTTGTCAACATAAACCAATCAGGAGTTGTCTTGGAACTCTTAAAAAGGTGCCAGCAGGTACACGCATACTCAAAAGAGAAAGATTCCTATCAGACATGCTTGTTGCCCTAGAAGCTCATCAAATTGAACTCGTCAAGAAAAGTCCCCTAATCAGCTTCTTAATTGGGCTAAGTTATCTGTGTGGTCCCATCCACCTCCAATGTAGGATTACTGTGGTGATGATTCTGATTTATGTGATTTTAAGAAAGCTAGGTCTTAATTTCGTACCTCATTTTCTGCATATACAAAATGGGGATAATAAAACATGTCTCTTCTTAAGGTCACTTTGAGAACGAACTGATTAGGGGTCACCAGTATGACCTCAGGAGGGAAAAATACCAAACTTCCAAATACTTAGAAAAATTAATGATCTCCTAGGGGCTGAATATCTTCTTAATGGACTTCCCTCTGTTCTTCATGCATCTCTGTAACAGCAGATATCACTCGTGCATGCAATATATTCCCTCCTTACCTCTGTCTCACAGATCCCTCTTATCCCGTGTCTTCCCTGATCCCTTTGATTGCTAATACCCTCTCTCACAAACAACCTTGAATTTAACAACCTTGTATTTATTCTGTGTGTATGAATATATAGATGTACGAATCTATATGTGTATGTATATCTATATGGCTTCTTTATTGGACTATAAGCTCCTTAAAAGTAGGGATTGTTTCATTCTTTGGATTTGTATCTCCAAAGGCAATTAGGTGGCATAATCAATATAGTGCTGATGCTATTAGGAATTAAGAAGATCTGAGTTAAAATCAAGTCTAAGACTAACTGTGTGACCCTTAGCAAATCATTTAACCATCATCTGTCTCAGCTTTCTCAAATGTAAGCTGGGGATAATAACAGAACCTACCTAACAGGATTGTTGTGAGGATCAAATAAAATAATATTTGTAAGTCACTTAGCACAATGCCTGGCACAGAGTAGGTGCTCATCGATTGATTGATGGTATGTCAACATAGGGCCTTATTTAGACATCATATTGTTAGGAGGAAGAAAGTATAGATAGAGAGCTTGAAAGTTAAATCAACTTATCCAGAGTCCTACTATGTGTCGGGAGCTATCCAAGACCTCAACGGATAGAACATAAAATTGAGAAATGTCCTACTACTGCCTTAGAACCAAAGAGTGCCTTTGGCGAGTGGAGCCATCTCTTGCAAGGAATATTAACTCAATTGCAGAGTCAGGCTCAACACTCAGATTCTGGATGAGTCACAGCTACTGGTGTAACCAGAGTAACTGATTTTCATACTAACACAGACACCTTTGCACAATTCTCACGGCTGGCTGGTCTCAAGGTAATCTTTACAATAGCATTTGAGTCTGATACGTTCATGTAAATAAGGAAAAATCAATGTCAGCCCCCACATTTGGTAGATATGATATTTTCTTACCCCCAGATGGTATGGAAGGATGCATCATGAGCAGATTTGCTAAACAATATCTTATGCCTAATTTGAAATAATGATTCAGTCATTCTTCAGGGGCCAGCATGTTATACACATCTATATGAGAATTCTGGTTGATTAATGACCTGAAAGCATAAGAAGACAGCAAACGTCGTCCCCTCCCCCTCACTGAGAACTAAAGATGAATTTTATTAAAGGAAATTTTCCACCTTGCTTTACAGTATCTCATTTATTTGATAAAGAAGGTAACATTGGCAAAAGGTTGAAATGTTTTATAGGTTATCTATGCAAAGAGGAAAATGCCAACTACATACAAGAGTCAAACGATGGCTTAAAGTGCATCCTTTTGACATATCTAATTTTATTGCTAATCTCTTCTATATACCCCCTTTACCCTGCCCTAAAATATGCTTCCTGCATCCATACAAAGCATGAAAAGCTAACCATTAAAAGAGTAAGTTTTAAATGTCAGGATTCATTACCTAGATCACTGAATGTCAGTCAGTGTCTTTGCTTCCCATATCTAGCATAGTGCCTTGCACAGAGTAGGCATTTTAAAAACATTTGTTAAACCAAATTAAATTTAAAGGTCATCTAATCCAAATTCCACATTTGACAGATGAGGGAAGTGAGGCATGGAGAGGCATTTTGACTTTTCTCGGTAGGAGAATCAGGACAAGAACACAATTTCCCCTGATTTAAAATCCATTCCACATACAATTTTAGAAAAAGCTCGAGGGTAGAAGAATTCTGGGAATATATGGAGTATGAAGTTTTAGACATTCATATCCCCCTGTCATAGCTTTCTCCTTCTCCAAATTGCTTTGCATAATAGATTTTTAAGTCACATAAAATGCAAATTTATAAGCAATTAGTCATACATAGAAGGAAGCAGGATCCCTTAAATTTCCACATATGTGGTCACTTGAAACCAGAAATGGTGACTGATCATGTTTCATAGGACTGGGGTAATTCCCTCTAATATGATAAACCAATAAACACTTACATAAAAATACATATAAACAAATATATATATATATAAAATAATACTTACTCTGTGCCAGGAACTGTGCTAAGTGTTAGGGATATTAAAAGGGACAAAAGAAAGTTCTTGTCCTCAAGAAGCTCATAGTCTAATGGGGGAGACAGCATGTAAACAAATATGGGGGTGGAGGGGACAGAGCCAAGATGGCAGAGTATACATGGACTTGCCTGATATCTATCAAATTATCCTCTGCACAACTTTGATATAATGCCTAAAAACAAAATTTAGAATTATACAATCCACAAAATGACAGGATGAATCAATTTTTCAGGTCAAGACAACTTAGAAGGTTAGCAGAAGGGGTCTGTTGCACTCTAGCAGAGCACAAAGAAGCATGCAAATGTAGGCCCCACCTTGTCAAATCATTGCAGGCTTTGAGGCAGCCAATCAATAGCAACAGCTTCCAGAGTTTTCAGCCACAGATGGCCAAGGGGTCAGATAACTGATCAGAAGGAGATAACTGGGGATCTTTTGATAGATCTTGGTGGCATCACCCATACTAAGATCCTAGTTACAAACTGTAAAAATTAAATTTAAATTACAATAATAAATATATTTTCAGAGATTGATTAATGATCATTAGAAATAAAGGAATACAAAATAAAGACCACATGCCCATGGCTGATCAGCCAGTTCAAACCCTTGCTTGCCACCACCAAGCTTGCTGTCATCAAGCCGAATAGGCGGGACCCTCAACATCCCTGCCTGATATCCCCTGCCTACAGGAAGTATATAATGACAGGAGCTCCTGGGAAATATAGTTCATTTTTAGGGTAACAGATTTTTAATTATACATTCCCTCCCCAGAGATCCATGGAAGACTGGTCTCTCCAACAGATCTTGTAAACATAACCAACTTTGAAATTATAATAAATTGAGGATAAGAGAAAAAGAACAAAAAGCCAGTTAGGGAGCAGTCCCCTTCAGCATAAGAGTATGCATACAAACAAATGCATTTCAACCCCACACAGTTCAAATTTCCACATCCCAAAGTTCACTCTGGATCTTCTGATACAGTGTGTGGTCTGTGGAGGCATCTTCATGGCACCTTCTCCAAACAGTTCTCTTTCTGGATTTGTAGAGGTAGCATGTTTCTTATCCTAAAATTGCTCTCAAAAAGAATTTAAACTTTGCAATTTAAAAAAATAATCATAATACATTCCCCCCTGAATAGGGTGTTGAAAAACACAGGGATCACTTAGGAGTGCATAACTGAGTCATGAGGTATATGAATCAATTGGCAAGAGAAATAAAAAACATCAAAAAAGTCCAAATAAAAGAGAAAAAATAACTTCTGCATGAAATATAGACTATCAAAAGTCTTATGTATAAAAATTTTAAGTAAAGGAAAAGAAACCTATAACAGGTCCTTGAATCAGGGCCCAATTAAAGTGATGTATGTAATTATTCACTTTCCCAATCAGCAGCCAGGACTACAGAAAGTTTTGCCACACAATGACAGTCAGAACAGGAATTAGATCATAGGAGCCAGGTAGGAGCCAAATTTGAGATACTTGGAAGAATGTAGGACAAGGAAGACCTGCCTTTGGCATATGTCAAAAGAGCTAAAACCTCAAAAATCCAACAAGTTCAAGTCCTCTTATCTTGGCTCAAAATTTCATCAATCCCATTAGAACTGGTTGGTCTCTTTGACCTTGTGCTCAATTAGCACTGTACAGTTTAGCTTTGTGCTTCTTTGGCACTATGCAATGCAATGGCTTTTTGTATTCCCTTCTCCTGGAATCAGATAGAATCATTAAGCAAAGTCCTGTAATATTTTTAAACTATCAATGGCATCACTTTTATAGTCTAAAGCTTATTGGGTATGTATTGATATTAAGGCAAATGTATTTTAAACTTATATTACTGAAAAATCAAAAAAAGTTAAAAAAAATCTTCTCAATACTTGTGACATGTGCTTCAAATACAAAAAGGAGAGAAAAATAAAACTGAAATAGTATATTGCACATGCAAGCAAAAACAATAATAACAGTTTTAAAAATCAAAAAATATATAGCTTACAATAATTGTCACACTGTGTCAGCTAAGAAAAGGTAGAGTACAAAGGTTTCTCACACCAAAAATGAGATCCATGTCCCCACCTTCAAATTTTGCCATGATCCACTGTGAGTTCAGAGAAAATGATTTTCACAAAGTAACAGTTTATTATAAAAAACAGTAATATAATAGGTAATGGACATTCAAGAAGTATCAAAATCCCCAAAATTCACAATAGCTCAGTTAATTACAATTGCAAACAAACCCACTATCATATTTCATATGTTGCTATATGACATAAAAAAACCTGAACTGATGGATATTTGTCACAATTTTTACAGATGTAGAAAATCTTTTAACTTTCGCAAATATATTTTTAAACAAAGTAAAACTTATTTGAATCTAGAACATCACCAAGAAATCTAGATTGTTCTGGTGGAAGTAAATTAGTTTTGCAATTTAAAAAAATAATCATAATACATTCCCCCCTGAATAGGGTGTTGAAAAACACAGGGATCACTTAGGAGTGCATAACTGAGTTATGAGGTATATGAATCAATTGGCAAGAGAAATAAAAAACATCAAAAAAGTCCAAATAAAAGAGAAAAAATTTTGCAGAAACTCATTTTTTGGCTTCCTGCTTCATAGAAACACCTTGGTAGGAACATCTCTTTGGTTCTCTACCTTTAATACAACATTCTTTATAATAGAAATAGAAAATATCATCTATTAAGAAACCATTAGCTATATAAAATTATTTCTGAAGATCCCTTAACATTACAATTAAATTCTTAGTTTATTAAATTCTCTAAAGGTTGTTAGCCAGGTTGAGTCCATCCATCATATATGTGACAATTAACAAATGGAAAATGGAAAAAAAAATTATGGGCTTTTATAATATTTTTTCAGTAGCCATAGGGGAAAGGTAACAGAATATAATAGTATTTAAAACACAGTAGATTAAAATGATCCAGTGTAACAGAATTGTATTGATCAGATTAATATATAAACTTAAAACCAACCAAATTAAATCATAAACAAAACAATCAGCAAAATACAATAAAATATAGAGGCCTTCATAAAACAATGGAGTTTGATAAAGGCTTAAAATCTTCACCTCCAGTCTCTTAAAGTTCCTTTCTCTATCCGTTCAGATTCCTTTTGTCAGAGCTCTAGGGTTTCCCATAGCAAGGGAGAACATGGGTTTGGGTAAGCTCAAACTGGATGAACCTGAGAGACTGGGCAGGCCCAACTGGCAAAGGGTGTAGGGAGATGAATTTCTCCCCTGAATCTAAGGCAAGATAATTGAAAGGATTAGTGCACCCATGAATGGTAAAAACAAAAAGCATCATAAAACTGGAAGTTGTTTGAAATAGGCAAGGTACTGCTCTGTCATAGAGTGTGCCATGCTTGCAATTTTACTTCCTGTTTGGAAGAGTAACTTCCTTCCCTTTCCCTACAAGGTAAAAACACTAGGGAGCAGGTTGCCTTCCCTGCTATGTGAAGAGGGAGTTAGGAGGCTAATTGCTGCCTAAGGAAAATACACCTCAGTTTTTACCAGCTGCCTGGAGAGTGACTCCAAGGACTCCTAGCTTCTCATTGGCAGCAATCAGGAGCCCAGCAGGATCAGTAACAGGGGCAGCTACCAGGGTCGGGGGCTGGCGGGCTGGGGGCCAGAGCAGGAGGATGAGCAATCGGATCAAAAAGATCAGGAGCAGATGGCTGGGACAACCCAGGAGGCTAGATTGGCAGCAGTAGCAGGAGCAGGAGCAAGAAGCAGGCTGCTGGGATTTAGCAGTCAGAGCAAGTAGAAATCAGGAGCAGCAGTGCCAGAGATAGCAGTGAGGAACTGAGGAACATGGGCTCAAGAAGATAGGTGAGAGAAGCAGCTTATCTCTTCTCAATCAAGAGTCCCGAGCTAAAATAACCCAGTCAGTAGGGAGGGAAACCTGGCAAAAGGTGGGGACTGCAGGAGTAAAGCAGCAGCTATTAAAAAAGTTTGGAGTTCTCTCAGAGTTTGCAAGGGAGGGGGGAGTGAAAAGCCTTGGCAGGAGTACATGGCTTAAAAATTTTTATCTAGGCTATCTTAAAAAATTGAAAAATTCTTCTCTGACTAGTGGTTGCCAAAAATTGTTAAAAATTAAATGTAAATTCCAATAATAAAAATATTATATTTTTGGAGATTTATTAATGATCATTAGAAATAAAGGATACAAAATAAATACAAATACAATACAAAATTAAGGCCACATGGCCATGGCTGATCAGCCAGTTCAAATCCTCACCACCACCAAGCTTGCTGTCATCAAGTCAAAGAGGTGGGACCCTCCATGTCCCCATCTAATATCCCCTGTCTAAAGGAAGTATGTAATGACAGGAAGTCAGTGGGAAATGTATTTTTTTAGGGTAACAGATTTTAAATTATATAAAACCCAGAGTGAGGAAGAACACTAGCACACACCAGTGCTTGGAGTTGCAGGAAATACAGAACCTTGGTCATATTTCCAGGTCAGAAAAGAGTGTTTGTGGTTGATCACAGACAAGAAGATAGGCTGGGAGATTATTAAACACACCTCTCCTTAGAAACTTAGAAGAACTGAAAACTTATGGATCCCCAAAGCTACCTCTGAAGGCAACTGCACAAAGAACCTAAAGTTTGGAACAGTGTCCCCTTACCATGGGAACAGAGCCTATCTGTAACATGTTTGTTTATTTGGTTTGTTTTTGTTTTAACTTAAAACACAAGAAAAAGTCTGGGAAATAGCGAACAACAAAAAAAGAAACTCAATATAGAAAGTTATTTTCGTGATCAGGAAGACCAAAACACAAACTCGGAAGAAGATAAGGTCAATACTGCTGTATCCAAAGCCTCAAAGAAAAATATAAATTGCTCTCAAGATTTGCTCAAAAGAATTACTGGAGAAAGTTAAAAAAAATGATTTAAAAAACCAAATATAAGAGGTAGAAGAAGAATTGGGAAAAGAAATGAGAATGATGCAGGAAAAACATGAAGAAAAGAGTCAACAGCTTATTAAAAGAGGCACAACAAATACTAAAGAAAATAATATCTTCAAAAATAGAATAGGCCAATCAATAAAAGATAAAAGACAAAAATCTACTGAAGAGAATAATGTCTTAAAAAGTAGAATTGACCAAATGGAAAAAGATGCATAAAAATTAACTAAGGAAAACAACTTTTTAAAAAGTAGAATTGGCCATATCACTCAGCAGATAGAGAGCCAGGTCTTGGTATGGGAAGTTCTGAGTTCAGATCTGGCCTCAGATATTTCCTAACTGTGTAACCCTGGGTTCAAGTCAATTGCCTAACCCTTACTGATTTTCTGTCTTGGAAGTTGCACCCCAGAAGAGCACAAAGTATTGCTTCCAAGACAGAAAGTAAGAGGGTATTTTTTAAAAGTTAGAATTGGTCAAATGGCAAAGGAGGTACAAAGGGTTAGGGTTAAAGTTACAACAAAGAGTTCACTAAAGAAAATAATGTCTTAAAATTTAGAATTGAGCAAATAGAAGTTAATGACTCCATGAAACTCCAAGAATCAATAAAACAAAGTCAAAAGAATGAAAAATAGAAGAAAAAGCAACATAACAAATAGATCCAGGAGATATAATGTATGAATCATTGTACTTACCTGAAAGCCATAATAATATTTTTTTAAAAGTCTAGACAACATCTTTCAATAAATTACCAAAAAAAAGCCTTTATAGTTTAGAATCAAAAGTAAAATAGATATTGAAAGAATTTTTCTGAAATAAATCTGAAAATACAAACTCCTAGGAGCATTGTAGCCAAATTCCAGAACCCCTAGGTCAAGGAAAAAATACTGCAAGCAGCTAAAAAGAAACAATTCAAATATAGTGCAACTATAACCTGGATGATGCAAGACTTAGCAACTTCTACATTAAAGGATTGGAGAGGGAAGGGAGCTGGAATATGATATTGTGGAGAGTGAAAGCTCAAGGACTACAACCAAAAGTCATATATACCCATAAAACTGAGAATAATCTTTATTGGAGAAAATAGGCATTCAATGAAAAGTCTTTCAAGCATCCCTGCTGAAAAAGACCAGAGCTGAAAAGAAAATTGGCTCTCAAATCATACGACTCAAGAGAAGCATAAAAAGGTAAACAGGGGAGAGGAAAGTAAACAAGAAAGAGAAATGAAAAGACATTCAATAATATTAAACTGTATACACCCCTAGATGAGAAGATGGAACTTGTAACTACTAAGAACTTTATCATTATTAGGGAAATTAGATGAAGTATATGTAGACAGAGGGCGAGGGTGAGTAGGATGGGACAATATCTAAAAAGATAAAGTTATGGGGTGAGAAAGAAGAATGCATTGGGAGAAGGGTGAAGGGTATGGTAGAATGGGATAAATTATTTCACATTAAAGAGGTAGAAAAGAGCTTTTATTGTAGAAAGGAAGATGGAAGAGATAGGGAGGGAAGGACTTGAACCTCAGAATTGGCTTCAAATGAAGAACATACACATTACTTTGGATATAGAAATCTATCTTACCCTACAGGAAATTAGGAGGAGAAGAGGAGAAGAGAGTGGGGAAGGGATACTGACAGAAGAGAGTGCAAATTGGGGTGGGTGGTGGTCAGAAACATAATGCTTTTGAGAATGGACAGAAAGAAAGGAAAGAATAGGATGGAGGATTATACAGAGTAATCATAATGGTGAAAAAAAGCTTTTATACAACAAATCTCTTTAATAAGGATCTCATTTTTCAAATATATAAATAAATGAGCCCAAAGTATAAGAACACAAATCATTCCCTAATTATCAAATGGTTAAAAGATATGAACAAGCAGTTTTCACAGAAAATAATTAAAACTATTTTAGTCATAAAAATATGCTCCAAATCACTACTAATTAGAGAAATGTAAATTTTAATACCCTGAGGTACCATCTACATTTATCAGATGTTATTATGACAGAAAATAAAAATGACAAAAATTGAAGATGTGGGGAAATTGAGACACTAATAAATAAAGGATATTACCCTGTTGAGGGAGCTGTGAACTGATTCAGCCATTTTGAAGAGCAATTTAGAACTATGCCCAAAGAGCTATAAGACTGCATGTATTCTTTGACCCAGCGATACCATTACTAGATCTGTATCTTAAAGAGTTAAAAACAAAAGGAAAAGAATCTATATGTATGAAAATATTTATTATCATAAAGTTACATATTGTTCTATAATATTTTTATTCTAGTTCTTTTTGTCATGGCAAATAATTGGAAAGTGAGAGAATACCATCAATTGAGGAATGACTGACTATGTTTTGATATATGAGTATAAAGGACTACAATTGTGGCATAAGAAATGATGAGCAAGAGTTTCAGAAAAACCTGCAGACACTAACCTGTGTAGAGTGAAGTAAGCAGAAGTAGGAGAACATTGTACAAAGCAACAGCAATTATTGTATGATGAACAATTGTGAATATCTTGGCTATTCTTAGGATTACAATTATCCAAGACAATCCCGAAGGACTCATGACAAAAAATGCCATCTGCTTCCAGTGAAAGAATTGATGGAGTCTGAATCTAGACCAAAGCATGCTATATATCACTTTCTTCATTTTTAAATTTGAGTTTTCCTCCACAAAAAGATTAATATGGAAAAATGTGTTACAAGATTGAATGTGTAAAATCTTTATCAGACTACTTACCATCTCATCAAAGAGGGAGGAGAGGGAAGGAGAGAATTTGAGATTCAAGTTTTAAAAAAAATGTTAAAAATTATTACATATAATTGGGGAAAAAACAAAATAGTATTTTTTTTTAAAAACCGAATATTGTAGACCATATAAAGAATAAAGAGTTCACAGAGGGAAACACTCAAATTAGAAGGCATTGGGAAAGTTTTTTTGTAGAAGATGGACTTTAATTGTGACTTAAAGGAAGCCAAGAAGGTCAGTAGATAGAAATGAGGGAGAGTTGTTCCAGGCATGGGGGACAACTATACACAGAGAAAATGACCAGAATTGAGAGATTCAATGTCTTGGTCATGAAATAACAAGACCAGTGTCACAGGATCAAAGAGTATATGTGGAGTAAGATGTTAGAATGGGTAAGTGGGAGAGGGCTATGTTGTGAAGAGTTTTGAATGTCAATGAGGATTTTGTGTTTGATCTTGGAGATGATAGGAAACCAGTGGAGTTTATTGAATAGGGAGGTGGTATATTTGTACCTATGCTTTAGAAAAATCACTTTGGTAGTTGTCTGAAGGATAGGATAGAGTAGGGATAGATTTTAGGAAAGTAGACCTACCAGCAAACTATTGCATTAGTCCAGGTATGATGGGATAAAAAAAAAAAAATTGAATCAAGATGGTGGCAGTGTCAGAGGAAAGAAGGGAATGTATTTATTTGAAAAACCCTATTGAGTCTTGTATAGCCCAGGACACAAAGTAGGACTCTAGATAACTTGATTTAAATGGTGGGGAATCTATCCAAAATTTTTCCCTAAAGGCATATGATGTTTAAATAAAGTCCTATACTAATATGACATAGACGCAAAGGTGAAATTGACAGGCCTTGGCAACAGATTGTATATATGGAGTGAGAGATAGTGAGTAGTCCCATTTGACTCCTAGACTGTAAGCCTGAAGCACAGGGAAGATGGTGTTACCCTTTATGGTAATGGTTGGGGAGGCAGGAAGCAGGGAGGAGAGTTTACAGGAAATGTAATGAGTTCTCTTTTTGATATGTTGAGTTTGGAAGATCTTTTGGATATCCAGTTCAAGATGTTTAAAAGGCAGTTGAAGATGTGAGATTGGAAGACTGTGGCATGATAGGAAGATCTGAGAGTCATCAATAAAGAAAAGATAATTAAATTCATGGGATTACCAAGTGAAGTGGTATAGAAGAACAAGAGGACCCAAGACAGAACCCTGTGGGACACCTATGGATAGGAGGCATAATCTGGATGAAGATACAGTAAAGTAGACAGAGGAGTGACCAAATAGGGAGGAAGAAAACCAGGAGAGAATATTAACCGAAAAACCTAGAGAAAAGAGAATGTTGAAGGGTGATCAATTATGACAAAAGCTAGAGAGAGGTTGAGTAGAATGAGGACTGAAAAAAAGAGCTATTGGACTTGGCAAATAAGTGATCATCGGTAACTTTGGAGAGAGCAGTTATGGTGTATAAGGTTGGAAGACAAGATTGTAAGGGTTTAGGAAGAAAATAAGAACAGAGAAAGTGAAAACACCCATAGTAGATGGCCTTTTCAAAAGGTTTAGCCACAAAGGACAGAAAAAAGTAAGATGTTAATTAGTGGGGATAGAAAAATCAAATGAGATTTTTTCTCAGCATGGAGACATAGACATGTATAGGCAATAGAGAAGGAGCTAAACAGATTTTGTCAGTTGGAGGAGTTAACTTTGGTAAAGAGTAAGACTATTCCATTGCATAAGTTAGAAATGAAGTAAGAGATAGTGACAGAATGCATTTGAGTGAAATAAGATGAGGGAGAGGGAAGAAGAGAGAGTTCCTGGTGAATGGACTCAATTTTTACTATAAATTATAAGGCAAGTCTCTTAGCTAAGAGGGTAAGGAGATGGAAAGTCAGGGAAGGTTTAATTAGGAATTAAAAAGGTTTGGAAGAGCTGTTGTGGAGAGTGGGATACTGAGTACATAAGACAAGTATAGAATTAGCACCAGTCAAGGTTCAGTTCCACGTAATCCGACATCTTCAGTGGAAAGATACAAATGACTGAAACGTAAAATATAATAAATAATCACTAATTAAATATTTTCTTAATTGAATTGGATTGAACAGAGCATGTAGCAGGGAATGATATGGGACAAGACTGGAAGGGTAGGATAGTACCAATTTATAGGAAACCTTGAAGGGCAGGCAAAATATTTGTATTATATTTAGACAATGCTTTGGGGCATGCGTGGCATGACCATATCCATGCTAAGGTCTTTTGGAAGTAGGCCAAAGGGCAGATAGAGGCAGGGGGAAGTGATAAAGAGATTTATTGTGAGTGAATTAGAATTATCCAGATAAGCATCAAAGAATGTGCATGTTAACTTGGCATCAGTGGGAATAGAAAGAAGGAGACAGATGAGATGGCCCCTTATAGGGCTGGGTCAACCAGGTCACTCTAATTACTGCAATGTCTCCTCATTAGACTTGGCTATTGCTGCCATTAGCTTTTGTGACTTCAGCTGATAGTGGGACCTTAGAATGCTTTGAGGTATCTCACCTACTCACCAGTGGCCTGGGTTCTTCAATCTCAAGATACTTATTTACCTAAGATCAGGAAAGAAGAAACACACCATGAACCAAAGCAATGTACATTCACAGACATATGGCAGCCAAGAGGAGAACCAGCAATTCTTCCTCTTTAGAAGCTACCAAGGAAGAGAATTCATCTACCTGAACTCTTTGGATGGACATGTAATTCCAGTTTGGAAGACATTTTAAAGGCTTTTTATTATTGTGCAACAAGCCAACAGAAACATTTGAGCATACTCTGAAGTAAAGGGAAGGCACCTTCATTACTCATGCTTGGAATCAGACTCATCAAGCTTCCACATAGACTGGAATTAGGCAAGGCATATTATACATTCACTAAAGACTGGCTCCTCATTGGTCAATCCACTCATTGCATTTAATTTAATGAATACCATGCCATTATATGTGACATTCCTATCTCTACATACAGCTAAGACGTATGAACTAAGTGAAAAGAAGCTCAATAAGAATGTGGAAAAGGGAGCAACAATTCTGCCAACCTGAAGCTATTCTTTTGGTGTGCTCTCCAGAAATAATGTAAGATTCCTATAGAAAATTTAATTACTTTAACATGAGTGCCCAGAAGGTGATTTATTCATTTTAATTTTTTTGTGTATAAAACACACGTTAGGCATATGGAATAATTACAAAGTGCAAATTTGCAAGGGGAAAGGAGTACATACACACAAGCAATACATGAAGCAATAAAGGATAAGTACTGATTCAGTTATCATGTGTGTAAATGCAATATCATATAAAATTAAACAGCTCATTGATATGTTGTTGAGCAGCTATTGTATTCCTCCTATGTTCTAAATACTGTAGGTGATGGAAAAAATAAGAAACAAATCCCTGCCTTCAAAGAGCATTCAGTCTAGGGAATATGTTTAGTAAGATTTGATATATTTTCCAGAATGTTGTATTGGTATTTTTACTTTTTTCAAAATATTTCTCAGGGATTGGAAAATTTATCACGCAGTTTATTCCCTTGCAAGAGCTGAGATCTCCATAAGCAAACCTCAGACCATCTTTGGCAAAATCAAGGCTCCCCTCTATGTCTCTCTCCATTGTCTCAACCTTGACAGTTTCCTAGTTTCCATTCTTTGCTCTTCCTCTTAAAATTTCTGCTTCCTTTGTACCTCTATAAATTTGGAGTAATTTTGAGTCTTCTGTAGGAAAGTTTGAGGCAACAACCTGTGTTGGGAGTATGCTTGAGTGGTTTAGTCAGTCTTCTCCATCCAGACTATAGCCTGAAATGGAATGGAAGAATATGAGTGGAAGGCAGTAATCCAGCTCAAGAAACTAGCTTCCCTTCAAAGTTAGGAACAAGGACAGCTGCTTTACTTTGTTATGGCAAAGGGGAGAATTGAATGAAATGAACTTTCTATTAAAAAATCTTGTGATCCCCAAGAAGTTGTATACTGCTTCTGAGACAACTGTAAACTACAAGTGCATAATTTTTCAAAAATTTGGGAGGAGATTCTCTGTAATATAGTCTTGCATGCAGGGTTACAGACTCTCAAAAGGAAATATCTCAGTTATGGGGCAAAATTGGAAAAATCTAAGAAGAAACTAATAATCATCAACATAAAATGGATGGGAGTGAACACTTGCAGAAGTAATACAATCAATGAGATTCCCACCATTGACTATTTTGAAAGAAATGAAAGCTAAAGGTAAATGTTAGAGAGGAATAATGTAAATTTTAGCACAATATTGACAAATGCAAATGGAAGAATAGTTGTTTGCATAGGAACCTAAAGTGGAGCCCCAAACTATGACATTGCCAGTGTTTATCCAGCGTTATCTTAGGGCTGAGGGCACCTCCAATATTCTGTTTGAAGACTGTGATGACTTGCTAGGATTGTTTATTTCTCCAGCCAAATCCCATTATTTCAACTTACTCACAGAGCAACTTGATATTAATTGAATTTCCGAAGTCTACTTTCCTTCCTGCTGGGAAAAGAATGCTGACCTTCTGACAAAAACATTTTGATCTACTTAGCAATTATGTTTTTTATTGATTGATAAAGTCAGATGCCAATTTATTCATTTTCAGTCCCCTATGAATTTGGTTGGTGTGAATCAGTTCTCTAGAGCCCAATAGTCCCTGGATGAATTGATAACATCAAGATCACTAATCTACAAAGCTGTACAGAGGATGAAGGAATGAATGGCAGCTTGCAGCATTTTGGGCATTTTGGCTGTAGTGGTTTTGGTTTTCCTCTCATATATTTCAGAGTACTGTGCATGCTCTAGCTGTACCAGAACTTGGATTTAGAACATTGATCTATCAAGACTAGTAACAATCTCAGAAGTCATCAAACATAGTAACAGCAGCAATAATAACAATAGCAATAATAACAACAATGATAATAAGCTATTTATATAGCAAGATAAGGACTGTAAAGCACTTAATAAATATTATCGAGATACTTGATCCTCACAACTCTCAATTAGAAGTTCCACATAAATCTGCTTTAGTGTATGTTGGCCTCCTCTAGTTTAAACTAAGATGTCAGAAATAAGGTTAGTGGGTTATAGTTACAGATCATCATGTTATTAATGTCCCTCTAGTCACTACAGACTTCTACATTCTTTTAATTAGGACAAATAAGAGTTACCATAATGGTAATTAGGGTTATTATGCAACTCTTCTTCACATTTTCCTGAATATATGCCCAATAGTGTTGACCTTTACTTAAGTGCAAATGGTCCAGGGAGAAGATCTATGGGCAATTACAATTATGTTGGACTAATCTCAGCAACAAATCTATTTCCTTTTTCTAAAGATGAGTCCTGGTAACTCAGTCTCTTAATGGTAGCTTGTAGCCCTCAGAAAGTTTCCTGGAATCTCTCTTACTCTATCTGTTCTGGACCCTGTTTAGGAAAACTACACTGACCCGCATCCCATTCAATGAAATAACAATTTCCATTTAGTAAAGATGGTATAAGAGACTTATGATAAAAATTATTTAATAGTGTCTTAAGTAATAAGTAATTGACCAATTATTTTACAAATGTATTTTGACCTCTGAGACAATAAATATGTACATATGTAAAGCATTTTTGGTAATGATTCAAAGCCATCATGATCACGTACATAATGCTTTTGGCTTTTATGCTGTAATTACATCAAAACAACAACTTTTGACTAAATTCAATGTATTTATGCAGTTTATTTACCTGTCATCAAATTGTTTCCAAACCACCACAGGATTAGACATTCAAGTACATACCAATTTCCAATACAGGGTAAGATGTACAAATAGACCATCTGTGTACATTTAAAATAAATTGTACCCACTTATTCCATTTGGAAACTCATTTTTGATCAGTATCAGTTCCACCCTTTGAGTAGGAACTGTATGGCTACCTGATGTGGCATCTTGGCATATGGAAGGGGATAGCATAAGTTTCTACATGACAGGTATCCTAAAGTCAACACTCAGACATGGACTGAGGTTAAGCGTGTCCAACCAGAGTCCCAAGAGGAGAGGAGAAAACTGGCTTCATAAGAAAGAGGATAGAGGAAGTGCTCTCTCTTGCTGGTCAGAGAATTTAAATCTTGGCATGCACTGGCTTGTGGCAAAGCCTCTTGTGGATAAGCTGCTTGTAGGAGGAACTGATGTACTGCAGCATGCAAATTGACTAGTAATTAGAGTTGCCAAGTGATCATGGGATCTCTCTCTCTCTCTCTCTCTCTCTCTCATCTTTACTAATAAATAATTATAAATTAATATCCAGTCTCCAGAGAATTTTGATCATAACCCCTCATTTACCTTTGGTATATTACATCCGTGTAGCTCTCTCAATCCCCTTTGTTACCTTGTAATGATATCTTATCAGCAGTGTAATCACATATACAAGATTTTATCAATATTTGTGTTCTAGATGAGAACATAAATGATAGACTATTTGAAAACCATGACTACTGGGCAGGTGTATTATAAGCCATCTTATAATAATTCCAGCATGTATTATAAACCATCTTGAAACTGTCCCAGACCATCATACAAGTTTTGTAGAAACAAACCTTATTTTGTTTACTTTTGCAGTATTAAGGCTTTTCCCCGACTTATCCTCTACTTATCTTACGGTCTTCTATCTGGTAGATTTCCAAATGAACATATTGGCAATAACGATCAAACATTCAGTAGAGTTTCTGTGAGAGGATATCCAGTGAGCCAGTTTGGTAGAAGAGAAGAGAGTCAAGTCTGAAGAGATTCTTTCCTTACAAAGTTTAATTTTTCTATAAAAATTGTTCAAAATAAAGCAACATATGAGATTAAATGTCAAATACATTTATTATTTTATATACTTCTTGTTATTAACCAGTAGAAAAGTAAATAATTTGTATGGTGACTAGCTATTCATTTTCTTTTCTTAGAAAACTAATTTTTTAAAAATCTCTCAGCAAGATAGCTTGCAGAGTTTTCCTGCAATTTTTTTTATCACATATTTGTGTGAGAAAACATTTTTACTTTATTCTTATTTTAAATTCAAATACAGAAATTAACTCAATGAAGAATAAGATTGAAGATTGTATATTGTCTCCCTGTAAGCCAAATATTGCAAACCTTTGCTCAGATAAAAAACTCCAGCATTGAAATGAAATGTAAATGTGATTATTTCATTATGTTAAACATCTTTCAATTCATAACTCATTTCATTAAGATCTTATTTATGTTCAATAAAATTTGTAAAATAAAGAAATTTAATATAAAGTCTTGTAGATAATAGTAAGCATATGAGGTCTTGATATACTACTCTTAATTCATATAGAATGTTCAACATAAAATAATCATAATTTTTTATAGATTTTAAAATAATTTTATATTTAAAGTTCTAGAATTATATTTAAATTTTAGGTAAAATAAATAGTTATAATTCTATTGTATGAATTTTAATTGGGCATTTGGTGGGGCCAAAATTACCACTGTAGTTAGTTACTGTAAGTCCTTAGGGAAGAAATATAAAATAATATTATGAGTACTCTAATAAATTAATCTGGGGTTTCACAACACTTGTAAAAGGGTTTGTACAATTTCAAAAGATTAGAAACCATCGAATAAAGAGATTATAACCATGACAACTCGAATTCTACTCCTGTCACCTTATTATTAATATTCCACACAAATATTTGTTTTCTACTGTCATCTCTCTGTCAAGAAAGGAGAATGGTTTCATAAAACTCTACTAAAAAAATCTTAAGGGACTTCCTATTAGCTTCGGGATAAAATTTCAATTCTTCATTCTGACATTTAAAGCCTTGAATTGATAATTAATTAATGAAGTTATGAAATGGTGGCAAGCACAGCCTATTCTTTGGTTACTTGCTGGGAAAGACCTTGATGACAGTGGGAAAGAGAACTGTAATCAGACTTTAATAACCAGAGAAGGCGTGGGAGGAAACAACACAGAAAATACAGAGACAAGTGGCAAAAGAGATACAGAGGCAGACAGTGTGAGGATAGGGTGAAGGAGGGTAGGCAGCAGTGGAGAAGAGGATGGGGAGGGAGAGAAGATGAGAGTATCCTGTCGTGGGGAGCATTAGGCAGCATGGCTTCCATGGAGAGGGAAGAGCTAGGGTAGGGAGGAGTAGGAATTTGAGATCTCATTTTTATGGGGTTGTGGGGGGGGGAGAGATTCTTATCTGTGCCACCCTGGGGTTAGTTCGTTATATATTCAAATTATTTCAGAGTTGCCAATAAAATTTTAAAATGAATATGTCCACATCATTTCAAAATTATCAGGACCATTTGATGATATGCTTTCCTGTGGAGGTCTGGAATTTATCTGACAGCAGCACTGAGTTGGCTTTCTCTGACTTAACACATGTAATCAGAATGTGAATTTTGGTTAACATGATTACAACTAATTTATAAATTATATGTCATATATGTGTGTTTGATTATATGTGGTGTATAATAATTTATAAATTATGCTCTTTTCATCTTTGGGACAGTTTTTCATGATTTACGAATGCCCCTTTGCAATTTTCCTCCCGGTTATTGCCCCCTTATGCTGGCTACTTATAGATTTTTTTTACTATATTGACAAGTGGTGGTGGTCAGGGGGACCAGAAAACGATAGAATTTTAACACATACCTTCTGTAATATGGCCCTTTCTAGTTTTATTTCATATTATTTTCCCCTCTTATGCCCTGTTCTACTAAATATGGTCTGCCCATGCATAATACTCTTCTCCCACCTATGGGTCTTTATGCAAGCAATCCTCTATTCCTGGAATGTGGCCTTTCAATCATCAAATCGCTAGCTTCCTCCAAAGACCAACTTAGTTGTCATTTTCTACTCAGGCCTTCCACATTTTCCCTCTGATTTGAAATTATTTCATATTTGCTTATGTTCTCACTGGTTGTATCTTCCAGTGGCATGTAAACACCTTGAGGGCAGAGTCTGTTGCCTGTTTTTTGGCTTTATATTTCCAGCACTTAGCATAGTGACTTGTATGTTGATAGCATTTAATTAATAGTTTGTCGAACTGAACTGGACTGCCTATTAAACCAGTCTTCCTGAAGAAGACTTCCTTTTCATTTCAAAGGTAAGTATCATCTTTGTAAGAAAAGGTATTCCTCATTTTAAAACCAGATTTCAATAGCCTAAAGGATTTCTACTAAAAGCATGGCTGAAATCCTCCATTTTCTAAAATTAATTTCCTGACTTTTGGCATCTGCCCCTTAGCTAAGATGGCCCATCTTATTTCTGGCTCCATTGTTTCCCTGTCCATTTGTGTCTATGTGGGACCATCTAGAACTCATGTCCAAAACAGAAATAATTATTTTACAAATCCTCCCTCTTTTTCAACTTCTCTGTTATTGTAGAGCAGTGATGATGATCCTATGGCACGGGTGCCAAAGATGGCATACAGAACACTCTCTGTGTGCATAAGGCTGCCCAGCCCCAACAGTTTATTACTAGAGGGACCTGGGTGGAGCTGCTACCCTCCCCTTCTGTGTCTGATGACATTTTTTCACCTCTCAAGAGAGGTGGGGGAAGCAACCCAATAGGAGTACAGGGGGTGGGGAAGCTGTGTAGCTCACAGGTGACAGAGCTGGAGGGGAGTGGAGCACTTGGGTCACTGCCCTCCCTGTCTCTACACTTGCTGAGTACATTCCTCGCTTCCTTCATCCCTCCACCCAGCAGCCCATTGGGAGAGTTTTCCCCCTCCCCTGCGTGGAGTAAAAGGGTGCAGGGATGCCTGGCACTCAGTGTGGTGGAGGGGCCAAGCACTAGGTCTCTGGGTGGGGGAAGAAGGCATGACACTTGATCTGGGAGGGTGGGGGGGTGGGGCCAGGCGCTCAAGTCTCCAAAAGGTTTGCCATCACTGTGGTAGAGAGTACCACTATCCTGATTCCCTAAGCTTGAAAGCTCCATGCTATCCTCTCCACTCACACTTACCTCATACATTCAGTCAGTTGCCAAGTCTTACTGCTTTTACCTTCACATCTTTTTCATACATTACCCCCTCTTACACCTGGCCTCTTACCTCAACCCTCAAGGCTTTCCCCACTCCGGGTCATATTCCACTCAGCCATTGAATGGGTCTTCCTAAAATGTAAGTCAGATGATGTTTCCCTCTTGCTCAAGAACCCCCAAAGTTCCCCATCACCTCCATGCTCAAATATAACTGCTTGTTTCTTAAATCCCTTTATGAACTGACTACTTTGTGGTTGTTCAGTTGTTTCTGACTCTCGGTGATCCCATCTGGGGTTTTCTTGGCAAAGCTACTGGAATGCTTTTCATTTCCTTCTCCAGCTCATTCCACAGATAAGGAAACTGAGGCAGATAAGGTTATGTGACTTACACAGGGTCACACAGCTATTAACTATCTGAGGCCAGATCTGAACTCAGGAATGGCCACCTTCTTACTACTTCTAATCTTTCCAGTATTCTCACATTTTTGCCTCCTCCTTATACTCTGTGATCAAATGGCACGGGCCTCCTTCTTCCTGAGGCAGGTTGATGGGCAAGAGAAGCCAGTCTCAGTTTTCTCCTTCCTTTAAAATCAGATGGAGATAAAAAACAGATACAGCAAGAACTGGGAAGAAGTTGCTGCGATTTGAGGAGAAAAAGTGAAGGTAAGTCCTTTTCTCATGGAACCATGACAAGGGTTTGATTTTTACTACCTGCATCACTTGTATTTTTACCCCCAACCTTCCTCTGCCAGAATAACCAGAAAAGAAAGAAAGGGCTACATTGGGGCTCTCAGGAAGGTTTCCTATCCCTGGGCTAGCTTTCTCTTTGGATCGGCTTCAGCGATGGCAGATGAGCTACCGATAGCTCCCGGGTCTCATCTAGAGGACAAAGCTCTCCCCATCATCTCCTCTTTAGAGGCTGGCTCTGGGTAGAGTGAGGGTGCAAGGCTGGACCACTTGGAAGAAGAGAGACGTCCCATTCAAGCCCCTGACTGCCTTCCCCCATCAGTCCTGCAGCCAGAACCTCCCACAAGAAGGGCAAACCAAGGCTACACAACCACACTGCCCCAAACCTTGTAAAGCTGTTCACTGATGGACTCTTCTTGAACCATGAACCTCACAAAAGATGGTTCAAATCTGTCTGTAATTTGTTGGCACTGATGACAGCAGAGGGAATTTACATGTGAGGAGCTAGGGGTGGCTTAGTGGATAAAGTGCCAGGTCTAGAGTCAGGAGGGCCTGGGATCAAATCTAGCCTCAGACATTTCTGAGCTATGTGCCCAAGGTCAGTCACTTTATCCTGTTTGCCTCAGTTTCCTCATCTGTCAAATGAGCTGGAGAAGGAAATGGGAAACCACTCCAGTATCTTTGCCATGAAAACCCCAAATGGGGACACAAAGACTCATACAAGACCGAAACAAGTAAATAACAACTATTGCTTCTGGGAAGCATGTCAATTGATTACTCCCTCATGGCTTCCCCATGGCTTCTGCTCTGATTTTTCCAGATTAGACCATCTTTCCTTAGCTATGATTCCCCTTTGCGCAAGCCTCTTGAGGGCAGGGACTATTTCATTTTTATCTTTGTAGCCTCCGCACCAACTATAGTGTCTGACACATGTTGAACACTTAATACTTTTAATTCATTCATTCTCACATCCCACAGGACTTGTCATTTCCATATCAAGAAAATACATCTCACCAGTCCCCTTCTCACCTCCCATCCTAAGGCAAACCTTTATCACCTATCATGCTGACTATTGCAAGTCTTTATGAATGATCTTTGACCTCATTTTAACCCATTCCACTCCATTCTCCACACAACTCCCAACGATTTTCCTAAAGAGCTGGCCTACCCATAGTACTGCCCTCCTTAATAAGCTTGAGTTCCTTCTCATTAGCTCGAAGAATATTAATGATTTTATTTGGCATTTAAAATGATATACGACCTGGCCGCCGCCTGCACCTCGTGCACATTGCTCTCCTCATATTCACTAGCGTTTTTGTTGATCTGCATCCGTGGCACTCTTTCCAATCTCTGTACCTCTGCCCTGGGCATTTTCCCACCATCAAAAACATTCTATCCCTACGTCTGCCCCTTAGAAGTCCTAGTTTTCAAGGCCCAGCTCAAATGGCACCTTTTGTGTGAAACCTTTCCTGATCTTCCTCAGCATTTAATCATTTCCAATCCCGCCATATCCCCTTGTAGGAACCTTTTATGTAGCTATGGAGGTGTCTGTTGCTTCTTTCAATAGAATGATGCTCCCTATGGGCAAGGACTTTTTAGTTTTGTCATTGTATTCCTAGTAGCACTCAGCACTGCCTGGCACATAGTAGGAGCTTACACGCTTGAGAAATTGAATATAACTGCTACAATTATACTGCAGAACTGCTGGAGTCATACGCCAAGACATAAGGCCAAATGTTTAAAAGTTTAAAGCCAAATGAGACCTTTAGAGGCCATCTAGTCCAACCCCCTCCTTTTAACAGATACAGAAATCAAGGCTTTTGGAGGATAAATGGCAGAGCCTTGAAGCCAAGGCTAGAAGTCTTTCCTTTATAGTATACAATGAAATGTCTTGTAGGTCAGATGCTATCAATGTGGCAAATCCCTGAACTCTTTCAGAGATGGCTTTGGGGCAATCAACCATACTAGATGGCATGATGCCTATTGAAATGCATCCGCAATGACAAAAGGATAGAATTTTAGATCCTTCCTGACCCTTTCAGAAGATAGCAATGAATAGCTCTAGAATTATCTTTTTCAGCAAGTTCTCAGAATGGGGGAGACCAGAGAACTATGGCCCAAAATGACTCAAAATACTGCTACATGTAGAATTTAAGAAAGTTCTCCAACCTCTATTCAATCCACACTCAATTATGCACTCAAATCACTCTCACCTCTTTGTAAACAACTTTTAAATCTTTTATTTTTGTCCCTAACCTTTCATCTGCCTAGAAGGGAGATGGGAACATTCACAGGAACCCAACTAGTCAGCTGTATAATTCTGAAATGAAATTACATTAAAAATTATATATGGACATATCAAAGAATGAGTTGTATTAAAATGTCTGTATAAATATATCCGCATCCCATGAATCATTGCAATGCTTTATGTAATACATCTGGCTTAATTTAGGCCTCTCAGCAAAGTTACACAGTAAGAAAATATCTCTGGGCCCCTGAGACATTAGTAAAATTATGGTAGGTCATGGTAGCATTCAGTTAACACAATAGTAAGTTTTCCTGGTAAAGGACATTTTTTTTATTAAACCTTTTAATATATGCATAGTTAAACTGTGACAAGTTCTTTTTGTTATAAAGCACCCCTTGGACCAGCTCCATTACAACTATGTTTGATAATAACTAAAAAGCAACGTGAAGTAATGGATAGTCCTGGAGACAAGAAGACCTAGAAAATAACTTCATCCTGCAAGCCTCTGAGGAACTCTCTAAGACAACATATTGCAGAGAAGGTGCTGGCCAGCCACTGGTAGAAGGAGTTTCTTTACTCTATACCAATGATAAGGTAGGTCCCTATTCCATCTGATAATAACAAGCAGGATGTAATCGAGTTGAATATTTTATTTTGACTTTACATGCGGTGTTAAAAACCCAAAGTACATAGTATTTACACATCCACAATACAAGTTTACAAGATATCTATACATGTTAAAGTACTCTATAAAACAGTATAGAGTAACTTCAATTTAGGGTTACTTTTTTATGCCGTACCATTAAAAAAGATACAATCTGTGTTTACCTTTGCACAAATGAATAAAGCATTTAAAAAAATTAAATTAACAGAATTGAGACTAGATTGAATGTTAGAAATTTCAACATAAATACTGATAGAACTCACATTACACTCTACAAGGCAGCACAATGTTACAGAAAGTTATCAGGGCTCACGCACAAGTATTGTTCAGTTTTACACAAGTCAGGATTAATATTGGTAAAGTGAATTCAAACAAACATTTGTCGTGGGTGAACTGAGCAGTGTTTGTTGGTGGTGGTCGGTTGATTTAATTCATTATTAATCTACAATAATTTAGTTGCGTTATTGAAGTGTTGTAAGAACAAAGACAACAGCTTTGGGGTTTCCAGAGTTCTCAGGAAATAAATGCTCTTTATCAAGCAACATCCTTTAAGGAAAAGAATAATTGCTCCATTCTGTGTTGTGTGTATTAAAAAAAGAAAAACAAAATTCAAGAAACAAAAACCTTAGCCTTCAGGAAATTCTCTTCCCCCACCCTTACAATGTAGTAGAAATTGATATTATGCCAATTGAAATTTGCTTTCTTTGTCCTAATAATTCAGGAGTGTTCTCTGCCTTGGTTCTTTCTATATTAGATTCAATAAGCAACATGTTAACTAAAACAGTCATTGGTGAGGCACATCCTCAACTGCAAGTGGTTTCAGTAAAACCACATAAATGATTTCTTTTACAAGATCTCGGCAGGTGTCACATTACCCTGGAAACCTCATTTAATTTCACATTCTAAGTGTTTCATCTGGAGGAAAACAGGAGTGGAATGTTCATCATGGCAAAAGATAGCCCGCAGCCGTATGGTTGGACTGGTTTCTGTCTGTTTGTGTGTAAGTTTTAATCATTATTTGTTCTGGATCAGTTTATGATTAAAAAAAATCTTTTTCAGGTGCTGGTTGAGAAACACAACTAGCACTCAGAAAATGATGTGCGATAGTGAGAACACCGGACAGATTCTAGTACTCTTACCATTCTCATGAATAAGGCACAAAATGCACAGATTCAGGTAAACCCACACATAATATTTACAGCAAATTGTCATAACCTGCATGACTTTGGAGAAAAATCGTCACATAACACAACATAAACAAAATGATTGCACTACTATTAAGTTTTTTTCAGACTGCTTCTGTAGGGCCAAATGTTGACTTTCTCACACGCTTAAAGAAAAAAAAACCGAAAGGATGGGGAGACATGAATCAGGATACAGGGGATAGGGAAGAAGAATTTTTCTACAGGGAAATATCGAACAGAACCAATGCATTAGCTTGCACTGGTGTGTCCAAGGTTTCTACAATGACTGGGGTTTAGATTCACAGTGGACAGGTAACTCAAACTACCAAATACTGGTGGAAAAACCATGGACTCATCTTGAATACCTCTATCCCTCAAAACTGACAAGATCATAAATTGAAGGTTGGATGAATAGCAGCACAAAGTTCCTTAGGATTTTTACATTCTGGCACTGGGTCCCACATCATTTGAGCTAATCACCTGAGACCTGGCTCCATTTTCTATCTCAAAGCTCAACCCAGTGGACTGCTGTACAAAGACATTGCTGTCTGTTGTTCAGTCATGCTCAATGTAAACAATTCCATAGCATAAAAAGATGCAATGGGTACCTAAGTATAACCTAGTGTGTACACGACACACGCACACACACACTCACGCATGAACACACACACGTGCATAAGCACGTGCACAATCACAACAGTTTGTTGGTGGCATAGACAAAATGCCACACATGAAAAAAAAATAATGCTACAGTTGGGCCAGAGACTGAATTTTCAGCAAATTGCTTGGTAATCTAGAAGTTCATTTCTTGGAGACATTACCATCCTTTTTTTGACATTTGTGCAAGAGGCAAGGTGAATGCATACATATTAAATGTTCACATTTAATGGGAAGACCACACATCACGGCAGTCTAAAATGAACCCATTTTCAAGTATTTGCTTACAGATTCTTCTGAGTACTGTGTTTGCCATTTATAACGGTAATGTAGCCCCATTGCTACACCTCTTTAACTCCAAACAAAAGAAATGGAATGACCAGCACCTTCCTTTGTTTTGTTTTTTGTTTGTTTGTTTAAGCAAGTACTTTGAAGCCTTGCAGTAGCTACATGTGGCAAGTTCTGACGCTGCCAAAGTCAAACAGTTTCTTTGGCCACTTGGTTCTCTTTAAATACAAGTGAGTCTCTTGTCTTAAGGTCCCCACCCCCCAACATCATCCCTACAACCAGGACAGGATCAAACCCCCCGGGACAGCGCACCAGTCTCAGTAGGTGTATTTGTTCAGCGGTCTGACTGATGTGGTCTGAGGGACGAAGGAGGGCTTTGGTGGCACGTCAGGTTTTAAGGATGGTGTCCTCTTTATGCCCGTCCGAGGGAGGGTGCCATTACTGGTGTAACTGCTCTGTCTGGAGAGGGAAGGCTGCAGATGAACACTGACCGGTGTTCCCTGGATGTAGTCCATCTTCCCACCTCCCGTGGCAGGCATATAGCCTCCACGGCTAATACTAGGCTGTCTTGATAACAAAACACCATTTGGTGAGTTTAAGTTTTTAGGCATCGCCGATATGGAATGCCTCTGGGAGGAGTTTTTGTGATAGCCCCTTTGTCTTTCCAGAGAGGTCATGGGGACCCCCGGCGTGGTGGGCACGTCCACCCGCTTTGTGGGGCTATTCCTCGGGAGGGTAGAGGGAGGAGAGTACAAGGAGGCCTCCCTATTCGGAACCTTAGGCGGGACCTCAGACATGTTTCCCATGGGATCCAGCATGAGGGTCTGGTGAGCCATTTGGATATCGCCCATGATGGCTTTGGGGTTACTGCTGGGGTCACTAAGATGCTTCAAGAGATCGTTGAGAGTGTTCCTGGAGTCCACAGAGCGTCGGTGATCTCTTTTGCTTGATTTGGTGAGTGGGTGATCAATATTTTGAAGCTTTTTCTCAGCTTTATGGGCATTCGAATTGGAGAAAGACGTATTGTAGTCATGAGTAGCATTTGGAAGAACGATGGCACTGGGAATGTGCCCGTGACTTAGCGGAGAGTGAGGCGGAGGGCTAGAAGGGAAAAACTGAGGCGCGTCTTTCCTGGAAGCACCGTGAGCCTTCTCTGACTGGCTTTTCATGGACTGGAGGGTCTTCTGTTGGAGGACGGGGGTAGACTCGGGCGTCGGGAGTGCGGCCAACTCCGGAGGCTGGCCTCGATGGTCCATGATCATGGACTTCGTGTCTCCGTTGGGCGGCAGCTCTTTACGACTAGTCAGGAGGTTGGTGTACAGTTTGGGCGAATCAATGTTCTGCTGATATTCCTTGACGGGGCTATCGAATAAACCGTTCAGTTTGGCAAAGCTCCCGCTGGAGTCTGTACAGGACTGAGCAGATTCGGCGTCTTTGTGGATCTTCCTGGATTTCCGAACAAACAAGTCACGGTAACAGTAAACGGCTACCCCGGCGATGAAGGCGCCCAGCACGAAAGCCGCAAAGACACAGGTGATGAGGACATTCATGTGTACCATCTGGTTGGACTCTCCAGATTGTACTTCCCACCTCACACCTGGAATAGACATGCAGGAAAGCATTTAAGGGTCTGGCAACTCTTCCAGCAGGTAGCTTTGAAAAAGGATTATCGTCATGTCACAGGCAGAACTACTTCCACAAGGTTAACAAGCTCTGTTTGGAGCAAGAGCTCCCATGACTTTTCATCTTTACTACAGGATTCCCGGGTGAGAGAGGATTAGGATAGCCATAAGACAACCCTAATGATCCAGCGCCTGTCTGTCTACCCTGCTCGAACACTTCACTATTTATCACAGAAGTAGTCTAAGACATCTTAGTAACTTTAAGGATTTCTGCCAGAAAACTAGGGTTAGAAGGTGTTTATCATCTAGCTAGGCAATTAGTGAATCACGAAGGGATTTGTCTCACGTCTTTCTTCCTAACTCACAAATCCATACCAAAGGGCAGCTGGAATGAGGGAAAACAATGTATGAAGTCACATAAACGTACACATCATGCTAATAAAATTGTGATAATTTGTGGGAATTTTAAAAAATGTAGTCACATATTTTATTCACACACTAACTAGAAGCATTCATCGGGCAGCTGCAAGTCACTAGTTTCCCCGAGTGCGTTTGCTCCAATTATCTTTCTTTTTCCCTTCCTGCCTGAGGAATACTCTTGTATTATATGCTCCTTTAAAAATCCACACAGTCTAGTGAAAGGCACTATATACTAGTGAGGCAACAAAGCACAAGATTCTTTAAGAGAGAGGTTTAACTTAGACCTAGAAGAACAAGAGTGGATTAGTTGGTAATTGTAATTTTTAATGCAACCACAGACATCCTAAAGTCAAAACAACGTTAGTTTAAGGAGGAACCTAGCTCTGTTACATGCAATAGACACAACTATCCCAGAGTGAGTGAAGATAAGAGTAAGATTTTAAGATTCTCTTGCTTTTAGTTAGTTGCCAAGGCCTTCTGAATATTAGTTTGGGGTCAATGTTCATGGTTATTATAGATTTCAGTGGCATTGTATAAGATTCAAAGAGAAGGATGAAAAGATCACTAAAAATAAGGGAAAAAAAGAAACTAGAAAAAAAGAAACGAATGAATGACATCATAAAGAAAACATAAAATCCCAAATCAACAAATATAAATCATAAATGACAATGCACTGACAAAAAAAAATAATAACTGTTTGGAAACCTGATATCTTGTTAGGTAAATAGTAGAGTATTTTTTTCAGTAGAATTTATCTAGTAAAAGGATCCAGCATGCCTATTTTTAAAAATTATTTCTTATAATAAAAATGACAGGCATGGAAAAATGTTTGCTATTTTTCATTGTTTATGATACCCACACTAGTTAATACTTTTAATATAAATAAATATATGTATGTGCGTGCATATAAAGTTATATACACACACATGTACACAGGGGTCTCCCTTCCACATTGCGGTGGGTAGGGATGTGGTGCTCCTGCAATCTGAAGAATCTGTTCTGGTCCTCCCTTCTTATCAAAGAAGTCTGAATTTTTTTCTTTTTTGGGGTTTTTATGGTGTCTTATTGTAAAATCTGGGTTAAGTTTTGGTCATAAGCTACACATAGGTCAATGTTAAGAGAGCTCTACATTTCTAGCCTTTGTGTATCATCTGCTGGCTTTTGTGTTCTTTTCACAAACATTAACTTTTTACTTATTTTAACTTTTAAAAGAAATTGTGCATAGTTTTGGTATTAAAAGATAAAATATGCTGATATTATATAGCATTATGTATTTTGTTCATTTTTTTAGTTTCCAAGCCTTTTCTGTATCATCTGCTTGCCTTTGAATTTCTGTGACTTCTGCAAAACTCTGACAAAATTTCCATTTTTCTTATGCTAACTTGAGATATATTGAAATAATAATGGGGAAATCCATGATATGCAAGAGATACCTGCATTAACATAACATGTATGTATTTATATACACATTCATATATTTATATAAAGCATTAAGTAGTATGGATCTCATAAGCAATGAAAAAAATTATGTGCCTATGAGTGTGTGGGTGTGGCATGGCTGTACACCAAAATATATGTAACAAGTGAGGGCTGCTGGATTTATAAAAAAAAAAATTGCCTTTTAATTTGGAAGGCACGAATTAGCATCATTGTGTTCTGGTGTTGCTCCAAGGGTCCTCCAATTTCTTGTCTGATCTCTCCTTCAGGGAGAAATCCAACATTATCACTATTATCTGAGTCCTCTTTTTATGAGTAATCCACTTCTTTCATCTCTTAAAGGACACACTTAGACTTAACCTAAGGAGACCCAAGGGCTGGAGAGGAATGGTAGTAGAAGCAATGATACATAAACCTTTCCCATTGTCACTGCTAAAGGGCCATAATAGTAAAAGGAATTAAGGCACCCAGAGGACCCTTTGTCCCTGCACTGAGAGTCATCAAATGTCAGGTTTCCACTCAGTTTGTAATGTATTCCCTGGTAAGGCCTTACCCTTTGGGATACCTGATAAAGGATCAGTAAAATCGGAAGTGTTTGGTTCATCTTGAACTACAAATTTCCGGGAGCTCGTCAGTTTAGGTTTCCAGGAATCAATCACTTTAGGTGTTATTTCTGGGATACTTGCCATTGTGGTAACAGAAGACGAGGATACCTCCATGTCTGTGGTGGCAAACAGATTTTTATTAATTTATGTGTGGGGTGGGAAAGAATTTTTTCCCCTCACTAGTCTGTGGCATTTCTTAGCAAATTTTAAATGATACTCAAAGAAAGCTTCTTCTAGCTCTTCACACAAACGCATCTGAGGAAACTAAGTTGAATTCCTTCCTTTCAAGGGAAGAAACAAAAACTTAAAAGTAGTGAAATTTTATATAAAATTTTTTATAAAAATAAAAAGTATAAACATTAAATAGGTTTCAAAAATAAACAAACACAGGAAGTTCCCATTGAATACCCCATGGCCATTCATATCATCCAGGGAGAGGGGAAAAAGTTAGTGCCCTATTTAATTTCTATTTCCTTCCCTTGAGAGTTATTTAATTTTTTCTCATTCTCTTCTTTTTAAAAGCATTTTCATGGAAGGTTTAAAAATGCATATTAAGTGCTCCAAATATGGGCTTATGAAAACCTTATATACAGTTTTTAAACCATAGAAATCTTAACCAATACTATAATTGACTTAGAAAATAGGCGGTTAGGTACATTTGAAAAATATTTTTCATCCCGGAAATGAAGGGCACATATAAGTTAGGGTTATGCAACTCTTTGTGAATAAAGTTTGTAGCTCATTCACTCTTCCCTCCAGTGTGATCATGGCCCACAGCAGAGCCCTGAAGCAATGTCTAGATGCTCTAGATTACTCAAGAAACCCCCCCTCCATATTCCTGCAGAAATGTCTTCAGGAGAGTTAGATTCATGCAAAAGAAATGGAATCAACAAGCAAAACAATGACTCTTCTCCTATAAAACATGCCTTCCTGGATGAGGCCTGCCACCCTGAGAAATGAAGATGCCAAGGAGTTTTAGAAGTGCCAGTTGGAGCAAAAACGACTTAATGTTTAAGTATGCCTAGGACTGAAAGCTAAGTGGATTTTTCTGGGAGTTTAGAAGACAAAAGACAAACGATCCAACTTCTTTTTAGGCCAAGACTTCAAGGATCACATTTTGGCCAGGTGCAAATGGTCCCAGGTCAATCCACTGTGACAAGACACAAATGCAGGTGTGTGGACAGCCCACTGATATCATAACATATCAGGGCCTGTCTTTTGCAATCCATTAGCTAAAGCCTTTATCAGGCCACAAGGTCCAATGATTTCCATGATCACAAAACACTCTGTAACATTTCTAAAACTTGTAAATACACATTTGAGCAAATGTGTATTTGTTTTATATAAGTCTTGGGAAGGGTGAAGAGAAAGAGGAGGGAAGGCAATGAAATTCTGCCATCCATTGGGTATAGATGGACAAGTGAGACATTCGCAATGCAGAATGGGGAAAAAAAAAGCTAGGTTCAACTTGCGTGCAGCTGAGATGCAGTCTATGTTAATTAGGCTTCTTAAAAAAAAATTAAGGATATGTTTTGGTCAATGATAAACTGTTAACATGCGGCTACACAGAGGTAAGGTGTCCAGAAAGACAAAAAGTCTCTCGCTACCATAAGTGGGATTATGAGTCAAAGCACAAAAATGAAGGGCTGCCAAACTGCGCAAAAGGAGGGAGAAGAGGGGCTGAAAATGCTGAACTGAAGGAAAGAAAAGGTCATTAATTCAAAAAATTAAAAAAAACTAACCAGATGTTGGACCGCCAAATATTTTGTAATCTGGTGTAGTTGAAGTAGGCAAAATTTCTAAAAGAATTAAAGGAACAAGTAATCAGTGCAAAGTAACCAAAAGAAAGCAAAAATTTATAAATTCTAAATAACTAAAAAAGACAAATGAAAAGACTGCAAATTCGAAAAAAAAAACACACAAAAAAAAACAAAAAACCCTATTCTCATGCTTTTCTGTAGATTTCCTAAGAAGTTTTAAGAGGTGAAGAAAAAAAAAAGGAAAACTTCCTTCTTGAATCCTCAGAGACCAAATAATTTGGCTTTTGTGAAGTTTTAAAGTTAAATGCTAGGTGGTAAGGTGACCTTAATAAAAGGCTGATCATCAACTAACGTCCACATGCGAATGTGGCCACCAAGAACTGCGGCAGAGGCCCGAGTGATCTCATCTTACCATGGCAGTCCCCAAGTTGTGCTGTGTTGCCATATTCTGTGTCTTGCTCATATCCTCCAGCACTGTGGTTATGGGAAGCAAAGAAGTCCTCAGTTAACAACCTTCATAGGAATATAAGTGGCAATCAAAGCAGAACCAAGAACATAAAAACTGGTTAGCAAATACAGGGAAATTTTCATTTAGAAAAAACAAAACAGAAGTAGCAGCAAACAATGTTACATACAACTATCTCCTTGCTACAATGAGACTCTGGCTTGCATAGCTTATTTTGGGGGGATGCTTTGGGATAATGGAACAAAGCTGACTTTTTCTTCCACACCCCACATCCCTTTCCTGGCTGTGTCTTCTTGTCAATTGCCCACAGACAGTGGAAGAGGCGAGTTCTTAGGACATTTGTAGAATTCAGGGCCTTGTTCAAAAGGAACAACGGAAAGTTTTGCCTAATGGGTGAATGGGCACTTACAGCATCCCGGGCTTCACGCGGCCACAGGCTCCCTGGCTTAACCAGCCACAGTATGGGTCACGAGAGGCAATGCAAGATCTATACAAAGGAGGAGAATAGAAGGTAGTGTGGATTTTCTCCATCACCCACAGGTCTCCAATGTGGGCAGCTTCCAGTCAAATAGAGAAAAAAAAATGGCTTACTTTTTACACGACCCATAACGCTCGCAGCGGCTGAGGGGAATTCTAATAACGCAGCTGGAGAAGGCTACATACAGGGCATGGTGGTCTTGATCCAACTGCAGAGAGATGACCTTTCTGTCCTCTTCACTCTCAGCATTACATCTGTTTGGAAACATTTCAAAGTTGTTATGTTTAATATTAAGTTTAGCATATACATATATTTACATGTATATTTATTAAATTTAAAAATCTGTATAATATATTTAGTAGTTAATAGGTTGAGTAATACTTTAGTAGTAAGTTAGATGCCCTGTGAACTAGAGAAGGATGCACACTGTTGCGCTATTGGAATGAGGCAAGTCTTGAGAAACAAATATTCTTTGTAGAACTCTAGGAAGATGTTGTCTCTTAAAAGTAGTTAATTCTTCAGATATGGTCTCAGATACTTCCTAGTTGGGTGATCCTGGGCAAATCGTTTGACCTCAATTGCCTAGCCTTTGCTGCTTTTCTGTCTTAGGATTTATACTAAGAGAGAAGGCAAAGGTTTAAAAATAAGTAAATTTAAATAATTAAAATGTTCTATCTTCTGTCTCTGAGAATGATTAACCCTAAGCAAATCAAGCTTGTTGGTGTTCAGTCATTTCAGTCCTGTCTGATTCTTTGTGACCCCATTTGGGGTTTTCTTACCAAAGATATGGGAATGATTGATAATTTCCATCTCCAGCTTATTTTATAAATGAGGAAAATGGGTAAACAGGGTTAAGTGACTTGCCCAGGGTCACACAGCTAATAAGTATTTGAGGCCAGATTTGAACCCAGGAAGATTAGTCTTCCTGATTTCAGGCTTAGTGCTCTAACCACTGTTGCCACCTATCTGCTCAAGTCAAGTTGAAGGCTCAGTAAAGGGCTCTTAAAGACTGTTAGGAGAAGCTTAGGAATTTTGGTGATCCATAATAGCTACAGAATGAGAATTTCTACTTTTGAAAGAGTGAACACAATGCTTTGGAGTGAGTGCTGGATTTAGGATTCAAGAGATTTGGGGTTTGAATTAAAGCTTTGCCACTTGACCTATGCTACTAGCTAGGATAATTCACTTAATGTTTCTGGGTCTTTGTTTCCTCATCTGTAAATCTAATATTTATATACTATCTGCTATAGCCAGACACTAATTTAAGTGCTTTTATAATTATAATTTCATTCAATCCTCACAACAAACCTGGGAGGCAGGTGTTATTTTTATCTTCATTTTCCAAGTGAGGAAATGAAGACAAGGAGAGGGGGAAGTGCCTTGCTTAGTGCCACAGAGCTAGCAAATGTCTGAGGACAGAAGTGAACTCAGGTCTTCCTAATTCTAAGCCTGATTCTCTCTGCAATGGGCCACCTAGCTGCCTGATATTGATATTTGAAATCCCTTCAAACTCTAAATACTATGAACTCACCTCTAGATTTTTCCTTTAATTCAACTAATAGAAAGTTACTAACTAAAAGAAATGGACTTGCCTTCATTGGAAAAATCAAATGCCACAAAAAAGATAAGGAAACATACTTCTGCCTTTATACCACAGAAGAGATGAGATGTTACATACCTTTGTCAGATGTGGTTATATTACATATTTTTGCTCAAATTTATTTTCCCTCTTCATGGGTTTTAAAGGTGGTGTGTGTGTGTGTGTGTTTGTGAAATGTTGGGAGATGTAAAAAGGTTGTTCAAATTTAAGGCTGGCTAAAGGGTTTTTAAAGATCATCAGCTTTCCAGTTTAGGGGATGTACGATAGAGAAAAGTGACCTCTAAAGGGAACAAGGAAAGGGGTTTATATTTCAGTGTCTTCGTTATCTCTATCTTGGTAGGGGGACAATGTGACAAAAGCAGAAAGAGCTGATGTGTCTGAAGTCAGTGGATCTGGATTGGAATCCTCATACTTTTAGGGTAAAAGCTTTCCTTTACCCCATGCTTTTATCCAACTCTTTTGTTCTGGCGGTCCAAAGGATCTTATTTCATACGGGGTTAAAGAAAACACAGAAACAGATGTGCAAAAATTCTTTTTTTTTTTTCACTTGCAACTGTTGGCTAGCATGTGGCATCCTAAAATATCTCAGCAATGTAATGGGGGCAGTGTTAAAAACTTCTCCCTTTCCCCAGGTGAAAGAGTGGATCCATTTTTAGTTTGCTCAATAGCTCACCTACCCTGCCTTCACATACTCAGAAAAGAGAGAAACTATGGGGCCATTTTTGTTTAAAGGACACTCCCAAACCAAACCATGACTCACTTTGGACCATACTAAAGAAGAATTCTCGTAAAATATACCTACTTTGCATGGTTGTAAGCATCAATCTCTTCCAATAACACGCTGTCATTCAAGGAGAAAGGACTGGTCTTTGCCAGGATCTTAAGTACTACTCCAGCTTCTGAGCCAAGAAATATGACAGTGTAATTTTGGTGTGGTCCAGCTGAATGATCTACTGCAATAGCAGTCAATCTATACCTACCAAAAAAAGGGAGAGGAAATGTGATAAACACGAACACTGAGGCAACAGATAAATAACTCTAGTAGAGGATGGCATTGTTCCCTGAACAAGCCTACCTGACCCGAGTCTTTGTGAACCAGGGCTCTTCAATGATGGATGGGACGGCGGAGTCCATCAAAGGATGGGATTTGATGAAGGACAGGGTTTCATCGGGGAAATCAATGGAAGTTTTATAAGCCTCTGCAAGGCCATGTTTTGCACAACAGCCAGGCCTGCAAAGACCAACACCAATTAATTTTTCTTTCACTAAAATCAAAGTTCTGGCAAGAAAACCAAGTTAATAAGAGAACTTGCAATAGAGAAATGAGGGTGTCCTGTTTATTTAGGGAAAGATACATGTTTTGCTTGGCAGAGAGGAATACTGAGGCTTGATATTTAATTAATTTGCTATTAATAAAATAATATGATAAATAATAATATAATTTATTGATATAACTTATAATATAATAATATAATCTGATGATAAAATAGAATAAATAATAATAAAATTAATAAAAAACAATAAATTAATTAAAGCAAATAATACCTAAGTTACATTGTCCAAATGTGGAATGGGATGCTTCAAGAGAGGACTTTTAAATGGATCTTCTATGAACACTTGCAAGAGGTTACAAAGAATATTTGGGGTTTAGGTATGGGATGGATTTGACCTGGGATCCATGGGCTCTGAATTAGTCTGTGGACAGATTTCAGAAGGTCTGAGGCCTTGGATGGAGAAAAAAAAATCTTTATTTCAAATTAATTGGTCTCCTTTGTAATTTTATGTCATTTCTTTCATGCACTGAAAACCATTCTAAGAACGGGGTCCAAAGGCTTCACCAGACTGCCAAAGTGGATCCAAGACTCAAAAAAGTATTAATAATCCCCGAACTAGATTGCCTTCAGACACCCACAAATGTGACATTTTTTATTCCATAATTCTGAAAGGACAACAGAAGAAGGCCCTTGGAGTGTGGAAGAGTGACTAAGGAGAAATGCTATTTCCACTTATGCGATAAGACTTTTGTGTTTCATAGCTTGCAAAAGTGCTATTCACAAACCAATTTTACTGACAACTTGTTAAAGATATTATAGAGGAAATTCTAGAATTGTGTGGGAGGTTGGATTAGATTATCTTTAAGACCTCTGGGTTAAGGTTCTACACTTCTATAATTCTTTATCGTACCATGAATAAGACCCCCTACCTCAGCTATATTTTTTCTTTCTTTCTTTTTCTTTTTTTTTTTTACCTTGGTTTGGGGACTTTGTCTTCAGGTACTGCTGTCCAGACAGAGTCTGGGGTCTTCTGTTCTTTAAACCTTCCTTTGAATACTTTTTCAATGTCATCCATGCTGAAAGCACACACAGCTGAACCAGGAATACTATAAGAGAGAGAGAAAATCATGGGGAAATTCTAACAAAAAAGCAAGCAGAGGACTTCTGTGAAAGTCAGGCACTGGGTCCCTCACCTGTTCAGCTGGGTGGTAAACACCCCGACCACCGTAGGGATGCCATTGATTTGTATGATGTCGGTAATGGACTGAAGGACATCGAAGTAGAAGAATGAATCCCCGGGGACGGAACAGTTGAGTCGGGCCTTGAGAAAAGAAGTCCAGTGTTTCTCCAGGACCCGCTGGGAGCCACCCATGTCATTTTTGCATATACGGGCCACACGGGAATACACAGCCTGCCCAGGCGAAGAAAGAACAGCAGCAGGGATGTGAGTGTGGTGAAAATCAGGAGAAAGAAAGCTGTTTTTTCAAGAGATCAATACAAAATGGGAAGCCTGTCTGGTTTAGAGGAAGCTGGCCAACCTTATGTCTTTTTTTACAAAATGAATTCATACCAGACTAAGCAAATCAAAGAGAAGAACTGTCTTAGTAGTAATGGCGAATATTTATTTATAGAGTACTTTAAGACTCACAAAGTACTTTACAAATATGATCTCATTTGAATAATTTCACCACAAGCCTGGGAGGCAAGGTGCTGATTTTTTCCTGATTTACATCGATTATTCTCATTTTACAGCTGTGGAAACTGAGGCAGGCAGATTACATGACTTGCCCAGAATCACACAGCCAATAAATGTAGGAGGCCAGATTTAAACTCAGGTCTTCCTGATTCTACATCCTGTTCTCTATCTACTAAGCCTCTCCTAGACTTTACCTTTTTTTTATTTTTTTTCTTCAGATATTCATACTGTCTCTGGATTGTAATGTCCTTACTACTGGCTGGAAAGTGTGGGCTTATGTGTGTGTGTGTGTGTATCTATATGAGGAGATGGGAAATAACACATATAAATCATAGTTATTATAGAAATATTAATTCCCAAAGCAGTTTACTTTTGAAATAACTTTATGTCATTCTGAAAAAAAGATTAGGCCTAAAAGTAACAAATGAGCAAAGTCCAGGGATATTTGCCATGATAATTACCCATAAACATAGAGAAAATGAGAGCGTCAAAGCTGGTGTTTCTACTATGAACATCATTCAAATCTTCCCAGGAGTCACTATCGTAAGAGGTCAGATTTCCAGTTTGAAGGGACCTAAAGAGGCCAATTGAAGCCCAGCACTTTGTCCAAGGCCACGTTTATAGAAAGAGGCAGGGCTGGGATTTGAACTTGGGTGCTATGATTCCATGTTCAATATCCTCTTCCCAAGATAGCCAAAGATCCTCTCTGGCCTGGGCGCAATGCACCTCTACAGGAGGAAGGTGTCACAAACCCTACCACTAACTCCCAAATCAGCCTCTCACTCCCACACAGTGACACAGAATAGAAGTCTGATATCATATACTTGCCTTGCCTAAATTATTATGTTCTACAGCAATTTCTCGAAAGAAGAAATAAACATAGTTTCCATATTCTATGGCATGAAGAAAATGTGGCTCTGAAAGAAAAATTGAAGACAGGCTGGTATCTAAAGGAGAATTCAATTAGTATTAGACACCAAATACTAGGAATGACTGACAGATGTCCCTTCGTTACATACAAACAAGTCAACAGGAGTTCTGATATGCCCAAGATTTTAAGGAGTTCAAATAGGGGTGTGTTCAAGCTTCAATGAATTTAAAGACTTTAATGTCAGCTAATGGACTGTAAAAAGGCCTACAGGGAATTACACTACAGCAAAGGTCTTTGTTTCTACAGATTTATTCATTAACCTACTTAACTAGGGAAGAAAAACTCTTCAATGCAAAATAAAACCTTAAATTCCAGGCCCCAAATAATAAATTCAGTTATCTCAGCTCTTATGTTTTTAGCCATCCATCAAATTCATCCCCACCACCATATGTCAAAGGTAGGCATTGAAAGCAGGTTCTTTAGTTGTGAAGAAGTGGCACTCACACTCCTCAAGTAAATTCTGGTCCTTTAACTCCCAAACAAGAGCCCCCCTTCCCTAGACCCTGCCAGAAGCAGATTGTGATGTAACTTAAATAAACAAGGGCCTGTTATCGGACCTCTTCCCTCCCAGGATCTTTGGTTGAATCATCTTTGGCTCTACAATGCTTCCATTTTTCAAAGATACCTTTTATCCATTTGGAATCATATTTTATGGTTCGTAGGGCAGATCCATCGCCCATGCTCCGATAAATGACAGCATCACTTGCCAGGAAATCAGCTACTGTTGCAGAATATAGTTTCCCATCTGAAACAAGAATTCTGGATTTGGTATAGCAAGTGAAGAAAACATTAAGAACCTACCACATGCAAAGTGCAGAATTAGACACAAAAGTCAATGCAAAGACATGCTCTCATTTCTCAGAGAGTGCATGATCTCATAGTCACAATAATAATACTTTTCATTTCTGTCATGTGTGAAAAATTCTTTGAACTCTCCAGGTCTCAGAATCTACACCTGAAAATAGTAGTTAGGTTAGATAGTCTTTAAGGTTCCTTCCAGCTATAAATTTATGATCCTAATTTGATCCATACAAAAATCCTTTGAGATAATCAGGGCAAATACTAATAACTAACACTTATTTAGGGTCTTGCTGTTTGCAAACAGTTTACATGCCTTATTTTATTTAAACTTCCCAACAATGCTAGGAGGTAGGTTTTTTTTTGTGTGGTTGTTTGTTTGTATTGTTTTGTTTTTTATCTGGATTTAGGATTGTATCTTTATGTAGAATTCTTGGTGGAAAACTCCCCAAACAGACCAAGTACTTTGAATTCAAAAATCTTCCTAAAGTTTCCTCAGAGCACTGAGAAACTTGCCAAAGGTAGACCTTGAATCTAGATATTCTTGAAACTAAGGGTGGTCTTCTGCCCATAATAACTTGCTGCCTCTCACAGTATAGTTCCTGACAGTATTACTATGCCCATTTTATAGCTGTGGAAATAGATTCAGAAGTTAAATTATTTATCCATGAACAAACATGGCTCTAAGTATCAGAGGTGGGATTCAAACTCAGGATCTTTTAAATTCACATCTCGCATATTTAATCAATTTATTCATCACATCACATTCCTTCTCAAGTACTCTTATTTTACAAATCAGGAAGCTGAGTTACAGAATAAAGAAAATTTCTTGTCCAAGTTCATATAGCCATTTAATGGCTGTCTTAGGACTGGGACTAGAAATAAGGTCTCCTGGCTCCATATAGAATAATCTTTTCATTATGATAAATACAATTTGATATGATAAATACAATTTGATATTCCTTAAAAGGTCACTTCCTGGGGGCAGCTGGGTAGCTCAGTGGAATGAGAGCCAGACCTAGAGACAGGAGGTCCTAGGTTCAAATCTGGACTAGGCAAAAGGGATCTAGTGACTTGCCTAGAGTCACACAGCTATTAAGTGTCTAAGGTTAGATTTGAATCCAGGTTCTCCTTACCCCAGGTCTGGCATTTTATCCACTGAACCTACCTAACTGTCCCTAGAATTTCATTTTTTATCAATATCTTCTGGAACTCTATTTAAAGAGCTGACTTTTAGCACATCTGTGTCAAAAAAGCTATCCAAGTGGCAGTGGGAAATTTCCTATAAAACTCCTTCGTCCCCTTTAATATCAACAGTCATTTGGAATCACGACTAGAAAAGATCTTACCAGCAAAGAGTGCAACATTGGTTTGTCTGGCATCAAATGGGCACCTTGCCAAGCCACTAATTTCTTCCCCATCGTACTCTAAGGTATTCAACTGCAGAAGAAGAATAAAGAGCAGGCATCACATCTGTTCTATGTACCAGTCTGAAGGCAACTGTGTTTGACTTCTGTTGTAATTCTATATGACAAATTCTGTCTGTCTCTATTTTTCCATAGCATTAGAGAGAAAACAAGTCGCTGGGGTACAGACTAGAATATCCAACTCTGACACCGAAACAGTGAAGGTTTAAAAGCCTGTAACAATAACAGACAAATCATATCATATCTAATGTACTCACCCTATAGTATCTACACATTGGATTAAATGCATTTGTGCCACAGACAAAAACCATCTCATCGTTTCTTGGAACAAACACTTTAATAAAGTTGTGGCATTCATCCTAAAAAAAGAAATGAGTTCTACATTAACAATGAATTTTTCACATAGCTCAGAGCAAACCCCTCTAAAAATCTGAATGACTCCCAAGTTTTCCTCAATTGAACTTACTTTGTGCTTGCCTTTCATGGCACAGTTTTCTCGATCCTGTTGCCTTGACCTCCATGTTAATTTCTGTTTTAATCAAATAAAAAAAAAAAGAGAGTTTAATTTCCAATTGTGGAAATATTTCCATGGGAAGAAGATGGGTAAATTCAAATTAATTTGACTAAGAAGGTTGCTCACCTTGCTTGGTATCACTTCTGTTTTGGGGATTTCATTTAAGTTTACAGTATAAACCTGGTCCCTATTGGAAATAATGGAGCAAGCCATATTAGGAAAAGATATAAAAATATGAAGGTGCTCTGTCTTTAAAAAACAAACAAAAAAACAGATATGTCTCTCTAATGTGTTGGAAAGCTCTTGGAGACTGCTTACTCTCTGAAACAATTAAGTCAATATAGGGCATGTTTCATTAGTAATAGGCTTTTGGATCATTTCACTAGTTAGAGCAGAGTTGTTATCATGGTAGCTCAGAGTATAAGCATAAACATACTGGTTCATTCCAAGTAAGAAGAAACAGGGAAGAATTATTTCCCAGCTACTCTCAAGGCTTTTCAGAAAGAACAGCGAAGTGTGGAACCTTAATGGCTATAGTAACAAAATGCTGATGAATGCTTTGCTAGATGTTGTCCCTGCTATAGAAGTCTGGGAATTTTCTGGGTAGCTTAGTTGTTTTTTCCCCCCTCTCTTTTCTACTGCCTACTTCTGATTTTTTATCTCTATCTACATATTACTTTTTCATGAACTAGATGCATTAAAGCATGCACCACTAGAGAAAAGAATTTTAATCTAATAAACCAACGAGAGGAAAATTACCTGCCAGCAATATAAAGTGTGTCTCGAATTTTCAACATCAGCTGAAAGTCCAGCCTGTGCTGAGATTCATTGCCTGAAGGGCGTCCTCTAAAAACTGGATATTGCCTTGAATCTGCAAGTAAAAATGGGCTATACCATCAGTCAGGATTATGAAGTTGGAAGATCAATAGACAGCATTGATTAGCTGTATATACTAGTTGTAGAAGGGTTTTAACTAAATTCCTCTGGTAATGTCCTGAATGTAAATGAATAAAAGATGGGAAATGTCAGCAAATGGTCTTTTTTAATACCAAAATTACATGACTTATTTCTGATTGCATTAGAAAAGACCATCTAAACAACATTTCCTGGTTTTGTAGTTAAAACTAAAAACAACAACAACAACAAAAACAAAACCCTAGGAAATAATCAGGGACAAATGCAAAATTAAAAATTCCCTTAAAAACAAAAAGCAAATAAAAATGCCCATTTCTACAAAGCATGCTGAGGAATTGAGAAGCAAAGAGCTTCTTTCTCATGAAAAAGGAATCATTTTATGGCTTACTTACAGTGGTAATCAACGGAATTAATGGGTTCATCGTCCTCAGGAAAGCTGACTGCCCTCAACTGGGAGACTGTTATTAACAGTATATATGCACAAAGCAAGGGGGGCCTCATGGTTGGCCAAGAGGAAGAAAAAAAGAGCAGTGCCTCCTCAGAAATCCTGGTTAGCTACCTGTAAAACAGAAACAGGTGGAAAAGATTTCAGCGCTGTGATAAAACTGTTTTCTCATTTGTAATCAGCTCAATTTCACCCCCTCTAGCCTCCCCCCTCCCCAATAAGCGCTGGCAGCTCTGGATGAGGCACCTTTACAAACACAGGAAGAAGGTGGCAGCATTCCAGAACTGATTAAATTTAGCATCTGGGAAGCGTATGGATGTTTGTGAATTTTTTAGGCAAATTCACAGGCTTTTTTTTTTTTAAGGTAACTATGTATGTCATCACAGCAAAGTCACAAGAACCACAGACAGCAACGCAGGCTGCTGACTTGGCAAGAAGACAGTGAAAGTTGGGATCAGAATTTTAATTAAAGTGAAATTTCTTTCCCTTCCCCCAATTCCCCTGAAAAGCATCCAATACAGCATTTCCCTCCAACCCCTAAAATGCCTAAGCTGTCCTCGCAGATATCCAGAGAGATAATGATGGCTGTCACCCTAGTAACCTATTGGCTGGAGATGATGCTATGGCTGTAAGCAAAATGAGGACTTTAAACCCAAAGTTTGTTGAGAGGGATTTTTTGTGTATGTTTTTTTGTTTTTTAATCCTGGCCTCGGTAGTAATCAAAATATGGCAGCCATGAAATAAATGGTCTTGAATAGAGGTACAGAGGAGGGGAGAAGAGAGGGATGATAGGGAAAAAAAAGGTACAATGAAGCAAAAAAGATGGCTGGGATTAGATAGCTAAATTGAAATATAAATAGATGACCCAGGTATAAATATTTTTAAGTGAAAGCCCCCCCAGACACATGTAATATTAAAATACACTCTGTAGACCTAGTTCCTTGTAATGTTAACCCTCCACATTTTGAGATCATCTCATCCAAACTTGGACATGAGATGCCTAAGGCCCCTAGAGAGTAAGCTAATGACCCAAGGTCACATAGCAAGTCATATAGACCAAAAACTAAAAGAAACCTTAAATGCCAACTTGTCCAATTTTCTCTTCATCTTTTTTAACAAACAAATGCATAAAATGAGGGCCCAAAGAGATTAAGTGAATCAAACAGGTAGAAAGATGTACAGGTTGGAATTCAATGCAGGGCTTGTGACACCTAATTCTGCCCCTTTTCCATGGAAATGAATTCACCAAATACAAAAGTTTACTCTGGAGGATGTCATTAAAGCTTAATTAACTTTAAAAACCCAAAGGTAACAAAAACCTCAGGGCCCCAGCTTTACTCCCTTGATAGTGCTCAAAGGAATGGATGGGTCCATATACAAAACTCCAAAGACCCCACTTTGCCCAAACCATCTCTGCCAATCTGGACTGCCAGCCACCATAAAAAACCACCTGGAACTCCCTCCATCCCTCCTCTTCCAAGAGTCTGATGTGAAGGCATGAAATCATTCCTCCCAGGGAACTCCAACCTATTGACCAGAGGCATCAAGATTGCTCCTTGCATGGTTCTAAGAACAATCATATAATTAAATGTGAGTTCGGGGAATGCTAACATTAGAGTCTAGCTAGAACAACACGAGAATAAATATATTGGGGCCCAGAAGAAAGGCATACTAGCCTCCAAAGCCTTTGCTAAATGGAGGAGAAGGATGGAAATAAATAGGAAATGATTACTGAAAAACTACAGGGGGAGGGGGTGGTCTGAATTCAAGATGATTATTTGGTCCTACTTCAGGGGTAGAGATTTAGGGGAGGCTTGAGAAGGAGGTCAAGGTTCATCTTATGGGAGATGACCAGGGAAAAAATAGAAAACTAGACCAAAGAAAATGTCTGTGAGCAGACTAGGGAAACAATACTGTTTGGGATATAAGGAGACAGTACCAAACTGAATTTGAGGACTATATAAGGTATAGATAAATGTACTTATACAGTGATACAAAGACCTTAAAGAGAGAATTTTAAGCCAAAAGTAAGGTGGAGGGTGAGCACATGAGGGGGAAACACCAAAAAAAGAAATATACTTATTTAAAGTTTCTTAAGATGATTTATTTTAACTATACAATAAATATATTAATTTAAAATCTATTAAAATATTAAAATACTTTATAAAATTAATAAAATGAGTCATAATAATTTCTGAATATCCTGCTTAGAATGTTTAATGAAGTCAAGTCAAAGGTGAGCTGAAAGTCAGAGGGCTTTATAATTTTTCTAGCTACATATCTATTTATCTATAGAGATTTGTGCCTGAGCTCTTTAGAATGACAGAAAGTTAGAGCTAAAAGGGACTTAGAGATCATCTAGGCCTCTCTCCTTTGACATTATAAAATAGGACCAGGAAAGGTAGTGAGTTAGAGAGCTAGGACTTAAACTGAGGCAAGACTACTGCTTTTTATGTACTGTTAAAAACAGTTTTGTGTACCACAACTAAGCAAATGTGAATGGTGTTAAAGACAAGTCCCTACTATGTCCTTTGCTAAGCCTTTTCCCAATACCATCTCATTTGATCTTCACAACACTGGGACATAGATATTATTATTATTATTATCATCCCCATTTTGCAGCTAAAGAAACTGAGGCAGACAAGTAAATGACTCAGGGCCACATAGGTAGCAAGTATCTGAGGGTGGATTTGAACTTGACTCATTTTGACTTCTACCCATTTTGCCACGCAGCAGAGAGATAAAACATAATCTCAAGATAAAGATCTTTGGGAAAGAATTCTCTCCATCCTTTAAATGGTGGCTGTGACCTTAAACATTTATCTAGCAGCAGTTTTGTGTGGGGGACTAGAATTGTTCCTTGCAATTCCCTAAAATGGATCATTTACTAGGAAAGCTTACCCAGCATTACCCTTGGAGTCTGAGAAGGGGCTGAGAAATCCCATGTCCTCCGATTTGAATCCTCCCTTAGTCAATGGTTTCCTCTAGCCAGAGCCAGAAACACTCCGCAGCTTTGAAGCTAATACTAGTTTAAATTACTGCTTGAGCCTGATGGAAGGGAAAAAAAATGACCTCAAAAGGTCTCACACCTCTACTGAGGCAAGTTCTTCCAGCCTCACCTTCCTCACAGGGGGTTATCAAATGTATAAAGCCCTTTGAAGAGGTGAAGTATTATGTAAATAGAAGATGCTCTCATGATGACTAAATTATGCTAGGGCACCGGAACCAAGACCTTCACTACTACAGATAAAAGGGGGAAAAGGGGGTAAATCTTTACATTGTTTGATACAGTGGGATAAAAACTGGGAAAACCTTCCAGATACTAGGAAACATCTCGATAAACAAATGTTGGTCAGGAAAACTCTTTGACGACCACGAGGCAGTAAGCAGCTCATCGTGGACAAGCAGACACATTCTAGGCTATATCCTATTTCTCCTCTGTGTACTACTGTTTCACCAAGGAACACGCCACTAAGTATAAAGTATACACACATTCTACTGTAACTAATAATTAAATACAGTATAAAGCTTACACAAAAGCAGAAATTTAAAAGCCACGAGATAAAGATGAAATAATGTTTGGTCCTAGAGTCTTAGGGAACAGGCAGGATTTTGCCAAGGAATCTACATGTTTGATATCATGTGGACATGGTCCTAAGGTCCTAAGAGAGAGCTGGACTGGAAGATATGGCACCTTCCTGGAAAGGCTGTCTTTTCAGCAGTTCTGACCCCAGCATCAAGGTTGAAGACTGAATCAGTGCTGACTCATATGAGAGGCTAGCTGCCTGGTGAGCTATCATTTCCTGTAATTCATTCATCTGACACTGCATAAAGTGATTTCTCTTCAAATTACAACCTTTCCTCCCCCCACAACCACACTCTTCCCAAAAGAACCAATGCTTCCTGTCGGTCACAGCACAAAGTCATCTTTAAATTCTCTCCTCCCTCCTTCCCCCCTCCCCTTAACCCTTCTCTTTCTCCCCCTTCCTCACTTTTTCTCTTCCTCTTCCTCCTTGTCCCTCTCTCTCTCCCCAAACCCCTCTTTTCCCCTTCTCTTTCCCTCTCACTCTCTCCCACTTCCTCCTTCTGTCTCTTTCTTCCTCTGTCTCTCCTTCCTTTTCTCTCTCTTCCTCTCTCTCTTTATCTCTCTCCTCTCTTCCTCCATCTCCTTCCTTCTTTCTCTCTTCCTCCTCTCTCTCCCTCCCCCTTCCTTTCTCTCCCTCCCCTTTCTTCTCTCTCACTCTCCTTCTCTCTCTCTCTCTCTCTCTCTCTCTCTCTCTCTCTCTCTCTCTCTCTCTCTCTCTCTCTCTCTAAAGACATAAGCAAAATAGTTTAATGTTCATCGCAGGCTGGAAGGGTGGTTATGGAAAAATTTAAAGAAATGTTAGATGAGGACTGATTCACTCCCTCCCGCCCCCCAACCTTTACCTTCTGTCCTACTAACAACTCTAACTCTAAAGAAGGGTAAGGAATAGGCAAATGGGGTTAAGTGACTTGTCCAGGATCACACAGCTAGCAAGAATCTGGGGTCAGTCACATTTGAACCCAAGTCCTCCCATCCCTAAATCCCCCAAATTATGCAACTTTTAATCTTAGTTGCTATGGGCAATGTAAGGTTAACTAATTTAGCCAGGGTTACGCCCCTAGAAGTATCAGAAGCAGTCTTGTCATCCAAAATACCAGCCAGTGGTCTACAAACGTTTTCGTTCAAACATTCTAGTCAGTAAATTTTTTTTGAGTGTGCCTTCCTAAAATATGCATATTTACTTATTTATAAAGTGTATACATATACTACTATAACTAATAATTAAACATTATAAAACTTACACAAAAACAGGAATTAAAAAACAATGAGATAAAGATGAAATAATATTTGGTCCCAGAGTCGTAGGAAGCTATGGATTTTGTTGAGGTAAAATAGTGTCACTGTCAGATCTGTACTTAGGAAAGTCACAGTAACAGCTATAGAGAGGAAAGAATGGAATGGAGAAACTTGAGGTATGGAGACCAACCAGCAGGCTACTGAATAGCTAGTTCTACACCAAAGGTGGTTAGGCCTGGGGCAGCTGGGCAGCACAGTAGAGAGAGCATCAGGCAGGCTTGGAATCAGGAGGTCCTGGATTCAAATTTGACCTCAGATACTTTTTATCTGTGTCACTTGACCCTGATTACTTAACTCTTGTCACTCTTCTGTCTTAGAATTAATACTAAGACAGAAATTAAACATTTTTTTTTAAAGTTGATAAAACTTTTTATTGGGGCAATATGGGTCCAGTAAGGAGTTCAGGAGAACACTGAGAATTAATTAATGTGAAGTATCAATAATTAAAATATATTTATACAAATAATATTAATTAAATTAATTAGTGAATTAATTAGAAGGATGGTGGTATCCTTGATAGTAATAGGGAAAGCTAGAATAGAAATGGGGGCATTAAATAATTTAAGAGATCTTGAATATAGATGACAATACATCCATGCCAGCTCATCCTAGGCCAATCATGTCCCACTAAAAAATGAATGAATGAATTAATTAATTAATAAGCTGGTGGGGAGTACTAAGTAAGCTCCCCCCAAAATGAGGGCTGCTGCTGTAGTAACAAAGTGATATGTGGGTATGTGGGTACAGGGAAAGGAAGAATTTTTCCCTATGACACATACTGGAATGGGATAGTACCCAGAATAAAGGAGAATGTTGGGAGGAATCTGCAGGGTTAAATGGCTGCAGGACAAGATGGTGGGCTGTGGGGTGGGGGATACGGTCTCATTGAGACAAGCTCCAATAATAGGCTATCCTGGGGAAGGTGGAATAAGACTCTAATCTGTTGATTTTGCACCCCTTGGATTCAAGCCAGGGCCTCTTGGGGGGATGGGACCCAACTCTGGAAATCACTTTCCCATCATACACAGCAAAAGACAAAATGGCTGGCTTAACCTTCTAGTTCCTGCTGAAGTCTTTTCAATCGCAAAGCTCCAGCTACCATAAATAACAACTCCCATTTATTTATACAGTATTTGGGAGAAGAGCTGGACCTGTGCTTTCAATGGTTTAAAGAACTTCTAGTAAGGAAATTACTTCTACTGGAACAGATACACTCCAGCTTTGCAATTTATAGTCTTTGAAGGCTAACCTGGGGCACTGACAGTAGGTTAAGTGACTTGTCTTGGGTCAGTCTGCCAGTCAAAGACAAGAATTGAACCTAGGTCTTCTTGACTCAAAGATAATTATTAAAAAACAATGCCTCTTCATTTAAAGGCTACAAGGTGATATTTTCTAAAACCTAATAATAATAATAATATCAATTATATTAATATTTTAATAATTATTTTATCTTAAATACTTATATAATAAATTTAATAAAAATATTTCAATGTTACATATAGTACACATTTTTATTTTATTATATTTTAATAATACAAAATTATTTTAATAAAAGACCCATAGAATGCCTTAAAGTTTACAAACATTACCTTATTTTATACTATAAACATTATCTTCATTTTACCAAAAAAAATTGTGCTCAGGAAAATTAAATGACTTGCCTCTGGATATACAACTTAAAAATATAATAGCTGTAACTTGAATCCAGGTCTCTAAATTCCTGAAACCATGTCTATTTCCATCATGCCACCCTAAAAGCTTTCTTTAACAACTGTCACCCAACAGGCATTGGCAAATCTCCATTCCCACAATCACTTTCCTAATGCCTACACCCAGAGTCCTCCACAACCTCCAGGTCAGTTACAGCTTCTGGTGAGTTACCTTAAGAAGCACCTCAATGCCACTAAAGTTTTCTATACACCCTAAAAGATTTGGCTTTTACAACCACTAGTTGTGAATATCAACAATCCTCACATACGATTATATATGCCAAGAGGCACTGCAGTGCACCATCAGTGTTTTAATCTCCATTCTTTGAACTCATTCAATAATTTAATTCAACAAATATTGATTAGGCTTCTGCTATGTATGTGCAAAACACTGTGTGGAGGGAGCTATACAGAGACAAATAAGACATCTCTGTTTGTACCTCTCTTACTGCATTGTCTCTGAGACTTACCTGCCCCCTGCCTAAGAGGGGCTCATGGGGAACAGGGATTGCATTCCCTGTAGCCCTCCCATTTGTCTGCTGCTGCCTTTAATAATGCAGCTGTGGATCACTTAGGACCAGGGGACCCACTTGGAGGGCAGCACAAAGGGAGAGAGCCATAGGAGGCATCAGGAACCTTTTCCTTTGATCAGTTCCTCTGTATATCACCACTTTCTTAAAAATATTCACTCTACTTTAAACTTGAGTGAATTCTGGGGACTAGATTTCTGATAGGATCATGATATCACTTCAGCTTTCTGACAATGCATAAGGCCCCCCTCTGGTGATGGATCCCAATCTCATTTTTGCATCTCTAAAAGCCCAACAGTCCTCCTACATCAATCAGGTTCCTCGCCTACCAAGCAGCACAGGCCAACACCATATACATTGTAGGAAATGAGAAAATATATAATGAATCAGTGTTGCTATATTTGGGGTTTCTTTTCACTTTCCAAAGCTGTATCTTGCTATGATTTAAAGACAAGATTTCCTCAGTGTGTAGATTTTTTTTTAAATACGCAATTCAGGGTTGGCCTTTGCCTATTTGACTGACAAATTCAGGGATCATATTTTTATGGTGTTTTTTTCAATGCGCAAAAATGGATTTTTCTCTCCATAACGTATTGTGAATCCCCTTTATGGATTAAAAAAAAGAATACCTATAACAAATATACATAAAGCAAAACATATTCTTGCATTGGCCATATTAAAAAAATGGATGTCTTATTCTGCACCTCTCTCAGGAGATGGGTAGCATGTTTCACCGTCTCATCAGTCCTCTTGTTGGGTCATTGTGTTGATCAGAATTCTTAAGAGTGACCATATTTTCAAAACCCCAAATCAGTAAGCCTAATCAGACAAGGGATTTTCTTATTGTTGTGGCAAAGCCTCCTTGTTCCTGAATACAGACAGAGTCAAAAAACCTTATTTCTCTTTGAATCTTTTTTTTTAAGCACTTGGCACCAAGCTTTGCTGGGGATAAGCATTTAATAAATATGTGTTCAACTGATGTACCCATAACAAAACACATACAATCAAATCATTAAATTGCTCTTTTGCCCCAAAACAAAAGGCAAAAAAGGGAAACTCAAGCTACCTCTTGCTATCTCCCCTTATCAAGACTAGAAATGGGGCAAGCCCTTCAAGACAGCAAAACCCAAAACAAAAACATGTAGGGGACCAAAGTCGATCTTATGAATCAGCAGGTGTCTTAAGAAGTGTGATTTCAGATTCTGCCCAAATGCAGCCTGCCAGATGTCCCAGATACTGGTAAATTTTGTGAATTGAGATTCATTTCTTTGATTTAATGTTTCTTTGTTAAAATATTTATATCCCTAGAAAGTTGCATAATTAAGCCATGTCTCAGTTGAGGCATCATTGGCTGCACTGTACAATTTTCCCTGAGAACAGGAACTCACATAGAAAAGTCCTGAAGGGAAGCTGCTCTCAAGGAGCTTAATGTCTGTTAGGAAAGAGAAAGCTATGAAGCATATTAGAATATAATAAGTGATTAAGAGGAGGCCAAAATACTGTAAGATTGGATTAGGAAGACATCCCCCAACAAGAGATAGAAGGCTCAGGGAAAACCTTTCTGGGAGCTCATTTTGAAAGGGTTTGAAAAGGGGAGGGGAAGATGATGCCCCTAGATGGCCTAAGAAAGTGTGGAGAGGAAGAACACCATAGAAGAGAAATTCTTAACCATTTTGGTATTACTAGAACTGGGCCTTTTTGGCAGCCCACTGAAAAATATGAACTATTTACAACAATGTTCTTAAATACATAAAATGAAATGTGTAAAACCAAAGGTCAGTAAAAATAAAAATGTATTTTCCCCCCAATCCAAGATCTTGGTACTCTTCCTAAATTTACCTCTAGATAGACTTTAGATTAAAAATCTGTGCTATAGAAGGAGGCCTTGTATGATAAACTTTGCTTATTTCACAATCTGGCCCAGTCTCTATGTTGTTTTTATAATGGATGGATTCCACAAAAGTAGACAAATTGAATTTTCCTTAACTCTATGTTTTAAAGGATTGCAGAAGCTTAGTATTTAAAAGAACTATAAAATATTCTTTGTTATATGGGAGGGGCATTTAAGTGAAATAAAAACAAAGGATCTCAATAAAATTTGCTTTAAAGATAAACTATGAACTGAAGAATCCACTAGTAAAGTGAACAAACCACCTAGCCCCTCCCTGGAATTTTGTATATCTAATTTTCTTAAAGCAAAACACCTAAACAGAATCATCAACCCTTTCAGTAAAAATATCAGTGATTCATTGAGAACAGACTGAATTTAAATGATACAGGCAAAAAAGAGACAAAAAGCAAGATAAGACTAGTCCTCTCTAAACTGAACACAAACTCCAGAGGATCCAAGGAACTAAAAACTCTTAGCAGAACAATGACTCTAGAGAGAAAATACACACACACTGTCAACACACGCCACAGATGATATGTCTCATACAAGTTTCTGCCTGTTCAACCAAATTCAAGTTAGAAAACATGTTGGAGCCAAAGCGTCCTGAAAATGAAGTACGATTTAAAGTGAAAATGATGTGGGAAATTAATGAGAGGATGATCCTCTTATAAGATGGCCCTCTCATCGGAAAAGCACTTCCTATGAGGGAAGAAGAAAAGACAAATTCATTTCTAGGGAGATCTTAGGGGCTCAGGGTTAGTTTTGCAAGAATATGAACATTAAGAAGCAGTTGCAATCCCCCTCCCCAAATAAGGAGTACTATGACAGAAGCAAGCACGGATTTCTTTGTGAAGTACAGAAGATCTTTCAAGGTTAGCTATTGACAAGAGAAATTAAATGTTAAGCCCTCTGTCTCTGTCTCTGTCTCTGTCTCTGTCTCTGTCTCTGTCTCTCCCCCCCCCCCCTTTCTCTCTCTCTGTCTCATTTCAAACCATATCAGAACATCTCTTCACCCTACCCTCCATGGACTTTTCAAGCACAACTGAGTGAATCTAGATAATTAGCTTGAAGCTCCAAGGTATGAATGGGATGCCAAGAGATTCAAGCCTGTCTTTGGAACATTGCCTTAGTGGGCCAAATGACCTGCTGGGGTTGCCATATGGGCTAAGGCTGACATTCTGTTCGGGATAATAGGGCTCTGGTGCCATGCCTGGTTCTGCACTCTACACTGAGACAACAGAATTGGAGGGGGTGTGTTTGGACCATCTCTGCCAGATTGACTGCTATGGTCTCTAAGTGAACCTGTAGCCTATCTCACTCAGAAGACCTTTCTCCTGGGATTTAAATTGCTTTCAATACACTCATGCAATATATCTAGAAGAGGCAAAATAGGATGTTATTTTTCCCAAGTGAGTAAAGGGAGTAAAGGGAGTAAAGCACAGTGAGGACCATCGTTTAGTGACTTTTCCACTTCGGTATGGGCTCAAGATCACTAGAACATAATTTTTGAGATGGAAGTTTCTGACCCAAAGTTTGGTGGGTCATCACTATTCTTTATCAGCACTGGCAAAGCCTTTTCTAGGCGTGTGTGTGTGTGTGTGTGTGTGTGTGTGTGTGTGAAACTCTCCCTCCCCTTCAGTTATTAACAAGCTCTCCTCCTTCAGATTACCTTCTATTTATTTTTCTGTGTATTCAAACTCCCCCTTCCCCCTTGCCCACTACGGTAAGTTTCTGATGGACACTGTTTCATCTTTACCCCTGTGGCCCCAATGACTAGATCTGTGCATAGTATGTATTCAATGAATGCTTGTTTTGAATAATCCAGAAGCTGTTAATTCACCAACCACATGCGACTCTTTAAGAGAATACTGGATGTCAAGCCCTATCTTTTGGTGCTCCTGAAAGGCTATAATATGCTTGGCACTATGTAAAGCATGTCAGAACATACTCCCAACTGGAAATCAAGAATCCAGGGTTTAAGTTTTAGTGTCAACGATTACTATTATTACTACCACTCCTGGCTAGCTAGTGTATATAGGGAGCTTTAAGACTTGCAAAAGTCCTTTACATTTATTCACTCATTCTATCCTTAGAATAACCCTCAGAGAAGGAAGTTACTACTACTTCCATTTAATAGATAAAGAAACTGAGGCTTGGAGAGATTAAATGCCTTACCCTGGGCCACTCAGCTAATGAGTGGCTAAGGCAGGATTTTAATAATAATTAGAAATGTGGCCTCAGATAAAACTGGTCATCTAACTATTTTCAAGTCCAACAAACTGGAAATGTAAATAGCTGCCTCCTACCTGCCTTAAAGGAAGACTACAGGGGGAAAATATTTCCAGTCTTAATTCTAAAGATATAACGGATTTATTTTGAGTTAGTTGCCCATAACAACTTAAACCATTATCATTATCAACACCTCCTTTGAAAAGAACTCACTGGATATTCTTAATAGCTAACTGCTCTGTTGTTAGATGGAAGCAGATAGGTGGCTAATGGTTAAAGAGTGTAATGGACCTGGAATCAGGAGAATTCAGCACTAGCTGTGTGACACTGGACAAGTCACTTAACCAGTCTTCCTCAGTTTCCTCATCTGTAACAAAGGAATAACAATAACACATACTTCCCAGGGTCATGATGAGGATCAAATGAGAAGTAATGCCTCTGTTGGAAGTAAGAATGGAAGGATCATCATGGCTTCAGCCCAAGTTTCAGGTTAAAAATGGTGCCATGACCAAGAATGCCACAAACTAATTGACCAGACTGAATTATATGGTCAGCAAAAGTACTATGTAGCAAGGGTGAGCCCAAGAGCATGGGCCACCAAACTGAGCAATCCATCATCAGTGGTAATGAGACCCAGGGTTATGAGCAGGAGGATTTCTTGAGATATCCCTTAGATGGGAGGGAGGGACGGAGGAGACAACAGAGCCTAGCTGGTGGCTGGATTTTGTTGGAACACTGGTGTGGGCACTAAGCAAGCCTACATGGCAAAAATCATTCCTACAGGGTGGTCTTCAGTCATGGTGGCAACCAGATGTGGGTGGAAAAATCACTTATCCTGGTTTCACAAAAATTATATTGTACCATCTTTATCTGTATTTCTTCTCAGCTTACCCCATAAGTCTCCTAAGGCAACATTAATCATAGCTGAACTCCATAGAAAAACAAAAACAATTTTAGAAGCCCGTCAACTTTCCCAAGACACAGAGCACCATACCAAACATATTATCACTTCCAATTCAAACCTCTGATTATTTTAAAGCATCTGAGCTTCCCTAAAAACAGAGGTACCTCTTTTTAAGACAGGGTGAATACAATACTGTCAGCCACAGCTCTCCTCTCCAGGGCCAAAATCCTACAGTATTTTACACTCAAATTTTACTTTCTAGGTCTCCTCTGGTATTTATGGGATGGGGGTTTGGCATGTAGTGCTGTTAGCAGAAATGTGGCTAGACCAGCAGAGGTGTTTGGGCTGGTTTTCATTGTATTGTTAGTCTTAATGAATGATGATTCTAATTCGTATTTATTTATTTAAAGACTGAGCCTCCCTAGTTCACCAAGCCTGGAAGTGTAGCAGATAATTATTGACTTTCTTCATATCTTGGCTAAAGCCCACCTTCTGCCAGAAGGCTGGTTCCAGTGCTGTCCCTCTGCTTTTATCCTCGTTTGTACATAAGTTCTTTGCATGTCGTCTCCCCTGTTAGACTGAGTTCCTCAAGAGTAGGGACTCTCTTTGGCTTTTCTTTATGTCTTTTTTATCTTTATATCTTTTTCTTTATATCCCCAGCACTTACTTAGCACAGCACATGGCATATATATAGTAGGCATTTGATGAATGTTTATTGACTGACTAACAGGGCCCCAACCCTGTTCTGACTGGCATGGAAGCTTAGACCTACTCTCTTTTTGACCTGGGTCAGTTTGGTCCTTCTTGGGAAACCTGGTGGGTCCTTGCTCCTGGAAGCTCACCGTCCTGATGGTGACATGCAATCAGCTTAGCTCACGAGCCTCATCCTTCCGGGGAGCTGGGATTACAGCAGTGTGCCACTATGCCAAACTTGACTGTCCCTATTTTATAGAGGAGGAAACTGAAGCTCAGAAAAGAAGCAACTTTTTATTCATTTGCTGAGTACTCATCAAGCACCTACTATATGCCTTGGCACCGTGCTAAGTGCTGGAGATACAAAGACAAGAATAAAATTATTTTCTGCTCTCGGGGAGCTCATGCTCTAAGAAAAACAGATAAATGAGCACACAACACCTATAAAAGAAACACAAAGTAACATGAGGGTAGGGTGCACTGAACGCCTTGGAGATGGGGGAAACATCTCCTAGAGCAGGTGGCACTTGAGCTAAATCTTGAAGAAAGCTAGAGATAGTAAGATGTAGGGGTGAGGAGAGAGTCAATTCTGGCCACAGAAGACAGCCTGGTGGAGAAGGAATGTCTTCTTTGAGAAACACCAAATTGCCTATTTGGGCTAGAAAAGAGTATTTAAAGATAAGTATCGGGTTAGAGCCAGACTGAAGGATATCTGCATTTTCTCCTAAAAAATTGGAAGCCTTTTTCCTAGGGTCACCAAGCTAATAACCTGGGATTCAAACCCAACTCTCCAATACCAGTCTTGTTCTTTTCCTGCTGTATAGACTGTACCCTAGTATTAAACTATTGGGATAAGAATGTTCTGTCTGGATTTTAAAGTCCTCTACAACCTAGCTCTCTCTGCTTCCTTTCCAGGCTTCTTTATGCCTCATAATACCTCGTAACCCACCATATACTCTTGCTCCAGGGACACTGATTTCTTTGCTCTTCCTCAAATTAGACAAGCCATCTCCCAATGCTGGCTATTTTCTTTTCTTTTTTAAAAATAAGTTTTTATTGCTGTCTTGTTTTTTTGTTGTTGTTTTTACATCATCATACTTATCTCTAGTATCTTCCCTTATCCCTTCCAGAGAGAGTCAATCCCATATAACAAATCATTTTTTAAGAGGAAAAAAAATCAATATAATTGATTGATACATTGAAAAATTCCAAAAACATGTGCAATGTGTAACACCTGTGGATCCCTCTGTTTCCTACACACACAATGGGGTAGATTGGGAGTATCTTTTCATCTCTTCATTTCAGAAATGCTCGATTTTTATAATGCCATTACACTTTTAATTTTTTAATGTATAGTATTTTTTTCATTGTTGCAGTTACTTTGTATATTATTTTCTTGGATCTGCTCATTTCAGTGTTCATATAGAGTTTCCCAGGCTTCTCTATATTCATCACACACATTATTTCTTATAGTAGTGATGACTGAAAATTGGCTAAAATTCTGACTATCTGTAAAATACCCTTGATACTTGGATTGGGTACAAGTACATGAGGAATTCTTAATTGTACTACACATTTACAGTCATACAGTCAAAAAGGGCCAACTGGCCACATCCATCCACTGGATGGAACCTAGAAGCTTCAAACTTAAAGAACAAATGCCAGGTTGTGGCTTGGTTCTTCCCAGGGCATCACCAAGAAACAGAACACTCTTCTGGAGGAAATGACTGTACCATGCACAGAACCAGCTATAGGCTAGTCCTGTGAATACAGAAGTCTTTAATCTAGGTAAGAGATTATATATAATTGTAATTATATATGTTAATTATTGCTTATTGATTATATATTATACATAAATTAATATAAATTAATATTTAATTACTAATTAGAAATTATATATAAATTGACATAATTAATATTTAATTAGAAGGCACATTGTGTAATGTTGTGATAATCTTTCCCTACATATTTACTAAAGATTAGGGTTCATTATTATGGTAAAAATGGAATGGATTTCCTCTTCCAATTCTACCCTCTAGGAAGGCAGTTAGAATAGAAATAAGTCTGTGAAAAAAATATAACAGTGTGTGCTTCAGTGTATGCTAAAAGTCAACTATGAGAGGAGGGGTGCCTGGAGGAGCCCACAAGGACAAGATTACCTTAATCTTAAGGATCTCTGCTGGGACCTCATACTCACTGAAACCTAAATCCAGAGAGGTTGCCATGTTTGCCACATTCTGTGACCTGAAGGGGAAAGGAGGACCTGACATATTTCATTTTGACTACTTAAAGGAATTAATTCAGACTCTTTGTTGGAAGGACAAATTCTGAAGCTGAAGCTTAAATACTTTGGCCATAGAATGAGAAGACCAGGACTCACCGGAAAAGACCCTGATGTTGGGGAAAATGGAAGGCAAAAGGATAAGGGGATAGCAGAGGATGCGATGGATAGATAATGTCATGGAAGCAACTAATATGAGCTTAGACAAAGTTTGAGAGATAGTAGAGGATAAAAGAACCTGCCATGCTATAGTCCATGGCATCACAAAAAGTCATACATGACTGAATGACTGATCAACAACAATAACGTTTAAATTACTAGTACCCTTGGCATTAATTTAACTAGTTATGTATATTGGCCTCCTCTCTTAGAGGCTGCTCACTTTCCTCATCTGAAAAAATGAAGAGGTTAGACAAGATGATCTCTAGAGTCAGTCCCTTCCAGATTAGATTTCCTCATGTATAAAATAAAGAAGTTAGCTGAAATGATTTTCCAGCCTCAGTTTCCTCATCCATAGAATGAAGTCGTTGGATGGAATGATAGCTAGCATCTCTTTCAGCTTTGTGAATCTAATGTTCTATTATGAAATTTCTTCATTCTACGCTTTTCTTTTTTTTTTTAATTTGAATTAGTTTAATAAGTCAATTTAGAACATTATTCCTTGGTTACAGTAATCACATTATTTCCCTCCTTCCCCTCCACCCACCTTTCCCACAGCCCACACACAATTTCATTGGGTATTGCTTGTGTCCTTGATCAGAACCTATTTCCATGTTGTTGTTTGCACTAGAATGTTCATTTAGAGTCTACCATGTATTCAAGCAGTTGTTTTCCTTCAGTGTTTTACTCCCATAGTGTTTCCTCTGAATGTGGATAGTGGTTTTTCTTGTAGATTCCTCCAAGTTGTTCAGGATCACATTGCCACTAATGGAAAAGTCCATTACATTTGATTGTACCACAGTGTATCAGTCTCTGTGTACATTGTTCTCCTGGCTCTGCTCCTTTTACTCTGCATTACTTCCTGGAAGTATAATGGACAGAGGACTGATCTGTATTAAAGTGCCACCTCTGACATTTGCTGACTTCATAATTTCGAACTAATCAGTTAACTCTTAGTGCCCAAGGCAAATCTTTCACCTGGAAGATACATCTGTATTGGGGGAGGAAATTTCTTCACTAAGAGTTCCCTACATCAGCAAAATCATATGCCTGGTTCAAAATTTATTTCTATAAATGCCAGCTAATAATAATAATTCCTCTTTGCTGGAGGTAGCAGAGGCTTGAGGACTACTCAAAAAGCTATTGTAGACAGATTTCCATTTCCCTGTAAGCTTTTTTTCCAAATATGATCCTATAAACCACTGACTAAACAGATGATGCTGAACTTGGCTTATTAATTAGATGTTCTCAGTATCATTAGAGCACTGGGTTGAGTTGAGCTCTGGACATTCCTGAGGGTAGGGAGGGAGAGAGGTAAACTGATAACCTTAATGATAACACATTTCAAAGTATTTCCCAGGGAAAGCTGGGAATATTCACTTGAAAGACCTTTCAAGTCTCCCATCAGGCTAGAGGACCCCACTTCCAACCCCCCACGGTCTGCCCTAGTCTTTTCTGGTTACATTGTCCTGAACTTCTCCTTTCTCTTATCCCTTTTTTCTAGACTCAACAGTGGCTCAAAATTAGCTGTCAGCATTAAGCATACCCAGTAGCCACAGGAAGCCTTTGATTAAAAGGCAGAAGTTCTAACAATTCCCCTTTGTCTTCATATTGTATAAGTGAGTGTCAAGCCATCCAGTAATTGTCCCTGAATTGTCTGGATGGGCCAGTCCAGTTCTGCCATTAAGAAATCATATATGAAGTTAAATGAATTGGTCTGTGACTTGCAGGGGTGCTCTGTTCCACTATTCCTAACATCTTGTTACTCATCCAGTCTATTCTTTACAAGGTTACCCTTAGATATCCAGTTAGTCTCAGAGCCCGAGATAAGAATATCCCAGAGAACAAGATTTCTGTTATTTGAAAGAGCGCAATATTCACGCCCTGACTGTTCAGTGAACAATCATGCAATTTAAGTTATTTCTGCTGAAAGAGAAGCAGTATAGTGCAATCAGAGGGCCTGGGTTCAAATCCCAGATCCTGCTACTTAATTGTTGTGTAAATTAGGGCAAAACACTGTTTCTTCAACTTTAGAATGAACTACGATATGGCTTTGAAAGTCCCTTCTAGCATTAAATCACTGATCCTAAGAAATTATTTAAAACAAAGTAGGAGATATAATTTTTCTTTCCTATCTGCAGTCCTACCTCCATTATCCCCAACAAAAACATCCCTTCCAAAACGCTCATTGCTAAATTAAATCTAGCAGATTTCTATCATTGACTCAAAATTCCTGTCCTATTAAGCCAAGTTACTGGAAACAATGACTTTGTGCTTCTTAGTGAGTAGGGTGAGGATGACATGGAGAGCTGAGTTGATTTTGCTGTGATATTCACACTTAGGGGTCATTCCAAAGCAATGACAGGGAAATGGAAAATTGAGGCAATTATTTAAATTATTTCAAGGGGTTGAGGAAGGGGGAGATAAAAAAAAATAGCCAATTACTTTTGCTTCAATCATCTAAATATTTTTCATTAATAAATCCACAAATCTCCAACTTTGCTTTAGAGCCAACTGGTAAACAAACAATAACTTTATTAATAAAAGTCCAGCATTATTTATATTTCAAGCTCTCTTGCAGGGATGGGAAAGAAAGAAGAAAAGAAGAATTCGAACCGGCCTTTGTCTAGAAGGCCAGAAACATCTGGGATAGAAAAGGTGAAAACATTGGTTCTGAGGGAATTTTTCTTTGGCTCTGCAACTAAATGCTGAATGGGAGTGTTCACACACCAATTTCTACAGCTGAGCTCTTCGTAATTTACATTGAAAATAAGCACCTCACTGAAAAACTAAATCTGCTTCTGAATTTGGGACCATCCAACCATTTTTGCTAATTATAAACCAAAATGGGGATAAGAATAGTGCTGCATCTAGTTGTTATGGCAACAAACCTCTGATTTAAACTATCTCTGTGGCCCTTTTTGAAATCAGCCTTCTCAATGCTAAGGAAATGTAAACGTATCAGTCAGCCAACTGCTTAGGAGCTGAAGAAATATCTTTTGGGCTGAAATGTAAACTCCCATTGGGTTCCAAAGCTTCTAAGCATCCCACTGCTGCATAAGAAAAACAGAGGGGAGCCATGTTATTCTCTACTAAAATTTTGTTAACCCCTAAACTAGAGTGCTTTGGGAATATCCAGAGGCAAGATGCTAACTGACTTGGAAAGAGAAAAATTACAATTCCTGCACTTTATAAAATAAAATTATTTGACTTGTTTAAAAGAATCTGCATTAACACCTCCTGATATGTGTCAAAGTAAAAGGGGGAAAAGTCTTCATATTTAAGTGATGAAACCTTCCTACTAAGTATCACAGCTTTGATCTTAATTGGCTTGTGGTTCTGCTAGCTACACTTTAGTTGTTTGCAGGCTTTTAACATTACAGAAAGTGCTCGCCTCCCTTTCCCTAAAACAAGCTGACAGAATGCTTGTAATGTCGAGTGGCTGACTTTTAATGATGCAAACTGCTTTAGGTGAATGATTAGAGACTTTGAGGATTGAATTCTCTTGTGATCTAAAATTTGCTGAAGTAGAAGGTGGCTTCAGGCAGAAAGGGAGGCCTGTCCAAAAAAGTGAAGATTGTGATAATCGAATCTTGTTTAATTTGGGGTTGCTTATTTCCTCAGAGATGGCTTTCATGTTGCAATTTGCAAGTGACCTCAACTTGAAGGAAAACAAACCAGTTTTTGAGGCTTAGATCTGCCACAGAAACAATTGCATATTCTAAAAGAGATTTTTTAAAATGGGCTCAGCTAAAGTGCCAGATTAACTGAATTGGCCACACAGGCTCAACACTAGAGCAATTAGACTTCAAGAATATCTGGAATAATTACGCAAATTTTTGCATCAACGGATGCTTTTGGTCCTTATTTAGTGTCAAGATAGGAGGCATTTTTCTATACCCTTCGAAGACTTGGACCTTTGGGCCTGAAATGAAGAAATAGTGGATCTTTTTCTAGGAATCAAGTTCACAGAGGAAAACACCAAACTTCTAAACCATAAAGTTCTCAAGGATGCCAACATTTATATTAAAGCCTTGGATATAGATTTTAAGTGTGGCAAAAGCAGTGTAGTGAGTTGAGATTCCCCTGGGAAATTAAGGTTAAATCTACAGAGAAGAAAGGACAGATCCAGATGAAATAAGCAGAATTATTCCAGTGCTGGATCAATTTGATTTTATATTAGAAAACCATCAAGATCCAAGCTGGTTATCTGGTGCACAGAAGACTGACTGGCTACAAGTCAAGATTCAGATTATAGCACCATCTGCCCTCACATCTTGCTAGGAGGGAATCAGTTATTACCACTACCTCTGTCTCACTTCTCACCCCTCTTTACCTCCAAACTCACTGTCATTTATTAAAAGGAAAATAGAGGACAAAATACTAGACTAAAAGAAAGATTAAAGTTCAAATCCTCTAACACCTATAAGTTAAATGACCTTGGGCAAGTCACTTAATTTCTTTAAGTCTCAGTTTCCTCATCTGCAAAATGAGGTTGGATTTAATGACATCTAAGATATTTTCTAACTCTAAATCTATGATCCCACTTCATAGTGTTTTCAGTTTATAAAAGAAAGCCACATTATTGGAAGTCTAATTCTATTGGTCATTTTAAAATATAATATCATAGATTTAATCCTAATGGTCATTTGGTCAACTATCTCTAGATGGCTGAGCCAAAGTAAAATAATTTCTATTAGTATATATAACTATTAGAAAAATGAAAATTAAAGCAGTTCTGAGGTTCTGCTTGACTACAATCACATTAAAAAAGCTGACAAAAAGGGAAAATGACAAACCTCAGAGGGGTTGTGGAAAACTGGTACATTATTGCCCTATTAGAATAGCTATGAATTAGGTTATTCTAGAAAGAAATTTGGAACTCTGTTCCAAAAGTTACTATGAACTGTGCATGCTCTAGTAGTATCTAGCAATGCTACTATTAGGTCTAGACCCAAAAGAGATAAAGAGAGAGAAAAAGGACTCATTTATTCAAAAATATCTATAACAGTTCTTTTTTTTTTAAATGCTTACCTTCCATCTTAGAATCAATACTGGGTATTGGTTCCAAGGCAGAAGAGTGGTAAGGGCTCTGCAATGGGGGTTAAGTGACTTGTCCAGGGTCACATAGCTGGGAAGTGTCTGAGGTCATATTTGAACCCAGGACCTCCCATATTTGGGCCTGACTCTCAATCCACTGTGCTACCCAGCTATCCCCTATAACAGCTCTTTCTGTGGTGTCAGAGAACTGGAAATTAAGGGGAATGCCATCAAATGGGGAACAGTTTTTTATGAATGTAATAGAATTCTACTTGTAAACAACAATTAAAGGGTTTGGTTTCCAAGAAACATGAGAAGACTTCTATGATCTGATGCAGATTGAAACGGGCAGAAAAAATTTGAATAGCAATACTGCAAATAAAAGCAATTTTGAAAGGCTTAATACCTTTGCTCAACACAACTGATCATGATGAAACATGCTGTCTCCACCTTCTGACAGGTGACGGACTCAGTATGCACTGACCTCTACTTAATTTGGACAAAGTCAAGAAGGAAATTCATTTTGCTTGACTATGCATATTTGTTACACAAGGGCTTTCTTTCTTTTTCAGTAAAGGAGAGGCAGAAAAGTGAGAAATATAGATTTTTGTTTTTAAAAAAAATTTAATTTCTCTAAATGGTGGAAGTGGGAAAAAAGTCTAATTTTGCTCACTGAAAAAATAAAATTTAATTATAACCTAAAGAGAGATTATGCAATTGTTTCCATGGACTATCAAAACCTCAAATACTTGTTTCTTTTCATTCAATTTTAGATCACTTACAAATATCAACTAAAAAGCCATCTCTAAGAATGTTTTTCTTTTACTTTAAAAAAAGACAGCAGGATAGAGAGCAAGAAAAAAAAAACCTAGTGGCCAAGCACTCAGGAGACCTTACTTCTTGTCCCCATTCTGCCACAAACTAGCCTTGGGATCTTGGGAAAATCAGTTGAAAAAAAAAATTCAAATTCAATAAGCATCCATTCACTTTATACTAAACCCAAAACACTGCTAATAACAGGAAGAGGTACCAAGAAAAATAAATCCCTGCCCTCAAGGAATCTAGCAGGGGAGCTACTACATGTTCACTAATATGAAATGGGAAGTAACTGAGAGGTGACAACAAATACACCCTGAGAGTTCTGACTGAGAGAACCACTTTCAGGATTCAAGAAAGTCTTCAAGATTCCACCGAGATGCTGCCTCCTAGGAGGGACAGGATGGATAAAGTGGACAATGAATATGGCATAAGCAACAAAGGTGAGAAAGAGTGGGATGAGGTCATAAGTGAACAGCAATGAGAAATAAGGATAGAAATGGAACCTCTGGGTTTTTTCTCAAATGAGGGAATGAAGTGGCTGGCTTTGAAGGTTCCTTCTGTATCATTGTGATTTTAGGTTCAGAAATCTCATCAATAAAGATCCAGAAAGGGCCTTCAAGATCCAACTCTCCTCATTTTCTAGATGAGGAAACTGTGCGTGCCAACTTGCCCAAGAGGACCAAGCCTGGTGTCAGGAAGACCCAAGTTCAAATCCAGCCTTAGATATTTCATTCTTATGTGACCTTGAGCAAATCACTTAACCCTACTGGCCTCAGTTCCTCATCTGTAGCTGGAGAAGGAAATGACAAACCATGCCAATATCTTTGCCAAGAAAGTCCCAAATGGGGTCACAAAGAATCAGACATGATCAAATAGCAGTAAAAAGGAGGAAGAGGTCACACAGGTAAGGAAGTGACAAGAGAAACAGGATTCAAACCCAGATTCTCTGATTTCAAATCTGGTCTGTTTTCTACTATATCAATGCCGTTCAGGTGTCTGTTAGTAAGCCATCTATTTAAGTTCAGGTTCAGATAGAGTTTATGATGATTTATTGCTTTTGGAATCCCCAGAAAGATGTTTTGTTATTGTTTAGACTATGTGGTTATAGCATTTTATTTCATTTTATTTTTTCGACTATTAACTTCTGTCTTAGGATCAATCCTGAGAGTAGGTTCCAAGGCAGAAGAGCAGAAAGGGCTAGGCCATGGGGTTGAAGTGGCTGAGGCCAACTTTGAACTCAGGACCTCCCATCTCTAGGCCTGGCTCTCAATCCACTGAACAACCTAGCTGCCTCCTATTTGGCATTCAAAGCCTTTCAAAACCTGTCTCCTTTGACTTTCCAGTCTTCATACACTTTACAAACCTTAAATATTCTTGGGATCCAGTGACATTGGTTTCCTTGTTCCTAGAGCAAGATACTCCCTCTCCTAACTGGGCATTTTCTCTAGCTACTCTGCATGCCTGCAATGCTTTCCTGTCTCATCTCTACCCCCTGGCTTGCTTGGCTTTCTTTCAAATCCCAGCTAAAAATCCCACTTTCTATAGGAGGCTTTTCCCAAACCTTGAATTCTAATGACCTCCATCTGTTAATTATTTTCAATTTATTACACTGATATCATATATATCTATCATATCATAATACAGATCCATAGAGGTATTTTCATGTTTATATATGCATATATAAATATATTTTATTTATATACATATATGAATGTTTATATTTATTTATAGTTGAATGTATATATAAATCTTTATATATATAAATTTTAAATTAAAATTTTGTTTGTTTGTATCATCAATGCATATGATATATTCCTTTGTTTTATGTGTATATACCATGATATTCCTATTATGACAAATGCATATATGACATTTATATCATATACTCATATTATATGATATACTAATTTCCTCTGTTACATATCTATGTTTTTCATCCATTAAGACTGTGAGCTCCTTGAGAGCAGAGGCTGCCATTTACCATCTTCTGAATCCTCAGTTTTTAGCACTGTGCCTGGCACACAGTAATAATGTGTAATAAACACATAATAAACATTTATTTATTATTGACAACTCTATTACTCCCAACACTTCAAATAATTTGTGATATCCTTGTAAGTATCCCTGAACCAATGTAGACAGTAACTATCTTATACCTTTTTTAAAAAGTGAAAATAAAGAGGCAGGTAAGTGGCTCAGTGGATAGAACACCAGGTCTGGGGTCAGGAAGACCTGGGTTCAAATCCAGCCTCAGACACTTCCTTGCTGTGTAATCCTAGGTAAGCACTTAACCCCATTTGCCTGGCCCTTGCCCTTCTGTCTCAGAATTGTTATTAAGACAGAAGGTAAGGTGCCTTTTTAAAATCACTTCCTGGCTAATTTTCTGTGGATCAGACTCCCTGAACTTGGGGAGGCTAGGTCTCCAGAGCACAGTCTATTTAAAGCTTTCCCTTTATTGGCATAACCTTAGAGAAGTAAGAGTCAGCCATTGTGATCTGAAAAAAAGCTTTACAAAATAAATCTTCCTCACTCCATAGCTATGACCAAGATGACTAGCGTGCGGAGGCTATGTCTCAGACCTTTTAGATCACTATCTTGTCTAGTCCTCGGTGAGCTCCTCTGGAGCACCAAATGGATGAGAAACAGTCAATTCTAATCCCAGAATTGTTTCCTCAGTTAGTCCACCCATTAGGAGTTTCCTTCAAGGCCTTTAGCACTTTTATCAGTTTACAAAATCTGTGTCACCACTTCCCCAAGTAAGGCAAGAGGCATAAAGAGAACAAATTTTGGTTTCAGAGAATCAGAGTTCAAGTTCTGGCATAGCCACTTGCTACCTGTATGACCTTAGGCAAGTGACCTAACCTACCTGGACATCCATTTCTTCTTCTGTACAATGAAAGAGTTGAACAAAAAAATTGACAAGAGAACAGCTGGATGTCCTTTGCAGCAGTGAACATCTAGAGACTGTAGAATAATGTGGGTCCTTTAGGCTTTAATAGATGTTTCTTGAAGCTTGTGTGGGAATTTGTTTTGCTTGACTATGCATATTTATTACAAGGACTTTATTTTTCTTTTAACAATGGGAAAGGAAAAAGAAATAGAAGAAAGAAAGAGGTAAGAAAGAAAGGGAGAGGTTAGCCAAAAAGAAAAAAAAAGACAGGAAAAGAAAGTCATTGGGGCATTATTAAAGAACGCACAGAAGTGAACAGAAAGAAGGAAGGCCAGAAAGAACAAAGCAGGACAGCTTTGAAAACCATAGGTTGAATTTATTACTTACTTTGAAAGAAAAACAAGCTATAGTACCAGACCTGAATTTTCATGTACTTTCCCCCCCTTATTCTACTAGGTATATGGAAATGGCCACTTTATTTGATTTCTTAAACTCAGAATAAAAATAATTATTTAAAAAATTATAAGAAAAAATGCTTATTCAATGAAAAATGAATGAATTTCATTTGATTTTCTTTGGACCTCTAAGGACACATTGACTGTGACAATTTAGGACCCTCATTCCCTAAGAAGAAAAGTGACCCAAGACGGAAAACAATGGGGCAGGACTGGCATTCAGACAAGAGGATATACATTGGAGAGCTGCTGTGTGCAAGGTTTACAGAACACAGAAGCTGCTGGCACTTCACCCACGGCTATGAATTTCTGTCATGTCATGATGGACACAAACAAGGACTTCTAAAAAAGACATAAGAAAAAAGGAAACCGTCAAGGAAATCTCAGATGGGTTGGTAGGCCAATGGACACAGTGCACAGGCTCCCCTCCGGCATTCTCTCAACATTCAGAGAAAGCACAAAAAGCTTCCTAAGAAACTGGGTGAACTTATCAGATACAGCACTGTGCATATGGTCTGGAAGATCCAGACACTTACTAGCTTTGTGAGCTTGGATAACCTATGTATGCCTCAGTTTCTTCACCTATCAATAGGGTATAATAATAATAATAATAATAATAAAAATAAATAATAGCACCTACCTCCTAGGGTTGTTGTGAAGACTCAATAAGATAATTCTAAATTATTAGTTCATATAAATTATAAAATAATTGAGTTTATATATATATATTTAAATTAGTCCAGTATCTGGCACATAGTAAGCACTATATAAATGTTAGCTATAATGACCATTATTATTATCATCATCATTATTATTAGACATAAGCATGGATGAGTGGCTATATGGCTACAGGGAACCTCCAGATTATTGAGATGGAAGGTCTTCTTGACTAGTTGAATAAAGCCAGATTGAAAACTAATTCTGGCAAAAAACATGGAAATGTGGATGCTCAGAGATCATAAATCTGCTGCCAGAAGGAATCTGTGCTCACCAGGCCTTTTTCTGTCTGTCTCCCTTCTGGCAAACATTTTTTTCAGTCTTAAATGTATTTATGTACATGTTTTGTCCCTCATAGTAGATTTTAAGTTTCTTGAGGGTCTATCACTGGGCCACAAACCTAGCAGACACTAAATAAAGTTTTGTTGAATTGCATAACCAGTAGCCCAAGGCACAGAGAAGCATTATCTCCATACTCATAGAGTTTACATTACCTTAGGATTTACAGATAGTTTAAGTGAATTGCATTAGGCATGGATGTTTTAAACTTGCCTCAAAAGAGACAGTGGAATAGGATGGGATTCTTTTCAAAAAGCCACAAAATGCAGAATATAGTATATCAGACTAGGGGTGACTTATTGATAATTTAAGGGGATTACATTAGGTATGGACCTCTTAAACTTGACACAGAGAAGAGGGCAGAGTGGGATGAAAAGTGGGATTCTTTAAAAAAAAAAGCTAAATACTGCAGAACTATAGGTGCATCAGAGGAGGAGTGAGATTGGGTTCAAACTTGTCCTCTGCTATTTACAGGCTCTGTGATGTTGAGCAAAAATCATTAAACCTCTCTGATTGCGTGAGACGAGCAGAACCGGAAGAACCTTATACACAAAGATGGATACACTGTGGCTGTAATGGACTTCTCTAATGCAAAGACCCAGGACAATTCTGAGGGATTTATGAGAAAGAACACTATCCACATCCAGAGGAAGAACTGTGGGAGTAGAAACACAGAAGAAAAACAACTGCTTGATCACCTGGATCGATGGGGATATGATTGGCAATGCAAACTCTAAACAATCAAATATTAATAATATGGAAATAGGCCTTGATCAGTGACACATGTAAAACCCAGTAAAACTGCTCATTGGCTATGGGAGGGGGGTGGGAGGTGGTAAGGGAAAGAACACGAATCATGTAACCATGGAAAAATATAAATCAACTAATTAAATAAAAATTTTCAAATTTAAAAAAGAAAAGAAAAAAAACCCACCTCTCTGATCTTCAGTTTCCTCAGCTATAAAATGGACAGAATAATCGTTGCACCTTTTGCCTCACCAGATTGTTATGAGCTGGTATAACAGCTAGCATCTATGGAACATTTATACATATTAACTCATTTGATCTTCATAACAACCCTGGGAGGTAGGTGTAAGATTTGTATCCAGTGCTCTATTCATCATGCCACCTAGGTGAGAGCTTTGTAAACTGTAAAGACCTGTTAAAACAATGCAAGCTATAATTATGCTAGTGATGATTAGAGTTGGATTCAGATGGTGCACAAATTAAGTTTCTTGAAGCAGCTATGATACAGTGCTAGATACACAGTATTAATACTGTTAGTTCTGCTGACTTGCTCGTGAATTGGATTTTAAGGGAGGCAAATTTCACAAAGTCATCAGCCTCAATCTCTCTTCCAGAGTCATCCAGGCGGCAGGACAAAAGTCAGGATGACTGGCCACGGCCCAGGATGCAGTGGATGATCTTGGGGTCTTCCATGACTGACCAAGCTCTAAGCATTCCATAGTGCCTACTTTGGTTGCCTTCCTGGCCCTGGGAACAAACTATTCTCGTCCATCCATTCTGCCACCAGATAATTGGGGAGACACCTCCCTAGCTCATCTCTGGGTCTGAGGCCCATAGACTAATCTCAATCTGGTTTAGCCCCTGTTAGGAATGTAAGTAAGGGATAGAGAAAAGTATATGGATTAGCTTTAAAAGGAAAGGAGGAGAATTTTTATTTCATTCCTCTGGGGGCCAACAGGTGAGAGTTGGTGACAGATGGACCCCAAAGGTGGATGAGCAGCCCTGAAGAGGGCTTCACAAACCCTCACACCAAAGGTGCTAGTGCTCCCTAAATACCCCACGAGCCCCAAAACACACAGTAGGTCCTTAACAAAAACACGGTACTTTCCTGAGGGAAGGGTAAGACCATGGGAAAAAATGTGACTTTGTCATGATGAAAAGTCTACTAGCACTGAAAAGAATAATGGGAGTTTGTGCTCATGCTTCTCCCTTTTAAAAACAAAAATGCCACAGTAATTATAACCTGTATTTATGAAGTCTCTCAGTGAACATTTGAGGGGATGGAGGAGAAAGACAGACTGCAGAGGACATGGAAGCTTGGTGAAGGCAAGCCAATTTTATAATGTGTTCTAGGCAGTTCTTTTGAAGTGTAAAGTCTCTTAGGTTTTTAAAATTGCCTAATCAAATGCAGACTCTGTTCCAGTCACGCTAAATTTTCACATAAAAGCAGAAAAAAACATCTCTTCCTAGCCATGCACCGAACATTTGGATCACATTTTCTACTTTTCTAGTTTGCATGCATGCATGAATGTGTTTCAGTAATATACATTTTAAGTGTGGGCACATATCCAGGTGCATGTACACACAGAGAAGAGATATATCTATGTTTACCTTGGTGGGTACAGATATAGATGTAGTGACTGCTAAAAATACTTTTTACAAAACCTTTCAGCATCCTAGGGTAAAATGCTGGGAAATAGTTGGAAAGTAAAAATGGTAGGAACACTGCTGGTACTCCCCATATCAACCATAATAATACACAAGATATGGCAAGAACTATGTACAATGATCATTATGGTTTTTCTCATCCAGGGCAGCCAATAAGAGTCTTCTCAAGGGGGAGATTACTCTAGCGCCTTCCTTTTTCACTCTTGGCTTGGGCATTAGCCCAGGTGGCACCTCAGTGGAAGATAACTGTTTATCACCCCAGTGGGTGAGATTGCTATAGGGGAACTATGCATCTCAGAACAAGACAGTAAATGCAATGTAGCCACTTAAATGAGACTGCTCTTCAGGGCTAGTAGAACTGAAAATTATGGGAATCTTAAAGGGGAGGAACTAGAGGGAGGAAGTGATTGTTGAATGTGTGAGTTCTAAGAGATATGTGACTATTTCAATTCAAAAAACTTTCCCTAAGCATTTAATTTCAGTTATTGACTTTACCCCATGTCTGGAGTGTACTCCCTCCTCACCTCCAGCTTTATATTCATCTCTTGTTTCCTTCAAGACTCAGTTCAAACATGATCTGGATGAAGTCTTAACTGATTCTCTCTTAATTCTAACTGCCCTATCACCTAAAGTATCTTGTATTTATACAAATACATATTTCATATTATATATATATATATATATATATATATATATATATATATATATATAAAATACATTTATATCTCCTAAAGTATTATATGGTATATATCTCCTAATGTATCTTGTTTTTATACAAATATATGTTCCAGATTATATACTGTAGCAGTCCACACCTATCTAGGGACAAGGGAAACAGAATGTAAAGACTGTCTTAGAAGAGAGCATGCTCAGTCTTGTGCATGGCTAGGAAAGCCTCTGACCCTTGACCCCAGCTTCCCCCAGGTTTCTTTGTGTTCACCTGTTCACCTTGGTCTCTGGCCAAGCTCCATCTTTAATTCCTTTCCTTATCTACCTCTCCCACCTGGGACCTGGCTTTTGGCTTTTCTCTATCATGTCTCCGACCTCTGTGGTATTAATTGTGGACCTCAGGATGGATCATGCCTCTGTGACATCCTAAAGATCGGGGTTATGCTGTGGCCCTATTATAATCAATAAGGCCTGGTTTCTGACTCATTTCTGCCACCTCACATCTATAACTTGGCTCCACCATGCCCCTCGGGGTATCCAAAACTTCTATCCTTTTTCTATCTTCCTACCTTGAGGCTTCTCGCGGGTTCGGGGAGCCTCATATACATATATTATACATTATATTTATTATATATTTATATCTCCTAAAGTATTATATTATACATCTCTCCTAAAGTATTTTATATTTATACAAATACATATTCCAGATTATTGAAATATATAATCCAGAAATATTTATGTATGTATGTGTTCTCTCCTTCAATAGGAGGCTTCTTGAGGAGAGCAATTATTTAATTTTTTGTCTTTTTTGTGCCTAGCATAGTGCCAACATGTAGCAGGCACTTAATAAATTATTTTAATGGATATTGATTCAATAAATAGTCATTAAGACTTTCCTATGTTGTCAAAAAGTGTTTCAACATGTAATGAAAAGATTAAGATATTTTAAAAATAGGGGGGAAAAAGATTCTATGTACAAGTGTCTATGGTAGGCATTGGCATTACAAAGACATTGATCAGATAGGTAAAAGATGGACCTGTATACTTGAAGAAGAGAGAAGCGAGCTAATAATCTACAAAGTAATCTGTGATCTGAACCTTCTGTAGGTGGTCCTTGGTTCCTCCAGATGCTACTGTCTTCCTTCAATCACCTCTTTATACATCTTGTATGTAGTTTTTAAATGTAGGGCAAAGACTATTTTTGCCTTTCTGTTCTCTCTTTAGTTTAATAAAGGCTGGTTGATTGATCTCATTGATGTACATACTACCTTTTTATGCTTTCCCATTTTGGAACACTAGTCCAAATCCTCCTGGAAACTCACCACAATACAAATATTGTATATTTATATATACGAAATATTTGACTGTGTACCTGTATACAGTGAAACTCCAAAGATTAGTATCACTGTGAGATTTAGACCTAATAACTTTCCAATTCAATTATAGTCACAAAAAGTATTTTAGCAGAGCTACCACATCTTGAACTTCAGAACTACACTAACACCTCAGGGTTCAGCTCATCAGGGTACCACATCTTAAAAGGCATCAGTCGGCTTTGTACTAGGCTCCTTTGTAAAATAATCAGACCCATTGGCCACATGCCTCTGATTCTCGAGTCGGCCTTCAGGGAATACAGTCCAGCAAAGGTGGCTTGGTCTGTCGATCTAAAGCTAGAAATGCAGCTAACATTGGAGCAGAAGCTCGTTGTCCAGGAATAGGAGCAATCTCCACCAATCACAGATTTATAGTTGGAAGGGGTCTTAAAGGACATAAATTACTCATTTTACAGATAAGAAAACTGAGTCACAGAGAAATTATCTTGTCAAAGGGCACACAGCTAGTCAATGAGGCAGGATTTGAACTTGGCATATTATCCTCTGGGCTGCCTCCCTGTTTGTTTTCTGCAATGATATCTGGCTGGGGAGGAAGAGCACAGAGTTGGATCTCACTCCTGCATGCTTTGAGATAAACCTCGGACCCTTCTGCTCATTATACTGCTTTTACCTACCATGCCCCCCTGCAGGAAGAGAGGGGCTGCAGAGATCTGCATGATCTTCCTTAGCCAAATGTTTGCCACCTGCATTTAAATAGTGCCTCTGATTCCAAAATCCAAAATTCATGATTCTAATATGAGAGCAAGTTTTCTCCCCAAATGTAATAATATACAGATGGCTTTTCATTTCCCTATATTGATTCAAATGAGCAAGTAATTTTATTAACTAGTAATTCTATAAAAGCACAATTAGCCATATAAACATCTGGACCTGATCTGTGTATATATACGCCTGTGAATTTGTATATGTGCATATACAGATGTGCATGTATATATATATATACACATACATGTAAACATACATACATACACATATACATATATTTATATTTGGTCTATGTCTTTCTTTAAAAAAAAAACAACAAAAAACACACCTTACCTTCTGTCTTAGAATGAATACTGTATATTGGTTCCAAGACAAAAGAGCAATAAGGGCTAGGCAATGAATGGGGGTTAAGTGACTTGCCCAGGATCACAAGCTAGGAAGCATCTGAGGCCACATTTGAACCTCTAGGTCCCATGTCTAGCCCTGGCTCTCTATCCAGGGAGTCACTTTAGCTGCTGGGATCCAGGTTTCTCTTAAAGTGAATTAAGAACTCAAATAAAAAGAAGATGAGCTCTCTCTTCAGTCTATCTTCCCCATTAGGGCTCCATCCTAACAGGTGGGGTTCTCCTACACCCAGATCTATAGGGTGGAGCCAATTATGTTCTTTAATGTGTCTAGTCAATTGGGCAAAGCATAAAGAGGGGGGGAAATCCATCCTGACTGTAGCAGACAATCCCCGTCTGCCCTGAAGCATGAAGCTTGATTACCCTTAACTCGGTTTATCATTCAATCAAAAACTGTTGCTATCCATCCTGGCCCAGGACTCCATTTATGAAATTATACAGGCTAGTCAGCAGAAATAAGCGGCTGCCCTTTTGCTGCTTTAATTTCTGTTTCCCTGAGAAGATCTCTGCGAACTGAAAGAAACCATTTAGCTCGGAGCGGGCTTTATTGCTTGATTCACTCTCTCCGGAGACAGCCGGGGATGTTTTCTCTCCTCTAACCGTTCTCCTTGTTAGTTACAAGCAACAGGCATCCTAGCTGCTAGTTATCTTGCTGCATGCATCAATGAAGATAGTAACTCAGGGGCCCAGGGATCGAAGTGTTAGTCCTGACCAGAAAAGCCGGAGGAAAATCTCTGAATTCTGACTGCTTTATTAAGCCTTTTATCAGCCTGCAGGGTCGCCTCCAAACAGAAAGCCCGACTAAAGAGAAGATGGGGAGGGAAGAGCATCCCCAACACTGTCTTTTCTTTTTCAATCATGTGGGCAGGAAGAGGGGGTCCAAGTCTTGTCTCAGAGACCTACTGGGCAAATCATTTAACCTCTGGGGGTCCAGGTCAGAACTGTGCTGATTCACGTGAGGAGAGGGAGTTTTTTCCAAGTTCACTATTACTGTAATCCTAAATCTTCCAAAGAAATAAAAGAATAAAGTATGGAGGAGTAGTCAGGAAGTTAAATCTAGAATTGGGAGACCTGAGCTTGTGTCACATCTCTGAATCCAGCTGGGTGACCATGGGCAAGTGTTCAAATAACCCCAGAGACACAGTTTCCCTGTCTGTAAAATGAGCATAAAAATTATATTCACTTTGAGGAAAAAGAACACTTTGAAAACATCAAAGCAGGATCATAATAGTGAGTCGTTATTGTTAGCATCTCTTCCCCACCCTGGCATCTGAAAGCTTCAGTGAAGTGGAAAAAAATCCTTCCTTAAAGAGAAAAAAAATGTTTTTTAAAACAAAAAACTCCTTCTCTGTCCCCTCCCCACAACACAAACACATACACCTTCCTCGTTCCCAAGCTGATTCTGTTCAAGAGTTTTTCTGGGGGTGAAATTTTAGACCAGTCTGGTCTGTTTTTCAGGACCAGTATAGAAATGGAATTCTACTTCTGAGAGGGTGAGGCAGTCAGCAAGCCAGTCAGTCAATCAATCTAGCAGGAATTCACAGGGTGCCTAGCACCATTAACTGGGGACATTAAGGGACAAGAGGTGTACCTTGCTTTATACAGCAGATGTGCTCTGGAAAAGCTGCCTGGATTGGATTTTTATAAACGGTATCCTATTTCCCCAATGGCTTATTTTATAAGTTCAGAGAAGCTTAGTCTTTATTTCTGATTGATCTTTATTTGACAATGGCTCAACAACTGGGTAACAGAGGCTGTGTAAAGGAAGGAACACTGTGGCTGGAAGACAGGACACTTGGGTTCTCATCTAAGCCCCACCACCCAGCTGACAAGACTATATGACCTTGACCTCTAGAGCTCAACTTCCTTATCTGGGAAAAACTCTAACATTCTTTCATTGTTCCTGCCTTTCTGTCAAGCAGTAAGTGATCTTTCAAGTGAACCTGGGGAGCTCATACTTGAAATGAACCCTGGGTTCATATACTACTTGTAAAGCAGATGGTTTAAGTAATTATCCCCTAATTTATCTGTTTTGTAAATTAATTTTCATTTCAATTTTATTTTAAAATTTAAATTATATTACTTAATATTTAATAAATCTTTATTGATTAGATTTAGATATGATATATAATAAATAATAAAATATTATTACTTAATTTACTATTGCTTAATTTTAATAAAAATGTAATTTTTATCACACTGAATTTTCTTAAGGATTCTATGATAGGGAGAAAGTCTTTCTCCTGCCATTTTACGTTGGCAAGATTTCTACTATCCCTACTGCTACTGACTATCTCTGAAATGGAAGCAACCTGATTTGGCATTAAATAAAATCAGGCTACATCCTAATCATTTGGAGGTCTAGACACATACATAGACCTTGAGGTCTTACCTCCTAGCCCAACAATGCTGGTTGCTGTTTCTACAATTTCTAGGGGGCAGAGGGTCATAGACAGGGGATTTGTAAAGTTCAAAGGAGATAATAATTACAAATCACTTGACAAATTTTAAAGTACTCTACAAATGTCATATTATTATTATTGTTATTGTTATTGTTATTGCTAGCCTAGACCTCCAGGCTATTGATGTGTTCATTACCTGGGCTTTCCACTGCACTCCTGCTGAGGTGAAGCAATGATTATAGAGCAATACAATAGTGTGTTTATAAATGTTTAACAACCATGCTCTCCAGGAAAAAAAAAAAAGTATGCACACACTTAAATTTAATCTGCATTATTAACACCTTCTTAAATCTAGGCAATTAACGAAATAATAAATCAAGCCCTGATTTTGTAGTGTTTGCCAATTTCTGAGGTTTAAATGCACAGACTGAAATTTTAATGATGGGCTCCCTCAAATGGGTTAGAACTGTCTCTGGCACACTCCTGGCTACAGAATTGCTACCCTCTCCTTTCTCTTCCTTACTCAAGAGCTTTAACTTCACCCTTTTCTATTCATGTCAACCTAGACAAGCTTTATTGGTGGTGACAGCTAGTGACCAGATGAGGAATGAAAGGCACAATCCCAAAATCTAAGGCATAAGAAAGACTTCAGAAACCATCTAGTCCCAACAAGGAGCCCCTCTAGAACATACTCAGAAAAACAGATAAATATCATTTTGGTTTAAAGCCTTCCCAAATCCACTATCTCTCAAGGCAGCCCATTCTACTTTGGAATAGCTGTTCCAGAAAACAGAAAAAAAGGAATTTTTTATCTTTATATGAAGTCTAAATCTGCCTTTCTGCACAGCTCCTAGTTCTCCTCTCAAGGATCAAAAAAAAAAAAAAGCCACCCTTCTCCTCCAACTTCTTAGTCTTTCTTCTCTTCTTTGGTGTAAATATCTGTTTTGACATGCTTGCCAAGCCCTTCATCCTGGCCACCCTTCTTTGGAAGCTTTCCTGCTTATCAGTGATTATTTCATAATTAATGACCAAAGGGTCATCCACTATATCACCTGAGGACTCTGGTAGAATTCTGATATATTTAGGAAAACCACTTTGTTGGAGGACAACCATTAAAGTGTTTTACTCAAGTGAGTCACACATTTCCTTATAGCCAACAAGAAGCACTGTGTGATCTGTATTCTCTACATCTCTTCATCAGTTGATGATAATTGGTAATGATGTAGTCCACGGTGGAATAATGCTTAGGAAATCTTGCTTATTCCTTTCTAATAGCCTCATCAAGGAGGCCCTCACTGGATGTATAAAAATTTTATATAGATAAGAAAATCTCTTTAATGCCACCATTCTGATGGTGATGTTGTATGGTTACAACTCATAAAATATGAACATCTCTAAAGAATTAAAATTAGATTCACTCAAAAGGCAATAAAGAAGCATATCGCAATAGAATGTTAGTTCCTAAAGAGAAGGGAAGATTTCATTTTTTCTCTTGGTATTCCTTTATTCAGGCCTACTACCTAACTTCTATAGTAAACACTTAATAAATGCCTGTGGATTGACTGATGATTGATTAATGGTGGACAAAAGCGAGCTGAAAAGGCATTACAAATGAAGAATACCACCCAGAGAGAAGTGGTGTAAAAGATATCATCAGAGAAATGTCAGATCAAAAAAGAATGCAGGGCAATCTCAGTGATGACTATTGGATATCCTGCATTCACCAATGGTATCTTCATGATGTTAAAAAATAAAAAATGAGGAAAGCCTCCAAGCGTACCGGATGCAGTGAACTCACGTGAGACTATATATAAGAGTCACACAGAGCACTTCAGTGAGATCACAGACCTTTTTTAGTACTGGAGTTAATTTCATCTTATTAGATTCAGCCCAACATTCTAGTCAGTCAAGATATTTTTGGATCCATTCTCCCTGACATCTAATGTGTTAGCTAGCTTATTCCTCCCAGCTTTGTACCATCTGCAAATTTGGTAAGCGTGCCATCTATAACCTTATCTAAGCCACTGACAAATTTTAAATAGCACAGGTCCATGTAGCACTCCAACAGAGAAACAAAACTTTTTCCAAAACTGATACTGAATCATCAATGACCTTTTTTTTTTTTTGCCGGGGGGGGGCACGATGGGGTGTTAGGGGGGGAGGAGAGGGGTAAGGCAGGTCAAGATTTTCAACCAATTTCAAATCCAATTGACCACATTGTCTCTCCCACATCTCTCAAGAACAACACAAGAAAGTCTTGCCAAAGACTTGCCTGAAATCTAGGTAAACTCTATCACCTGTATTCCATCCTCTGATTCATCAGTCTTAAAACCTTGTCAAAAAAAGGAAATGAGGCTCATCTGACATAACCCATTCTTGGTAAAGCCATATTTGCTCTTTGCAATCACTGGCTCCATTTTAGATCTTCCCTAAGCTTAAAATATGGCTCTCTTTAACTTCCACCCATCACTTCCCTTGCTCTGCCTTCTGAAATCAAGCAGAACCAGTCTAATCCCTCTTCCCCATGACAGCCCCTGAAATCCTTTAAGATTGCTATTATGTTACCAGCTGGCTAAGTCCTCTCTTTCCTAAGCCACACATTTCCAGTTTCCTTCCAAAGACCTTTAAACCGCATGTTCTTTCTCACCAATCTTTTTGCCATATTGGGCCATCCCGATTCTGGGATCTCCAAGAAGCATCTGATGGCAGGAGAATCAAACCAAGAGATCTGAAGTCAGATGTTCACCTTCATTCTCCTCTAACCTAACCTAGTGTTCTTGAGTTTCAGAGAAATGAAAAGCAGTCAGTTCTCATCAATTACAGTGTGAGTGCCTCTGTTCTAGAAAGAAACCATATATAGTTTGGGAACAATGGTGGGCTACATCTGTAATATAGCCAAGTTTCAAATTTATTTAACTTTCACATAGAGGCAGTGAAATGGTGCAGTGGAAAAACAGCATTTGACTTGGGGGTAAAGAAGATCTGATACTTCCTTAGCTGTATGACTGTGGGAAAATCATAACTTTTCAGCCTCAGTTTCCTTTTCTATAAAATGGAAATAATAGTATCTATTTTACAATGTTGTGAAGATCAAATGAGATAACATATGTGCAGACACATGTATATAAGTATGTGTATGTATATGCATTCATATACACATGTAAAGCACTTTGTAAAGTTTAAAGCACTATATAACATTATATAAATATTATATTAGTTATTTGCAAAATTTCTTTGTACTACAATAATTCCAAAAACAAAACAAAACCTATGGGTGTAGGTAGGTTTTCTGCCTTTACTCAGCCTCCCTCCCCACCCATGTTTGGAATGCTTTCCCTTCTTATCTCCATCATTTAGAATCCTTGGCTTTCCTTCAAGACTCAAAAGACATCTTGAGTTGCCAACTGAAAGGCAGGAAGCCTTTCTCAGTTCTCCCAGTTGCTAGCTAACAGGCTTCCCCTCTAAGGTTTTATTGCAGAAGCAGCTTGGTGCAATGATAAGATACATCATTGGGTCTGAAGTCAAGAATTGAGTTCAAATCTGCCCTCAGACATTTACTAGCTGTGTGACCCCGGGCAAGTTACTTAACTGATGTCTGTCTTATGCTTCAACTATAAAACAGGAATAATAACAGTGCCAATCTCTCAGGGTTGTTGTCAGGACCAAATGAGATAATATGCTTAGCATGGTGCTTGGAACATAGCAGGCGCTTAATAAATGTGTTCTTCCCTCCTTTCCTGTATCTCCTGCCCTCTTTCCTTCCTTCCACCCTCCCTCCCTCCCTCCCTCCCTTCTCTCTTTTCTTCTTTCCCTCTTTCCTCCCCTCTCTGCTCCCTTCCTTCCTTCTTTCCTCCTTCCCTTCCTTTCTTCTTTCCTTCCTCCCTTCTTCCTTTCCTCCCTCCCTCCCTTCCTTCTTGTATATATCTTGAATATACATATCTAGGTATATTCTTCTTCCCGTCTTAAAATGGAAGCTCTCTTGAGGGCTGACACTTTTTACTTTTTCTTTGTATCCCTCAGTGCTTAGCCCAGTGCGTGACACATAGTAAAGACTTAATAAAATGCTGTTTGTTTAATTGATCAGTTTATTAAATAATCTGTATCCCTAATCCTTTCAAATTAAAAAGGGATGATAAAGGAAGGAAGCACCAACATTCAGGGCTGGTTGTGCTTTACAATTTGCTAAGTAGCTATCCCAACTGGTAATCTATGGTAAAATATGTTACCTTTAGCCAAGGTTATATGTAGCACTGAATAGCAGCTGGTTTGAAATTATGTTTGCCAATCACCAAGCCAATCACTGAACCTTAAACTAAATATCCCCAAGGTCGGTCCTATTCATTCTCTTGTAAGGATGTTGTGCTTTCAAGCCTCTGTTGCCTGCTTGCTCCATGACCTGCCATTAAGGCAAACTACAAAAAGGGAATCAATGGTCAATACTGTATTTTCTTTTACTGCATAGATGGAGCCTCTGCCTGCCCTACCAACTACCCACAGGATTTTCAGGAACTTGCCATTGATAAATGATGGCAAAGAACTGTTACAAACTAAAGAGCTACCAAAAATCCTTTTAATAGCACTGAGAGTCCTTGGCCAGCAGCAGGAGCTGCAGTGTTCTTAACTGCTGGGCTGCTGACAGCCTAATCCTAGAAAATGAATATGTTATTTTGGTCAGAGTTTCATCTGCCCCAGATCATAGGTGCCCTCCTCCTTCTCTGCCAAAGGAGACACATGGTATAGCTCAACTCCCTTCTTTAAATTTAAGTACAGACTACAGTAATAGGCAAAGTAATTGCAGCTTTTTCCTGAGCTCTTATTATACACATATAAGAATCCCAGGATTTTTTAACCCATAGTTTTCTTCTCAGAATGCACTTAGAAGAATTTAGGATTCTATGTGTTAGGGTTGTTTTTGAAATATGTCTTTAATGGAGAAGCATCTAATTTACTCTAAAAGTACCCCCTCTCCTCTTGCTAGTACCCACCATCAAAAAAAACCAACCAAACAAACAAAAAAACGCAGCCTTGGTAATTTTTCAAAGATGGGGCTAATTATTCAAGTAGGCAAAAGAACTCTTTCATTCAAACATAATCCAGAAAAAAGCATGTGGTAACAGAGTGAAACTATAGTACTACTCTTTCCATGCTGATGCTACTAATGCTTGAACATCTGTAGCCCTTGCTGTCATTGCTGATGGGACCAATAAATACTCTTGGGAAATGGGACAAGGATACATAATGGATCTTCACCTGCCAAGACCTGGGAAATGAATGTCAATCACACCAGAAGCAAAAACACTTTTTGAAGGGGAGTGATAAATAACGCTATTTGTCCCATGCCACTGTAATCTTGGGCAGGGAACCCTAACAAAGAGGAAAATTGCAGGATAAGATACTTCTCCAGAACAATGTGAAAGGGGCAAGATGTCATAATTTGTGGGGGCAAAAGGGGGGAAATTGAAGGACAGGGAGCTTAGATAGAAGTTATTCAATTCTGTATATACTATACATGTAGTATTATATAATATGAATTTGTTATAAAAATATCTGCCTTCATGAAAACCAAAGTCAGAAAGATCATAGGGCCAGAAGATGGCAAAGATAGATTCTTTTTATCAAAGCCACCGTGGGGCTAACTGTTTACATTATGTAAATTTATGTAAATGTTTAGGAAGAAAGAAATGTTTCCCCGCAAATAATCAGGACTAGGAACACATTTCCTTCATGGTTGTTCACAATATCTTCATGCTTCTACAGATCTACGACCTTATATACTGATGCAAATGGCAAACCATCCACAACTTTTCATCTTGTGTGACTTTTTATACTTGTTTTTAATTGTTTCTCTATAGAGGAAGCTGTGGCATTCCTCTAATCCTTTTATGTTTTATAAGTACCAGTGGCGTATTATTAAGAAACTGGGGCTGTCTATCTATTACTACCCATATGATCATCCTACTATGTATTTCTTCATCATCTTTTGGTAACCTTCAACTTAGATTCCTTACAGATTGGGATGTTCCACAATACACAATCATATACCACAGTTTTTTTTTGTTCTTTTTTAAAATTGTCTTTGAACCTGGGTGCAGTCTTAAGATCATTAAAAGCTCTGTGCCATTTCCCAAATGCAACTCAGTCTACTCTCTTCTCTCTTCCTCCTTTCTTTCAATTCTGGACCCATCTCCTATGGAGCTTGCATTGTCTAAAATATGCACATATATGCACTCAGACCCACTCAAGTACACACATGTACCAACTCAATGAATGAATTAAAGCAGCATTGAATTGAATGCCATAATTGGACAATGGGCATTTTTCATACACAATATTTTCCCATTTGGATTTTAGGCTGATTTCTTTAGCCTAATCTTGGATAGCCACTAGGCAGCTTGGTAAACATTCTGGAGCTTGAGGCAAATAGTACAATGTCATCCACAAACAGGAATATCTGGAGTCAAGAAGCCACCCTCTGTTATAGAATCCTTTCCTATGTAACTTTGGATGACTTCAAGAAGCACCTTTGGTGTCTGTCCATCTCCCAATTTGATTCATTTCTTGAGAGTAATGAGAAAGTCATTGAACAGAGTTCTCCCTGTGGTTGTAGTTATCCCAAAAGTCTAATCTTAATAGACACATGAGAAGCTTCTTACAACAATTCATGTTTTCTCTGCACTCCAAACCAATCTCCACACAGCTGTCAAAAGGATTTTTCCAAAGCACAGGTCAGACAATGGCACTTGCCCCCACTCCCAACTCAAATGGCTCCCAATTATCTCTAGAATCAAACATAATTTCTTTTGTTTGACATTTAAACATCTTTACAATCTGGCTCCATCCCACTTCTCCAGACTGATTATTATGACTGCCCTCCATACACTTTACAATACAGCCTTATGAACCTTTTTATTGGTCTTTGCACAACATATTTCGTCTCCTATCTATATCCCTTTGCATTAACGGTTCCCTCTGCCTGGGGTGCTCTCCCCCCTCTTCACCTTTCCTGCCTCTCCCACTGCAAATGCCTTGTTTCTCTTGTGGGTACATATGTGCATATACAATATACTTATATATAGTCTGTTCTTTTCAGTGGTGTCCAAGTCTATGACCCCATTTGTGGTTTTCTTGGCACAGATATTGGAGTATTTTGCTATTTCCTTCTCCAACTGACTTTACAGATGAGGAAACCAAAGCAAACAGGGTTAAATGACTTGCCCAGGGTCACACAACTTTGAAGTACCTGAAACTAGATTTGAACTCTTGAAGATGAGTGTTCCTGATTCCAAGCCCAGTGCTCTCCTTATTGTGCCACCTAGCTGCCCATAGCGTAAATACACACATGCTCTCTCTACCATTAATATGTGAACTCCTTAAAGGTAAGGATTTTTTTCTCCCTCAATATCCCACTGCCTAGCCTCGGCATACCGTGGGTGCTTAATAAATGCTTGCTGACTAACTAATGTTCACTTCTAACAAAAAGAACTTGCTAATTTTAGAAGGTTAAAAAAAGTTTGAAAACATAAGTTAGAAAAGGGTTACAAATAACCTAAAGAGAGCTGATTTTGCATGATTCATGTCTTTCATGGCTTAACAAGCAATGCGTTCATACTTTTATATCATTTTATTACAGAATGGGGAAAAAAATTTTCACAGAAAGCATCTGGTGCAACTATTAGACACGGGGCCCATATTTAGCTAAATCACGTGTTCGCCTTTGTGGAAAAAAAAATGACAAGAGCAATAACATGTGTAGTTCACCAAAGAATTAGTCTGGGTCTTTCTGTTTTCTGTCAAGTGGAACTGCAGGCTATAAACTACTTCAATTTCTTTCTTCTCTTTTTCACAATATACGGTATTCTCAAAGTCCAGTCTGAGTGGCGTCTGAGCAGCTCCTTCTAATTCCATTCCTCGAGTGGTTTAATAATCAAGCTTGAAGAGGTTACATAGGAATGAATAATCATTAAGGTTTGGGTGATTCCTCATCCAAAAGAAAAAAAAAAGCCCATGGTTGCCTCCCCAGACTCTGACTTTTCTTCAGGTGTACCCCCAAGTTGGGTGAGGGAGGAGCTTGGCCCAGGTTGGCAAACAAAAGAAACTTCCCCGTTCTGGATGTTAACTTTAGTTACCAAAGCCAGACAATGATGCCAGTAGTGTGGAAGAAAAAATTGCTATAGCCAGCTGTGCTGTTCACAGTCGGATGAATTCTGTGTAACTCCAAATGGTTATGGAGCCAGTAGCCTGTTGTGGCCAAGGACAGAATGATGGATGATATACATACTGTGTCCAAGTAGAAAGAATGGCAGAAGTTCACTTCAGGGTTGTTAAAATGCTAATCTGGGTTAGTTAACAAAAGCCTAATGGAAAAGAAAAGTTTGAGAAAGAAGGATGCCTCATGGGCTAGATACCGTGTCCCCAGATTTGATTTCACTGGTTCCATAAACACTTGCTTTTGAAAATACAGACAATCTAGAGGTTTTCCCATTTGATCAAACGGAAGTAACTCAATTGTAGCTGCCATTACTTTCAGGGTCTGAGAGGAAGGAAAACTCCGTCAGTACCCACGGTGATGGAGAATGGTATTGTCCAGTCGGTACAGTAATATGATTTTCATTTCTTACATATGTCATGGGAGCAAATCAGAACACACTTTCTTCTGAATTGAAAGATGGCAGCTGTTCTCCAAACAAGCAAGCAATAGCTTAATAAAGATAGCTTAGATAGATTTTAACTCTAAACATACTAGCTTATGGAAGAGAGCACACCTGTTTTATTAATAACTGTCACAATGAAAGCAATGTGTAAATTATCCTATCAAGAAACTTTTGAAGTAGATATTATTAACCCCATTTTTATGGATAAGTAAACTGAGGCTCTGAAGTGGCACATTTTGCTGATGGGCAAAAAGCAAAGTGTCAGAGGCAGCCTTCTAAGTTAGATCTTCCAAACTCCACATCCAATAAGTCCACGGGGTGGGACCTCTGGGTCTTTAACCTTATTTTCATCTTACTCTGAGATAAAATACTCATATGACTTGAAAAGAAGATATGTATGAACTCTGTACTTATGTGATATGTTTGCATGTGATCACCATCTCTTGAAAAAGCAGAAAAAAAAAAGCAAACCGAGCTCATTCATCTGATACCACTATCTAGGCATGATGCCTTCCAGACTGATAGATCTGATGGCCTCAAACTGCCCTTCCCTTCCTCCTCTTAGAAAGACAAACATCCTCCAATGTCTAGCCATAAAGAACATTAATTTACAGCAGCTTGGCACAGTGGGTTTCCAGGATCACTTGACAAGTAGGGGGCTGTATGCCTGTAAGTCAGTCATTTTACATCTCAGTTCTCTCTAATTCCTTAAGACTTGAAAATCAGTTGCCAATTTGAATTAGTAGGAGCTTCCTCACAGGAAGTTCCCTGTTCATTGATGAAAATTACAGGTCCCAAACCAAAATAAAAATTTAATGATTAAAAAATGCATGCAATATTAACCTGTTAAGTTCTAATGATCTATGGTGGTACCTATAAGAGATGTGGAACCCTGTGTGTATTTCCATACCCAAAATTCCATCTTGTCTTCTCTCTACTGATTATTTCCAATTTATCTTGGACATATTTTGTGTGTCCATACTTATTTGCATTTGCCTTCTCCATTAGACTGCGAGTTCCTTGAGAACAGGGACTATTTTGGTCTTTCTGTGATCTCCTTTGCTTAGCACAGTCTAGCACACAGGTGTCTAATAAAAGCTTAATGACTGATGAGCTATATGCAATATTCCATATGTAACATAGAAACTAACCCGATTTCATGTTTTTTCCCTTTCTGCTTCTTACTGAAAAATCATTTCTTTTTCTCAAGAACGACTAAGCTACTTATGAACACACACTACTCGAAGGAAGCAAGGATTATCACTACCAATTTACAGTAATAACAGAAACAGTGACAATCTTTAGGTGGAAGTTTTCCAGTTTTTAGTTTATAGTTTTGTGCATTTCAAGTAATGGGTCCCAAAGAGAGGGTACCTGTCATACAGACTTATAGGAATAACTGGGCTAACTGATACAGATAAAGATGAGGAGGTTCACACACTCAGCCTAGTTCAGGGCATGAACTTCTTATAGCTTCTGGAGACCTAAACTGTAATCATTCCACAGTCTAAGGAGTTTACTGCCATCATCTCGGAACATTCTACCTAATAAGAAATGTCCAGATGGTCCAGTGGAGAGGGGGGAGGAGAAGGGAAGCAACCTTAAATCAAATGAGAACTACCTAGCTAATAGAGGTTGGGGAAGGGGCAGCCACTTTATTCTTGGCACCCGGTCCTGCTTCATTGAAATGCTTTAGAGAAAGCTATGAACTACCCTGCATCCCTACTAGAAACATGCAGAGGCAGTGACATCCTACAGGATGAGTAAGGAGGTTAGATGGGATTAGGTTAACTAAAGATACAAGCAGAAGTAAACAGTCCTCTAAAAACATTTGGGAATCTTTAAGTTTACCTTTTGTTGGTCCTTAAAGTACCTTCCCTTTGAGGCAGAGACATTTTAGAGACAATTCAAAGGATAGATTCTACACAAGTCTTTTCTCCCCAACACCTTCATTACAGCTGAACTGTATATGAATTTGCTGTAAAATGTTTAAATTAATGTAATAGAGACCAAAATCACAGAGCTCAACTGGCAAGTTCTATTTATCTAAGGCAGAGTAAATGTTTATGTAATATGCCTGCCACTCATTACATTAAACTTGACTACATACAACTTAATTTGCTGAATTAGATACATACACTAAAGAGGTGGGTAGATTTTTTTTAAACAGAATGAAAAAAGCAGCCTAAAATTGTATTCTTTTACAGCACAAAAGGATAGCAAACCCTTTCACACAGCTTCCTGGGATAAGATTCCTCAAGAAAGAAGCAAGAAATCTTTAAGAATCCTCTCTACAAATATTTTTCTTGGGCTTATATTTGCCCAGAAGTTTTAGGACATAGTTCATGAAGACCAAAAAGCTGAAATGGGGGAAAAATTAACTTTGTTATCTATAAGACAGGAGACATCTAAGCACTGATGCTTTCTTTTTAAAATAAAACTAGAGATTCTTGGTAGGAAAAAAGATTTTCAGAAAATATGACAATTTTGGGGTCAAAATTTCTGAGATCAACTACCACAATCTCTTCATTTTACAGATGAAAAAAAAAAAACTGAGCTCCTCCAGCAAAGTGACTTAGCCAAGGTCATCAAGATACTTTATACCAATGCCATAACTTTAACTAGGGTCTCCTGACTGCCCAATTTTTTTCTCCACTATGCAGCAAATACACAAGATACAATTATATACGCTTATATATGTATGTGTGTGTGTAAATATAAGTGAAAGGGTTAAGTCCTTCCCTCCCTCAATCTACCTATTTACAAATATCCTCCTTCCAAGGGAAGATGCCACTACTGACCTATTGTCAGTAAGTCTTGGGCTTTGAGATGCTTTTCCATAAGTGGGAATGAACTTGTCCTGAACCATCCACACTCACCCATCCAATCCTGCCTGTGACCAACTGCACCCTCTCACTGCTTCTAAAAGCAGGCATTCGAAGTCGCACCCCACCCCCACCCCTTCCCCTTTTAGGCTTTGCTGTATATTCTAAGTAGTACAGAGCAATATAATTAGAGTACTACTTACTGGGTGGTTGTAGTACTCTACTCTATAGCCCTGCTAACAAGCTGGTGACCGGCAGGACTGGTCAAAATGCTTTTCTAGAAGGATCCAACTAATATCCACACGTAATTTTTCCCCTTTGCTTCATGACATTTCTCTTTTAAGTCTAGGATTATTTTCAATCACCTGACAGCAATGGTTCTGGGAGTCAATTTGCTAGGAATCTTTCAAACCCAGGGCTCATCTACACCTCCAAGTCCTCTATGACCTTTCATTTCAATCCAAGAGTTATAAATAATAGAGGAGTCTTATTTAAGTCCTTCCAAATTACCCAGTGTGAGCTGCTGTATCAGTTTCTGCAGAGCTGGAACAAATAGATAATCACCGTAAAGAAAGGGGAAAAAGTTTTCCTACCTTCTACTCCTTCATCAGTCTCCCTCTCGTCTTCCCCCCACCCTCCCTTTGCCAGTTGCCTTCAAAAGAAGAGGCGGCTCCAGGCGGGAGGACGCCCCTCGCCTTCGCGAAGGGGCTCATGCAAAATTGACTCTTCCTTATTTGTTTCCATCCATAATTGATGGGTAGATGGAAATCTAACACATCCCAGCGACGAGCTCTTACAGTCTTAGCGGAGGCCCCGTCCAAGAAGCTTGTGTAAAGCATTGCGAGCAGAACAAAGCATTGAAAGTTACCGAGGAGTGGGGAAGGGGTGGGGTGGGGTGGCAGAAGAGGGGGTTGGGGGGCTTAAGACCCCCCAACCCATAGCCCCGGCCGCTGCGGCAGGTTTCGGCAACAGGGGCAGCGAGCAGGAAAGAAGGGGTTGCATCCCCGCGGTGCCTCCATGGGATCGCTACGGCATCAGGGGTCCGGGCCCCAGGGATTCTCTGAGGAGGGGCCGCGGGCGTGCTCAGGCAGGCTCCAGGAGCCGTCGGGAGCCCGGCGGTGGCGGCGGCAGCAACAGTAGCAGCAGCAGTAGCAGTAGCTCGGACTGCAAGAACAGGTAGTGGCTGACTCCGCGGGTCTGGGCAGCGGAGCTCCTTCCCCAGGGCTGAGGCTCGTCAGTCCGTGCGTCCGTCCATCCTCCAGCCCGCGGCTCTACCCCGTCCCAGCCTCCAAGCCAGCGCCGTCTAGGGGGACCTAGCCTGGTGAGGAGGAGGAGGGATGAGGGGTCCCCAGTCCCCACCCCAGTGCTGGCTCTCAGATCATCGCTGGAGAAACCATTCGTGCCTAGGCACCCCAAACAACTCCGGTTCGACTGATGGCAGAATGGGGAGCAACGTAGACTTAACCCCGGGCAAACAACTTCCCCCCCTTATGCCTCTTATTTATTTGGGGCGGGGGGTAAGGTAGTGCGTGCGCCACGGGAAGAGCACCTCTTCTTGTTCCAAGTTTCCCCTCCCCCCCCAAACCTCAAGCAAAGCAGAAGAGCTGGCCACAGGCGAGTACAAATAACCTCTCCTACTCCGACTCGGTGTGCTCCTAGCACGCCAGGCTGACAGGGCTCCTTGCAAAAGAAATCAACTCTCCAGCGACACTATAAATATCCATCTATCTATATGTACACACATGCAGAAAGATGCACGACTGTGAGTCCCGGGGTTTGGGGGTCCCTCCCCCCCCTTTCGGACGGTGGTAAAGATTTTCTTTTTTTTTTCCCGAGGGATGAGCTTACCTCATGGGGGGAGGCTGACAAGGAAGCTTGAAACCCACCGGGGTAAGGGGGGAAAAATAAGAGGGGAGAAAAAAAATCCGGTCTTCTTAGGTTTTGGGTTCCTCCATATAATCCCGAAACTCGCCACCAGCCCTTTCAGCAGCGGGACAGACCAAGAGCAAAACAAACCCAAGCACGGCAAATGGTGTAATTCGATCCATCTCCAGTCAATCCATCCAGAGAGCCAGGGAGGCTGCTTTTCCCTCCCAACAATCAGACAGCTCTGAAGCTCCAGTCCCACCCCCAAGCACGAAAGAGACGCAGGCTGGGACTGACTTGCACGCCCTCACTGGCGGATCAGACGCTGCCTCCGAAAGGCCCCCTCCCCTTCTCTCCGCCCCCGCCCCCGCCCCCTCGGACTGGGCGCCCAGTGACCCTTCCCTGGCCTCCTGGCCTCTCCTCCCCTCCCCACCTCCACCGAAGGGCTCCTTCCAAGCTACTCAGTAACACCTCAGTCCTCTCTGTGTGCTGCAGTCTTGCTTCCTCTTTCCTTCCCTCTCTTTATTCAGGGTTTACTCCAGGCATCCTAAGGACAAATCATTACTGCCTAATGGATCTGCATGCGCAGTCGTTGGATAAAGTTCTGCCTTAGTTGTTGGGTTTTTTTTTCCCTTTCCCCTTCTAGGGTAAGGGACATTTTTAACACAGAGCCACCCCCAGCTGTCACCCCCAAAACACATACACACTGTCTCTTTATAACCACTAAGCAAAACAGCTGGGAAGAGGCAATCAAACATGGCTTTATCTTTATAAAATACAGAAATTGCCTACTAAAAATCCCATTTCTACTTTGAATGAAAGTCGTTCAGTACAGTATAATTTTGCAGGCTAATGAGCCAGTTTTACAGACAAGTGTTTCGTGTAAAATGTTGTGGGAGAAATGAAAATGTCCTTGAAGTGACATCCTTTTAAAAGAGTATGTATTAGAAAGTAAAGGGAGGGAAAAGTATCTTATTTCAAAACAAGAGGATTTCAGTCCTATACATTTGTTCTCAGAAAGGGATGTTTTATTAATTTTTCAGAGGAATTATGAATCACCCAAAGCTTAAAGTAGTCTGGGTTAAGCGTTGGACCCCCGTTAGAAAGGGGAAAAAATTTTTTTGAAAAGGGCTTTTCCTCTAGATTTAAAAAAAATTCATTTTGTCCTCCTTCAAGATGAAAGAAAAAAATAAATGATTTCATTTTCCTGCTTCCACCCAAAGACTAAGTTATAGGTTTACATTTGGGGGGGGGGGTACCTTTTTCCTTCCAATTCTGAAATTTCACTGGCAGCCTTGAAGCAAAACTAAGAGAATACACCCTAAGGAACCAAGCTGCTAAGAGCTCATACAAAAAGTGGTTCTCTTACTTAAAGCTGTAGTTAACACTGAGAGAGGAAGAGACAGAGAGGAAGGGAGGGATGAGAGAGACAGAGACAGATTCAGGGACAGACCGAAAGACCTTACCAAATATAAAGTATAAAAATCTCTTCTTGGTGCTTTTCTTGTTGCTGGGAAATACAGGATTTTAAAAAAGTCCTTTTTCAGTCTTTTGTGAATCCTCTGGTCCCTAGTGTTTTCTGGTGGTGCTGGGTTGATGGCTCTGACATCATTGCAAGTTTCTTGGCAGTCAGAGTCCCACCACAGCCAATTCCTGACCCAGAAAGTTGTGCCTGCTTTACTGGTATCAAGTCATTCCTTATTTTCTCCTTCAAGGGAGCTACCCCCCACTGCAGGCATAGGAATCTGTGCACTGCATGAAGATGCTGGGGAGGTGATTATTGGCTTGATTAGAAATCAAATTGCCAACCCGAGGGCAGAAAGCTTGTAATTTGCAGAGTGGCTGCAACAGCGAAAAGGGTTCAGATCACCAGACAATTTTGAATTCTTTGTGCTTCTAAAACCTAGAATTTTTGCTTTTCAAAGGCCACTTTCTGGGTGCAGGAGCTAAAATCCTAAATCTAATAATGAACACTTTCCTGACTTTGTACTTGGCCAATGGGGCATTTTGAGCCAAGATTCTGAGGTGTTTTCATTCAAAACACCACTCTGGACTTCAGATCCAGCGTCTTTCTGTGGTGTGCCAGGGGAGGAAAGTCTTGGAAATAAGCATGCCACTGACCTGAAGAGAATAGAGTCCTTCTTCCTTTAGGTCAGGCTCAAAGCTCTTCTGTCGCTGAGGGTTTGGGGGTGGTGGTGGCACCAAAGAGGGGGTTGTTCATTGCGGTTTCACTTAAGACCTGCCCCTTGGAAGTTTAATGAGATAGTCACCCATCCTAGGACCATAGATTTAGGGATGAAAGAAACTTGTCCAAGAAGTCTTGTCCAATTCCTTCTCTTTATTTGTAAGGAAGAATTTATTTGTAAGTCCATTGAGGTTAGGTGACTTGCCCAGGGTAACACAAGAGTAATAAATATCCAAGCAGGAGTTCCTTTTGGACTTTTAATATCAGTCTTATAAAAAACATATTTGTTGTTCCATGTCACTTCTACTCAATTTAAATAGAATCCTGGATTTGGAAACATTAGTTTAAAATTATTCCTTAAACAGTTGCTGTTTGTCTGATCACAGGTCTGCCAGATACACTCTCAGCCTCAGTTTCCTCATTGGCAAATAAGCATAATAACACTTGTAGTATCTACCTCTTAGAATGTTGAGCAAATCAGATAATGTATGTAAAGTAATTTGCAAACTCTAAAGCACTATATGATAATAATAATAACAACAATAACAACTAGCATTTACAAAGCTACTTATGGTTTGCAAAGTACTTTACAAATATCTCATTTTGCCTTCACAACAGCCTGGAGAGATAAGTGCTATTATCCTTATTTTGCAGATAAAGAAATGGAGGCAGACAAAGGTTAAGTAACTTGCCTGGGATTAAGAAGCTAGCAAATATCTAAAGCTGGGTGTGAACTGAGTTCTACCTGACTCCATGTTCATGCTGAGAACTCCTTTTAAACTTTGGAGGGCTAAAGACAGGTGGCTCAGTGGATAGAGAGCCAGGCCTAGAGACAGAGATCCTGGGGTTCAAATACATCCTGGGCCACTTCCTAGCTGTGTGACTCTGGGCAAGTCACTTAACCCCCATTGCTCAGCCCTTACTGCTCTTCTACCTTAGAACCAATACATGGTATTGATTCTAAGATGAAAGCTAAAGATTTTTTTAAAAAATCAGAACAAACCTTGGAGGGGCAGTGTGAACCAGTGGAAAGAGCATTTCCTCTGGAGTCAGAAGAGCTGGGTACAAACGAGGACTTGAATATTTACCCTCCTTTAACTTCACTGAACTTCCCTGGGTTTTTTCAACTGTAAAATGAAGGGGTTGTACTGCCTGGCTTTTATAGGGTCCCTTTGAGATCTAAAATCATGATCATCATATCTCTGGCATAGGGCTGAAATAATGATGGGCTTCAATAATATCACACAGCTGTTCATGAAAGAGAATTCCCTGAAAAGAATTCCCAAGGGCTTAGTAGAGACTAAGGTTGCTGAGGGTGCGTTGATATTATCAGCCTCTATTTTCGTTACTAACTTGTATATACCTGTTAGTTGGTCATCTAGTTATAGGAGTCTAAAGAAATAGGAAGATTAAAGAAATTCTATATACGATTGTGTGATTTTATAAAAATCCATCCATGAGAAAGAAACCCAACCCAGTAGCATAGATTAAAAAAGAAGAAAAAAAAAGCCCTTACCTTATGTCTTAGAATCAATTCTAAGGCACAAGAGCCTGAACAGGTAGGCAATTGGGGTTAATTGACTTGCCCCGTGTCACAAATCTATAGGAAGTGTCTGAAATCACATTTGAACCCAGGTCCTCTTGACTCCAGACTGTGCAATCTAGCTGCCTCTACGACAGCAAAGGTTTAGATCTGAAAGGGACCTACATGATCCAGTATGACCTCCTCATTTGACCAGCAGAAAAATGGAGACCCAGAGAGATCTGAGATTGAAACTCAAGTCCTCTGACTTCTAAATCCAGCAGTCTTTCCACCATGACAAGCAGGTCAATCCTTGCTGAACTAGTTTCATAGTCAAAGATTCTATGAAGACTTTTTGATTCATATTGTTAATATTGATTTAATTATTAAGTTCTTTCTGCCATTTTCCAAAGAAGTTTAGAGAATGTGTGTTAGGGATTTTCTCAGGCTGAACACTCAGATGCCAAGGCTTGAAAATATAACCAACTATAGAAAGGATGCCTCCTTTTTAAAAAATAAAACTAGCATTTTCTTGTATGGCGATTTAAGGTTTTGCAAGGTTGTAAAACTATTCCTTCTCTTCCTCCTCCTAAATAATAGCTGACATTTCTATAAGGCTTACTATATGCCTGTCACTAACCACTTTATAATTATTAACTCATTTTATCCTGACAAAAACCCTGGAAGGTAGGTATTTTTCTTATCTCTATTTTATAGATGAGGAAACTGAGGCAGATGTAATTGAAGTGGCTTGCTCAGGATCACTCAGTTAATGAGAATGGGAGCTTAGATTTGACCTCAAGCTTTCCTGCCCCACTTCTTGATAATACAGCTGTATACTAGATACCTTCTATTCATAATAATGCATACTTAGGGTGCTTTCTTTCACTAAAGTCCTTCTTGACACCTCATTGAGATATGGTGAGGATTCCTACTGCCAACGGAGAACAAGGTCTGGCAAATTCTATCAATCTGTAAAAGCTGCTAGTACCAGCCAAGGACAGACTGTCTGCTCTCAGAACTAAAGAAGACCATAACCAGATAGCTACAAGATGATGAACTTTCTGGCCACAGTACATCATGAAAAGAGCTGAAAACGCTGCAGAAGGCACACAATCTGGGCTGCCGTTACTGACCATGAATCCTTGAAATGCTGAAGTCTAATGATCCTTTACCAACAAGAGTATTTCTAAAGACCCAAGAGCATACATTCTTCCTTTGCATTTGATGCAAAGAAGATTAAAAAAAAAAAAAGAATTTAATGACTAGCACAGATTGGAACCTATATTTCATTTTTCCAAAATAAAACTACAGAGATATTTAAATTTAAAAGGTGACTGACTACAGTTCATGTGATTACTTTAATTTGGAATACACATACAAGATTACTTGTGCATGCACATTAAAGAAAGAGCTTTTTTGTGGCAAGGGAGTTCTTTAAAAACTAATCTCAACTCAGCATAACATAATAACTCATTAATAATATACAGACTATAGACTCTGCTTATGCATTGGCATAACTAGCCACAACTGGGTCTGTAGCCTGTATATGAAAATGACTCTGCCAAGATATTTCAACTTAATAAAAATAATTTATCATTGTAAATCTCGTGCCTCCATTTTTTCTGATATAATTTATAATTATTAGTATGTATTACAAGAGGCTACTCATATAGCTATACCTATGTTCAAGACAGGCTTTTGAAAGCTTTAATTTGTCTGTTTTCACATGAATAATTCTTACTGATGTGCCCTGATTAAAGAAAACCAATGAAGGACTTAGGGAAAAAGCTAAATTAGTTATTTTATTATTTCAGTTTTATACAAAGATAACATATATATTTGTTATTTTAATTTATACAGTAAGTATATGTTTTTAGTTATATATAAGTTATATTTAGAACATTTATATTATATATAGTAAATTAGTTATATTTGAGTTCTTTCTATTGTTATCCCCAAAACAGACCAGACTGAGTCAAATTGCTATGCACTTATTTATATACTGAAGATATGATAAAAGGGGAGGCCAAAATAGTTCTACCCTCAAAAAGCTCCCAGTCTAAAGGGAGAGACAACATACAACAACTCCGTGTAAATAAGATACAAACAGAATAAATTGGGAATAATTCCAGGGAAGGTACTAGCCTTAAGGGAGATTAGTAAAAGCTTCATATAAAAGGTAGAATTTTAGCTGATACTTGAAGGAAGCCAGATGAAGACAAGTATTTGAAGACTTTGGTCAGCATAAAGGCAAAGAATTGTGCCTTTTAAAGCAGATTAACAGAACAAGCCCCTTTCAGAGGAAGAGAGGCATAGTAGAAAAGAGACTGGCTATAATCCTAGGAAAAACCCATAAATTAAATCAGCAAATTCAATGACTGGCCAAGATGTCCCTCTTTTAGAATAAACAGAAGCATTTGGGACGGAGGGCACTTAATGGACAGTTGCTTCTGCTTTCTCCGAATAGGCTTTTCAAAGACAATAATGAGGTTATGTGGATTCTGTCTTCTATTCTAATAGGAAGGAAACAGAACTGTTTTGCCTTCCATCTTGGGGGAAAATCCAGGAAAAGGCTTCCTTCCATGAATTTATAATAATCTGACCCTTGGTTTTTAATAATCAAGAGATGATTAATAATTTGAGAAATATACTTCTTGATTTACTCAGGTCTAAGTTCTCAGAGGTCAGGGACGAGAGCCATAAGGAAAAATTGTGTCACCAGAGGGCAAATTTAGCTGAGCTGGTTTGAGGAGACAGAAACCCTGAGGGCTTTTGCTAGGGAGTTTGGCACCCATAGCTATTGTCTCTGAACCTGGGCATCTTCCATGACACAGGTCCTGGGCAGTCTGTTCCAGATGGATGTAGTGGCACTAGTGTGGCAGTTAAAATGTAAAAGCCAGGTCCTGGGGGAAGGGCATTATGTCAACAGAGGAGGAGATGTGGGGGTGGCACCAATTTAAAACAATTTTTTTAAAAAGCATAACACCCCCCCCCCAATATCAGCACCCTGGGACAAAGCCTTGGACATCACAGGAAAGTTTAGCTACAGAAGGGATTATTTCTCTTTTTTTATTTTAATTTTATTTAATTGATTAATTAAGAAAATGTTTCCATGGTTACATGATTCATGTTCTTTCCCTCCCCTCTTCCTACCCCCCTCCTCCTACCCCCTTCCTCCATGCACAATTCCACTGGGTTTTACATGTGTCATTGATCCAGACCTATTTTTATATTATTGACATTGGCACTAGGGTGATCATTTAGAGTCTACATTTCCATTCATATCCTCATTAACCCATGTGATCAAGCAGTTGCTTTTCTTTGGTGTTTCTGCTCCCACAGTTCTTTCTCTGGATGTGGATAGTGTCCTTTCTCATAAGTGAAGGGACTATTTCTCAATTTCCCTTGGATCTCTCAAGTGGAAAGCATTCAAGCTAACTTTTTGACTAAATATGTGACCTATTCTAAGGAAGAAATACAATAATACAAATGATCAAAAGCGGTAGAGGAGGGGGCAGCTGGGTGGTTCAGTGGAATGAGAGCCAAGCCTAGAGATAGGATATTCCTGGGTTCAAATCCGGCCTCAGATACTCTAAGACAAAAGGTAAAGGTTTAAAAAAAAATGGGAGAGAAATTTAAAAAAAATTGGAATTTAATAGATTATATAAAGTGTTTTTAAAAGCATATATTGGGGACAACAAGGTAGCACAGTGTTCAAATCTGACCTCAGACACTTCCTAGTGGTATGACCCTGAGCAAGTCACTTCATCCCAATTGCCTGGCCCTTGCTCAGTCAGTAAGGGATTCTAAGACAGAAGTTAAGACTTTAAAAAGAAAAAATGCTTATTAGCCCTTTTTAGTATGTTCTATTGTTGTTTGGTAGTGTTCTACTCTTTGTGATCCCACTGGGGGGTTTTCTTGGCAAAAATATGGTTTGCCATTCCCTTCTCAGTTCGATTCTAGATGAGAAACTGAGGCAAACATGGTTCAATGACTTGCCCAGAGTCACACAGCTAGTAAGTATCTGAGGTTAAATTTGAATTCAGCTCTTATTGACTCCAGCCACCTAGCTGCCCCCATGTTTTCCTTAGGCTAATATTAAAGTTAAAACCGAAAGAGGCATATTGGCATATACATTGAGACATAGGGAAGATAACCATGGCATGGATTTTTAAAAATAAGTACTAAATAATCCATATCATGGAAAATCCAGACCCAGGTAATTGAGAATTGTCTTTAAAGAATTCTTCAAATTTCAGATTCTTTAGAGATTTTCTGATTCCTAGCCAGCTGAAGAATGGTTTTGATGCTATCCTCGCAAATGGTCTTTGCAGAATGAACGAAACCTAAATCCCTTATAAGAATTTTAGAATCTATTAATATATCCTAGCAGTTGGTAAGTGGTAATAGTATTGAATTAATTTCATCACATACAAATGGTATTAAAATAAAGCTATTGGTTTTGGCAGTATGTTCTATTCACAGCCAGTGTCCTGATTATGTTGAATAATGCATGTGAAGACATCTATTTACAATTATAGCCAAAGAGATGATTGATTCATATGCTAAAACCATTATTGCTACTTGTTGGTTAAAAGAAATGAATGGCATTCTGGGTAATTTATCAATTTTCAAATAAAGGTACAAAAAAAAGAGTAATTTGCCAAAGGAGCAGAGGTTTAGAGCTGGAAAGGGCTTTAGAGGTCTCTGGTTCAAACCCCTCTCTTTATAGATGAGGAAAATGAGTATCAAAGGATTTGCTCATACAGTAAGGGCCAGGACTGGGATTTGAATCAGGATCTCCAAACTCAAAATTTTGTTCCATTGTCTTGCTTTTTTATCTTTTTTGATGTACAAAAAAAAAAAAAAAGATACTTATGCTTACTCCTTGTTAAAGTGGAATTTGTATTTGTATTACATATGCAGCCTCAAAAAACAACAACAACAAAAACTCAGTCAGTCAGCATCTAAGGGAATAGGAAAAATCTTACATTTTGGCCCAAGATAAAAAAATCAATATGAAACCCTGTTGGTACTCAGGTATGATAAAGAGGGTTGTCTAAAGCCCCAAATGCCCAATTAAACTGGGGTGAAGAATCAAACCTACTAAGATATTTGAAAATGCATTTGGCTAGTAGCCTTGATGTTGAAATCTGTGCCTCAGGTAGGATATCACCTGAGTCACCGATTGCATGGAAGAGTACAAGATAGCAGCAAAGTTCTCTTTGCTGGTTTTGATATCAGTGGCCTTATATTTGCTGCCAGGAAGGAAGTGGCTTAGGACTAGAGTTGACTCTGGGGCTTATTGCTGGAGATCCATATAGCTCTCTACCTCTGGTTTTTTTTTTCTACTCATCCAGGTTTTGAACATACTAGTCCAGGTGGCAAGTAAAGAAAGAGTGAGGCCTATAAATTTATATAACAGTTTACCCAGTTTAAAAATAAACCAAGTTAATTTGCATCATATAGTACAGGGTAAAGTTCATCATAGCATTCTTGAGGGAGCTTGAATCCTAAGGTAGACTGAAAAAGATAATTTAGTTTTTATGTCCTGAAGGAATGGCTGAGAAGGAACTTCACATTATTTGTTATTGTCTAAATTTATGCTTAAGTTAAAAACTTTAGGGAAGAGGAGACTTGGCCAAGGGTACTTGAGGGTCAGGAAAGATACAGAAGTATTTTAGCAATTCTATGTTCTGCAACCACATAACATATCTTTGAAACCCAGGATGCTTAAATCAAGAATGAGTTCCAGTTTATTTACATCTTCCTAAAATACAGGTTCATGCCACTCTCCCCAACTCAATTCACTCCAGTGATTCCCTATTACCCCAAAGATCAAATAAAAAATCCTCTCTTTGTTGTTCAAAGTTCTCACCTTGACCCCAACCCTTTTAATTTTGTAATAGTTTAATCATCCCCTTGGACTATTTGAACCAATGATATTGGACTCTTAGCTATCCCTCACCCAAGACACTCTATTTCCCGACTGTAGGCATTCTCACTAGCTGTCCTCCATGACTAGAATGCACTCCTCTCCTTATCTCCTTCTGGTTTTTGTAACTTCCTTAGAATCCCAACTAAAATTTCATTTTCAACACAGTCTTTCTTCCCCTTCAAGCTAGCTCCTTTCCTTATTATTTACCTACAATGTTCCCTGTATTTATTTTGTTTGTACATAGTTATCTGCATGGGATTATCTTTCTCCTGCTTTTGTATTATTAAGGCTCTTCCCAGTGCCCAGCACATAGTAGGCACTTAATAAAGATCTTTTGACTGCTGTTAACTAATTTTGTGATTTAATTTGCCTACACCATAAGAAAAACTAAATTACTTCTAAAGTTCTCAGTGCTAATCTTATGTGTATTCAACTAGTGTTATATATTTTCACTTCTCCCTTAGAGTCTTTGGAAGTAAATTTTGTTAATTTAGTTTTCTTGTTTAGGAAGGGTAGATTAATGAATTTAAAAATTTTAGAGGTCTTGGAGATCATCCAAACCAAAGGTATCAGATTTGCAATTTAGCACAACTCCAAGAAGCCCATAGAAGATTGAAATATAACTAGGAAATGTTTAAAAAAAATAATTAAGTATGCAATACAACATAGATAATGTCACTTTGTGGTTTTCTAACTCAACTTGCTACAGTTACCGATCTATTTTTTTTTTTGTCTGCCACCACTGATAGAGGTCATTTTACAGAGGAGAAGACTATGGTCAAAGAGGTGATCAAAAAAGATAATATCTATTTAAAAAAGAGTGGTTTGTCAACCATGAAGCATCGATAAATATTAACTATTCCATAGCTAAATATTAGTTATTGCTCTTATTAAGGGGTCACAGAGGTAGTAAATATGGAAGTAGGGATTCTATCCAGTTCCACTAACTCCAAATTCAATATACTTTTCATTCTACAGAGCTGCCCTCTCTTCTCTAAAAATATGTTCATTATAACCTGATTTAGAGCTGCAAATGACTTTAGAGACCATTGAGTCCAGCTTCCTTATGTCACAGATAAAGAAATGGACCCCTGGAGAAGTTATTTGATTCATAAAATATACCACTGATAGTTGTAGTATTGGAATGAGAAGCAGGAGGGCATGGTGGATACAAAACTGACCTCAGGAAGTCCTGGGTTCAAACCACCACTTTTCATGTGTAATTTTCCAGTGAATGCCAGTGGCTTCATATTATTTCAACAATCCAAATATAACCTCTGCTAGGCTTTTAAAGTTCTTTATCAATTGATCCCTTTCCTACCTATCCAGTCTGCTGACAACTTACTATTTTCCACGTACTCTGCAGCCCAGCCACACTGGCCTCTTTGATGTTCCTGGACACTCCAAGGGACTCTGATTGCTTTCATTGGATGTCTCCCATTCCTGGAACTCTCTTCTCATCTTTGCCTTATGGCTTCCTTTCACTTTGGGATCTTAACTAGAGGATTTCTTTGGAATCCTAGCTAGTCTTTCCTTTTACAAGAAGCCTTTCCTAGTCCTCCTTAATCTCAGTGCCATCCCTTTGAGATAACCTCCAATTTATACTTGATATGTTTTGTGTGTATGCAGTTCTTTGCACTTTGGTTCCCCATTAGACTCTGAGCTCCTTGAAGGGAAGAAGGGGACTATTTTCTTTTTCTTTTGATTTCCATTGCATAGTGTGATGCCTGACACAAACCAAGTCTGTGTTTTATAACTTGATGACTTGACTTGGATGACCCAGGGTGAATCATCTAATAACTTAGATAACTAAGACTGTTGCTGCTCTCCATTGGTAAAGGGAGTTCCCCATAGCAATGAAATCCTAAGCCTGGACCAATTCCATCAAATCAAAAACCCAGTTGGGTTAATTACATTTGCCTCATAATTCAGAATCCCATAATGTCATTATTTGCTCAAGCACAAGGAATTTTTGGGTACTTATTAATGTATTCAAAAGTAGTTTTCAAAAGAGATATCTGGTCTTTTTAAACCTCTTCTCACAGGCTGTACAATCAATGTCAGGTTTGAAAGTCATCGACTCCATAGTTTTGATATTGTTAAAAGAAGGAAAATACTACTTGTCATCTCCCTCACAGAGAAGTGGTAAGGATTAAGAAGATAAACAAAGTGTCTATAAAATGTCAAGGAAAAAGTTGAATTTAAGTAAATTTTAAAAGGTCAAAAACAGACAAACTGATTTCAGCATCATAATCAAATGCCAGTTGATCGAATTAAAGGCTTTATTTTCATTCTGATCGCTTGATAATGGTGATTTGGCTGATTGGCCCTCCTCTTATTTAATGAGTGAGTAGTTCCCATTGTTTTTGTTTTTCCTTCTTAGGATAATTTAAACAAATTATCTGTCCTGGATTTGACTTTGATTTTGAAACTGCTACATTCCCACTACTCTCCTGGAGAGCACCTGATTTCAAATTTGTCCTCAGACATTTCCTAGAGATGTGACCCTGGGAAAGTCTCTTAAGGCTGATTGCCTAGCCCTTGCCACTCTTCTGTCTTAGAATTGAAAGAAAAGGAAGAAAGCTAACTCATTTCCTTACACTAAGGTTCTATACTGATGCCTCTTTTTGACCTGAAGGTGGTGAATTTATGTTCTTCAGGGCTACACCAACAATAGGAGCAGGCAGATTCTACTGAGCTGAAAGGGCTTTGAGTTTGGCCTGGTGAAAGATTATAGCATTAAATCTAAGGCCAGAAGACTTTTAGTTGGAGGGTTTTGTCACCAAAAGTTTAGCTACCAGATGGATATTGTTTTTGACCACAGAAACTCATGATGATGCCTCTCTCTTAGAAGAGAAGTGGTGAACAATAAACAACCTGTTCACTTTCTTTTAACTAAATTCATTCAATTCCCATTCTATTTGCCTCTCTTTCCACCTTTAATTCTTTTGTAAAATAGTTTGCTGTTGTTTATATATTTTGCAACTGCAAGGAAAAGTGAATTGAATTCAGGTTCTGACTCAGAGAGCTTCTGTGACCCTGAGAAGATCACTTCTCTAGGATTCTCTTTCCTCACCTGTGAAATCAGACAGTTCCACTGGATCATTTTGAAAATACTTTGTAGTTCTAAATCTATGATCTGATGAATTTGGAGAAATCACTTAAAGCTCTCTAGGCCTAGGTTTCCTCATCTATAAAAAGAAGGGTGAAAATTTGAGTGGGGTGAACTCTCTAAATAGTCCCTGTGGATTCTTAGGCTTCTAATATGTGTAACTCTAAATACATAAAGAATTTTTTGAAATGGAGTTTTCTGTTTAATTAGCCAGATTAATTTGTCAGCCCTCTGGAGCAAACTAGCAAAATGCCCTTAGGGGTACTGAGGGAAAGAAACATTTCATTGTCCAAGCTCCTGGAATCTTGACTCTAACCAAACTGAAGAATATAGAAATGCAGTAAGAACAAAGAAATAGAGCATAGTTTTATCCCCATTTACCTTAGGGTGGAAAAAAAAAGCAGCTATAATGTTTCATCACATGTTCACTAATAACTGCTCAGTAGCAGCTTTGAAGCCTGCTACTTTTTCAAAACATGCTGATCTATGCCATTAAAACTTTTTGTAAAACTATCTGAAATCCGTATTTGCTAACTGCAAAGGGAATTAATTCTAGGCTCTATTCTTTCTTAATTCTGACAAGAGAGACATATTTGGAAAGAGTTGCTTAAAAGATTACCCTTAGCCGACACAAAATTCAGCAACCTCAGTCCCTAAAGAGTAGTAGGGTGACCACATTTTATGGGGAACAAGTCTTCTAAAAGCATGCATAATCTTGGGAAAACAAAAATCTTTAGTGGCATCTCCCAGGGACTTAAGGCAACAGGAATATCTTCATTCTGTTTCATTTAAAAATTTTTAAGTGAAGTTCAATAAATTCTTCATTTTGCTGTAAGAAAAGACGTCTTGGCTTGGAACCATTAAAAACCGCAATGATAAAGATTTGGTAATATTAATTCCTTTGTAAGGAGGAATCTTTAAAAAGAAGCATGATTTTCATTCTTCAAACCAAGTCTTATTTTCATTTAAAGAGAAAAAGGTTTTGAAAAATGAGTAAGAAGAGTGTCATGGACGCTACAGTATTCTTTAATGTTCAACATGTGCTTTGAATAATTGTACATTGAAGGCATCTCTTAATAGGAATGTCTATAGGAATGACAGAAAGGGAAAAAAAAAACCTTTCTTTTCTATTATGGTGATTAGCTTCTCCGTTTATTTTATGGCATTTACTTATCATTTGATGGAGTTTGCTCCTAACATCTAGAGTAAAAAAGAGAGAGAGAAAAGCAAGGAAAAAAGAAAAAGACTAATTAAATTTAATGGCACACTTCCAAGACAAAGATAAAGTCTTTAGCAACATCTGCAGTTTCAATTTTTGAACTGCAGGTTCATATGTTGGCAGGAATATCTTTTTTTTTTTTAATCATTCATTAATGGAAGGAAACTTTAACAGATATAGGCATTTTGGTACATTTCCACAAACACTTTCAAATTACATAGGATGTCATAGAATATATGCTTAATTACAAATAGCAACCTTTGTATTAAAAAAAAAACACTTTATTACCCTCTATAAACATTTTATGATTCCGTTTAGTTTATGGTTGAATTAAAAGAAAATGAAAGTGAGACAAACCTCAGTGAGTTCTTCTCTTTCTCTTTAAAACTGCCTTCATTAGAACCATAATTTAGTGCTTTGTGTAACTGGGTAAAGAGATGGGACAAATCTACTTTTATTATTCAGTCAAATGTTGAAAAGTTGCTCTTGGCTTTTGATGAATTTTTAATATGCCAGAGAACTCTCAAGATCCCACTTTAGCTATGAGATCTGGGGAGAGCTTCAGCATGGATTGAATTGCTGATCTGCCTCTGCTGAATTTTCTTTAATGTTTTCATCCTCTAAGTTGCAGAGGGGCAGAGAAATAAGATTTCTCCATCCCCATCTCAATCCTGTAGGAAGCATTTTCTAAAAGCCATTATTAAGAAGGAATGTGAGGCTGAGGCTATATCTGCTTGGGGTACTCCCCTATCCCCTCTCCATCTATGCCAATAGAAACATAGACTCATAGGATCTAGAGTTGAAAGGCACCTAAAAGATGATGTAGTCCAAACCTATCATTTTACAGATGAGAAAACTGAGGCCCAGAGAATTTAAGGGATTTTGGAAAAATGTGGCTTTTGCTTGGGAATGGAAATATAGAAATCCCCTCAAAATATACTTTTTCTCTCTTATTTATTTGTCTGTAGTCTAGGTGTGTAGGATAAGTGGCATGAGATGTCATCAAAGGGATTGATCCATGACCCCAAAAGTGATAGGCTGTGGTAACTGATGGCTAATCTGTGTACTATACTCCAGGTAATATAAAGAAATGTAGAACAGGTGTTCTTTAAAGAAAACAAACCAAAAAACTCTTACCTTCTGTCTTAGATTAATACTGTATATTGGTTTTAAGGCAGAAGAATGGTAGAATAGGCAACTGGGGTTAAGTGACTTGCCCAGAGTCACACAGCTAGGAAGTATATGAGTCTAGATTTGAACCCAGGACTTCTCCTCTCTAGGCCTGGCTCTCAATGCATTGAGACACCTAGCTGCCCCACAAAACTATTTTCACAACAATACTAAGGCATTTTAATTTTTAATAAGGCAAAAATCTATAGACATGGTTCACATAAATAAAAGCTCTGTGGGAGGGTACTCAATAATTTTTAGGAGTGTAAAGTGGTCCTGAGATTAAAAGTTTTTTAGAGACTGAGTTTTTTCACTGCAGTGGGGGAGTGTGGGTGGAATACGGACTTCAAAAAATTTAATTGTTTTAAAAATCTAAGTAAGTTTTCATATTTGAATACTTGCATAGCTGAAGGCCCTTTTCCTTTTTTTAAAGTGTGAAGAAATAGAAGAACTAAATTTTAAAGTTCCAGAGAAATATGGATAAGGATTAGAAGCAAACCAAACTGATTGTGACCAAAAGCCAGCAAGATCCAAGCTAAACCAGGTCAGTGCAGAGCTGTTCTTCTACTATTGGCTTATATAAATAAAAGATAAAAATTATGAAAAAAACACTACAGTGTGAATTAAGCTTTTTTCTTGTAATTATCTCCACTCTTTACTCGGGTAGCCTCCAGTCCTTTGAATCCCAATTTTGTTATTTTAATTTGTATCTCCACCCGGAGCAGGCATGTGGCACAGTGGACAGACTGTTGGGTCTGGAGCCAGTAAAACTCTCCTTCCTAAATTCAAATCTGGTCTTAGACATTTACTAGCTCTGGGCAAGTTACTTAACTCAGCCTCAGTTTCCTCATCTGTTAAATGAGCTAGAAAAGGAAATGCAAACCACTCTAGTATCTTTTCCAAGAAAACCCTGAATGGAGTCACAAGACTGGACAAGACTGAAAAAAAACAAAGAATCAACAAAACCAGAATTGAACAACAACAAATGTCCACTCTGTCATTGTCCATCTTTGTAACCTCACCCACCACCCATTTATCTTAAATTCAAGCTGATTTAATCAAAGCAACAGCAAACTGCACTCATGTCTATAGACTAAGTCTATCCCTTGAGGATGACTCCCATTTCCCAAATAGGAAGTAATGGGGAGAAGCTAAGGTGAACTTTAATCTACTTTCTCATTAAAATGTCTCCTAATCAGGATTGTTTTACCCTTCCCAAGAGAACTCCAAATGATGCATTGTTAGGTCAGTCAGAAAGAAGATACATCTAGTTTTTGGTTATTAAGAAAAGGCCATTGGCCCAATTTATTGGTTGTTGTTATTCCATCCTTTCAGTTGGGTCCAACTTCTTCCTTGGCAAAAATGCTCTAGTGGTTTGCCATTTCCTTCTTCAGATCATTTTGCAAATGAGGAAAATTGAGCCAAAGAAAGTTTAGTGACTTGCTCTGGATCACAGAGCTAGTAAGTGACTGAGGCCAGGTTTGAACTTAGGAAGGTGTGTCTTCCTGACTTCAGGTCCAATAATCTATTCCACTGGGCCAACTAGATGCCCAATTTATTGATTATGGATAACTTAATGGATACATTGATCATACTCAGACCATTGTTTCTGATTTTATCTTAATTTTTAAATGTAACATTTTAGACTATTATTCCACAGAATATCACAGTTGTAAGGGACCTTGGGGGCCACTTTGTTCAACACCTGAACTGAAATTTCTGTTACAACATTCCTAATGAGTGGGCATTCCTCTTTCGCTGAAAGACCCCTAGTAATGGGAGATTCCTCATTTCCTGAGAGAATATATTTGAGTTGTAGATAGCTGTGATAGTTAGGTAATTTTCCCTCTTATCAAGCCTAAATCTGCTTTTTTTTTTCTAGTTCTTGTGTTTTGTGAACTTAGTAGAACGTTTGTAGTAAAATCTTCTTAGTCTTGGGCACCATAGCTGAATGCATCCAGCCAAATGAGATCTGTTCAGGGCATATCTCCAGTATTCTGGATCTACTTCTTTTCATTCAAACTAAGAAGTAATTTGCTTTGTTTTTCTGATGTTGGTCTGTTCACTGTCCTTAGGCAATCTGGTCAGTCCCAGCCTCTCATCATATCGATAGTGAACTTAAACAGGTGTGATTGACTTTGGCCTTGTTGCTAGGGCTTAAGAATTCCAGAGCTAAGGGGAGAGCTGGGTGGCTCAGTGGATTGACAGCCAGGCCTAGAGACAAATCTGGCCTTAGATACTTCCCAGTTGTATGCCCCTAGGCAAGTCACGTAAACCCCCTTGCCTAGCCTTTACTACTTTTCTGCCTTAGAATCAATAATACATAGTATTGACTCTAAGATGGAAGTTAAGAGTTAAAAAAAAAAAGAATTCCAGAGTTCAAGAGCTCAGAGTTCAAGAACATCAAGCTCCAATTTCCTGGGCAGCTGATGTTGTATCTGTGCACTACCAAGTGTGGCAGGCATTTAAAAACAAATTTTTAAAAAAGATTGTCTTATGTTCTAAGTTCATAGAACTCAAGAACTAGAAGACATCTCAGAGGCCACCTAATTCAGTCTATAACTACATAAGAATTCTTTCTACAACATTCTCTAAAAATGTGTATCAATTTGCTAGAAAAACTGGGAATGGGTAGGTAGGGAATACTTCTTCCTGAGGCAGGACAACACTTGGGAAAACTATAATTAAAGAGTTGTTCTCTCTCCCCATCTCTCACCCTCTTCCCTTTCTAATATGCCTTTCTACAAATTCCTTTCATTACTCTGCCCTTTGAAGACCAGCAATACAAGTTGACTTCTCTTACACATGAGAGACTGTCAAATCTTTGAAGGCAACTATTATGACCTCCTTAAATCTTCTATTTTCCAGACTAAACACCTCTACTTTGTTTAGCCCCTCTTTTATGTGTCACTGTCCAACGCCCTTTGCCATCCTTTGTACCCTTCTTTGGATACTTTCTACTTTGTCTAAAATGTGGTACTTAGAATTGAATGCAACCAAACAAATGGAATCTGACCAGGGCAGAAAACCGTGAGATTATTACCTCCAATATCTTGGATCTATCTCTTTTAATTCTAAGATTTTTAGTTGTTTTACTGCTCCATTGCACTATTGCCTTATGCTAAGCTTTCTGTCCACCAACATTCTGAGATTTTTTTTTCCTCTCTGAAGAACTTGTCTAGTCTCCTATCATATATTGATAAAACTGATTTTTTGAACCCAACTGTAAGACTTCACATTTAGCTCTACTAAATTTTATCTCATTATGTTCAGTTCATGATTATATTCTTGTCAAGATCTTTTTGTATACTGACACATCACTCTATCCTACTAGCTGTTCCTCCTGGCTTTGTGTTGTTGGCAAATTTCATGAACATGCCCTCTAGTTCTTCTTCTAAGTCACTGATAAAAACACTGAACAGCAAAGTGCTGAAGGTGAAATCCCTGGGCACTTCACTAAGCATAGATCTCCAAGCTGACTTCAAGCACCTTCATGACTATTCTTGGCTCTCATCATTTAACCAGTTCTAATTCATCTTTAGTAAAACTATTGCTCCTTATTCACAAGAATGACTTGAGAAACTAAGTACATTCTCCACATTATTGTTTCAAATGCTTTGCTGAAATCTAGGCAAACTATATCTGTAACATTCCCATTAGGTATTGGTTTAGTAACCTTGTCAAAAAAGGGAAATGAAATCAGCCTGACATGACCTCTTCTTGAGGAAGCCCTGTTAGCTCTTAGTGACCTTTCTACTCAGATGTTTACAAATTATGTATCTTTTAAAGGCTATATCCTAGAGCTTTTATAGGAATAAAAGGTAAACTCACCAACTGGGATTTTGCATTTTCAACTCTTCATTCCTTTTTTTAAAAATCAGAGCATTTGCCATTATTAATCCTGTGATGCTTCTGTCCTTCATGCTGTTTCTCTCTATCTTTCTCCCTTCCCTCCCTCTTTCCTTTCCTTTCCTTTCCTTTCCTTTCCTTTCCTTTCCTTTCCTTTCCTTTCCTTTCCTTTCCTTTCCTTCCCTTCCCTTCCCTTCCCTTCCCTTTCCTTTCCTTTCCTTTCCTTTCCTTTCCTTTCCTTTCCTTTCCTTTCCTTTCCTTTCCTTTCCTTTCCTTTCCTTTCCTTTCCTTTCCTTTCCTTTCCTTTCCTTTCCTTTCCTTTCCTTTCCTTTCCTTCCTTCCTTCCTTCCTTCCTTTCCTGTTTTTTTCTTATAATGTAGCACTGGCACACAGTAGGCACTTAATAGATGTTTATTGACTGAATGATTAACTATCATGGGTTTTGAAGTAATGATCACTTTACCCCAATGTTTTCAGTGTTTCTATCTAAATAAACAAATTTTCCTTGTTGGTGAAAAGCAAGGCTCCCAGCTTGCTCCACTTTTAAAGAATGAAACTGTCATTAAAGCAAACCAAGAATTTATTAGCTATTCATCTTTTAGGAGAGTCAGAGAAACTAAGAGACATACAGAGAAAGAGAGTCAGAGAGAGACAGAGACAGAGAGACAGAGAAATGGAGAGAGATGAATCATTAAATCTATTCTTTGTCCATGGCATTATCACTTACTAGTTGTGAGACAGTGGTAATCAATTAACAAGTATTTGTTAAAGCCTACCTACTATGTGCCAGGTACTAGCTAAGCACAAATAGAAGAATGAGACAGTCTGTGCCTTTGCACTTAACCTTTAATTTCAGTTTAATCACCTATAAAATGGGGAGTTTATTTAAACTCTCTACTTCACAGGGTTGTTGAGAGGAAAGTGTTTTGTAAACCTTGAAATATTACATGAGTGTGAACTGATTAGATCTGTATGAACTAGAAGGGTAGACTGGAAACCTTTTGCTGGGCTTCTGACCCTAAGACTATTGCACCAAATATATATATATATATATATAAAATTGTGTGGTGAGAAGGTTGGAGAAAGAGGAGATGTGTAACAGATTCCAGATGCTAAGGTAAGAACCAAGTTCATAAATGTTTCTCATTAAATTGAATAAAACTTTTAGGTCCCATCTCTGGGGTAACAGTTTTTCATTTTCCTTCTAAGAAGTTTTCTGTAGTAAGAAGATTTTAGTAGCTGGTCCCTTGAAAAAGGTCTTAAGAGAATTTTATTTTTATTGCTAGAGGTTTTGCAGTAACTGCATAAACCGTTTATAAAATTTCATGCTTGCCCTTGGAAAGTTCAATCATTTAATAGAGGAACCATTAAATAATACCAAGGTTCAAAATGACCCTTTTCCTTCTTTTTTTTTCTTTCTTTGTTTGCTCACTCCTTCCCTCAAAGATATCATACTGGAGGCTCAATACCTGAGTTTGCATTTAAAAGCTTACTGTCCTCCCATTGAACCCTGTTAGTGTGCCAAATTTTATAGACTGGGCACAAATTATGTAATGCCAGAGAGACACACTAACCACATATTACATGATGGGAAAGAACCAGTTAGAAGGAAAAATGAAACTTTTCATATACTAGTGGCATGACTTAATGATCAGAGGAAACATTTTACAAAACCATGCTACACTGACGCCATTACATTCTTCTAAATTGAAGGGGGGGGTTTTAATTAGACAAGATGAATTAATGTGTGTTAATTCAAACCTAATCTCTAATCCATGCTCCTCCATAGGAAAGGTACTTTAACTAGTCTTACCTTTGTACCAACCTGACCTTGCCCTGACTGTGCCCTTCCCTGCCTTCTGAGTTACCTCTTTATGACTTATACCGTCCTTCCAACCCCAATTTGACTTGCTATCACTGAAGCCATTTTCTTTTAATTTTTTTAATGTTGATACAATTTTAAATAATTATTTTCTATCACTTTGCCTTCCGTGTTCTCTTCCTCTCTTCCTTTCCTTCCCCCTCCCTGAGACAGCAGGAAACATGATATAGTTTATACATGTGCTATCATGCAATAGATATTTCCATGTTTGTCAGGTTTTATAAGAAGACACATATTGCTTATGCCAGAGAAAAACTCACGAAGTGAAACAAAAACTCATTAAAGTGAAAAATGATATGCTTCCATCTGCATTCAGACTCCATCAGTTCCTTCTATGGTAGTGAATGGATAGCTTTTTTTCCGTCATGAATCTCTTGGCATTGTCTTGGATCCTTGCCTTGCTGATAATTGTTGTTATTCACAGTTGATCGTCGTGCATTATTGCTTTTACTGTCTATAATGTTCTGGTTCTGCTCACTTCACTTTTCATCACTTCATATAAGGCTTTCCAAGTTTTGTTGTGTTTTTTAATGGCTATCCTATTTGTCATTTCTTATATATCACAACTAAGCCATTTTCTCAACTCTAGTATCACTACCAAGTGCATTATCTAATGGGGAAAGGGAGGTGGTGGAATAAGCGTTCACTAAGTACCTACCATATATGCCAGGCACTGCGCTGAGCCATACAGAATTATCTTGCTTGATTCTCACAATAACCCTGGTAGGTGTTATTATTACTTCTAAATGGAGGTTAAATAAATGACTTGCTCAATGTCACATAGCTAGTAAAAGTCTGAGGCTATCTTCGAACTTAGCACACAGACCCATCACTCCATCCACTAGGCCACCTAGAAGCCAATCTTATCTTATCCAATGAGCAAACGTTTTTTAAAAAACGGGCAGGAAAGGATCTTAGACATCAATGCTTTCATTTTTATAGACAAGGTGCCTGAGGCTCAGAGTAAAGAAATGACTTATCCAAAGTCATTCAGCTGGAAAGGGTCAGACCCAAGATTTAAACCCAGGTCTCTGACACTGAGTCTAGTATGTGTTTCCATTAGAGCCAGAACCTTGGCATCTTGTCTTCTCACTTGGTGTTCTTTTCATCGTACATACTATTGTTAGCAAATGTCTAGGACACCAGTAAATAAAATAGATGATCATCACCCCATACCCCTTTTATCCTTCTCATTCCTGCTGGTGTTCCTCTGCACATGTCATTGGCACTCCATTCCTCACCATGAGCCCAAAGTGACAGTAGGAACAAATGCAGGTATTAGAGGCCAGGGAATGGAGACATCCCTTTGAAGTGGCAAATCTTTCATTGACCTTGACTCAACTACACTAAATCACTGTCCTCCAGCTCCTCTAAGCTCCTGATTGGACGTCTGACTGAAACATAAGGGATGGTTAGAGATCTCACCTAGTCTTTGAGCTAGAATATATCTCAGATCATCTGGTCAAACATCCTATTTAAAAAAAAAATTTTATTAACAAATTTGTTTTTTTTTTCACTTAGTTTCTCTTTTCTTTACAGATTTTGTTTATTTACTCTATAATTAGCATATTACAACATTTAATATGGGTTTACTCTAGAAAATTCTATGTTAGAGTAAATTTGAGGGGGGAAATGATTTGACCAGTGTTCTCAGTGGCAAATAATTTTAAACAATTCATTACTCTGGGCTGCATTAAGATCAAAGTCTTCTGCATACTTAATTACCCACTGGAATTTGTGTAGAGTGAAGGCAAGAAAAGTAAAAGAATTTCTACTGTTTCTAAGATAATATTAACGGGGTCCTTATAGATTTTTTGAACTGGATATTTCATTCTTAGTAACACATTTGAATGTGTCTTTCACTGGCTTCATTTCCAGACAGATCTCTCCCCTATCCAACAAGCCATCTGTGACAGAACTAATTTGCTATCAGGGCTTCTCGACCCGCACATGGATGTTTTCCCTAAAAGGCAACCAAGCTGTCCCCAGAACCTGTCTGACCTCTGTCTCCCTTCTTGAACTTCTTGGGTGGAAAGACATACTTCCTGGTTACCTAAGGGCAACCAGATGGAATACAGCCCTTTTGACTTAGGTGGATGGCTAGAGAGTGTGGGAGTCATTATACCCACAATTTCCATATTGGAAACAAGGAGTTAGCACTATGCTATCCTCCTGAGTATCCTTACTTATGTTGGGGCTAAGTAAACCTCCTTTTGTTCACTATTCATTGACTTATGTGTGTTTTGTTTTTTCCCAACCAGAGAATTACAGCGTGTTAGCACTGGGTTGGACCCTAACATTATCCCTTGAAGCAAAGAATTTTTAAAAAAGGGAAAACAGTCCAGCACCAATTCTGCAAAGAAGAGAAGGAGGTAGGTACCTTTTCTCATCTCTTCTTCTGGGGCAGCCCTTTAATATTCTCCTTTCACAAAGGGACGAAATAAAAGTCTCAAGGGATGTAGTGACATGTCCACAATCACCCTGCTAGTGGGTATCTGAGCTAGGGCTCAAACCCAGGTGTTCTGGGCACTTTCTATGACTACTGCCTCTCTGAAGCATTCATGAAGAAGTGACAGGGAGGATGGGTGCAAACTTGTCTCAGTAAAAACCAGTTTAACCCCACATAATAGGATCAAAAGCAAAGCTTATGGGATTTCATCGTTCTTTTTTTGTTGTTAAAAATAAAACTTTCTGATTAAGTTTTATTATGTATTAAATTAGTACTTTAGTAATATACATGTTTAATTAAAATAGTAAATGTATACATATTAAATATATTATTTAAAATATTTTAACTGATAAAAATACATGATTTTAAAACCACTGCTTATACTATACAAATAAAAAAGTTGTGCTTCCTCTTAATTGGTAAAACCATTTTTAAAAGATGAATAGAATCTGGATTCTTGATCTACATACTTAAAAGGTAATACAGTAACATTTTATCTATATGACATTGCTACACTTAAGAGAATTTTACAGATAATTAGTTTACCGCTTCAAGTGATAAGACTTTTCAGGTTCCGGGTTTTACATTCCCATCTCACTGATAATCATTCAGCTTATTCCCAAAGATCCCCCCCTTCCAGCCTAATTTCCCTCCCTTGCTTTTCTTGCCAGCTTCATAATGCTGGGCAAGTCACTAAACTTTTATATGATTCAAATACTCTTGGTATGGAGCAGCTAGGTGATAGAGTGGATAGAATTTTAGGGCTTGAGTCAGGAAGACATCTTCCTGACTTTAATTTTGGCCTCAAACATTTACTAGTTGTGTGACCCTGGGCAAATCATTTAATCCCTATTGCCAAGTCCTTATGGCTCTTCTACATTAGAATCAATACACATAACCCTAAGACAGAAGGTAAAGGTTTAACTTTTTTTTTTTTCCTGTAAGAGATGGCTTTCTGGGAGGAGAAGGAAGGGAATATAGGAGGAAACTTGGGCATAAAAAGTATCAATAAAATCTTAAAAAAAAAACTATTGAGTTCTATGGAAGAACAAGTTTGGGGGCCGTGGGAAAACAGTTGTCTTCTCTAATTCATCATCAACTAAACTCAAGGAGAAAATGTAGTAGGCAGGATAGAAGTTGTTTCTCTTTTCTCAACACTCAGGAAATCTATGTTCACAGGATCAAAGAACAGAAAATGGACCTGACTAGGAAACTAACTCAATTTTTCTTTGCCTCAAGTATTCACAAAACTTGGTACTAAAACTACCACCAGTTGATTCTATCATTTGGTTGTGGCCATCAGTGGTTACCAGATGTGCCAAATGCTTACTAGTTACAAGTAAGTTAAATTAGCTTTTCAACAGATTGATTTCCCATTACATGTGTCAGAATATACAAAATCTGATATAAACCAGCAGACTGTCATGTGTCTGCAATCAAATCCCGTACCAATGTTGACTTCTGATAGCATTTCTATTTGTCACGACTCTTTCTTCTCCCTCCTACACTAGAAAACTGAGTGCTTTGCAGTTTTTAAAAAGATTTTATATTTTGGTATTAGTAGATGGAAAACAAACAGTAAAGACTATGTTGCAATTGCAATAAGAAGTTTTGCCTCCTAATATTAAAGATCTCTGATGGCCTGAAGAGTCTCATTGAGTAAGAAGTCCTTTACACCCTTCTTCACTCTCCACAGCCACTCCCACCCACCTCTAATTTGTAAACATTTGGGCTGCCATGGATCAAACCAGCAGAGCTCTAGTTATCAAATCTCTTCCTGCTGTTTTTGGCTGGAACCATGGTACCTCCCAAGAGAAGAAAGAGCAAAGACAATTCCTTTCTGTGTTGTTTACACCTATAACCTGTGAGGATCTGAACCAACCAAGAAATGAAAGGTATATGATTGACAGCATTTCAGGCAAATTTTAATAAGAGGTCACATTACTCACTTGATTACCGTCTTCTGTGCTTTGAAAACAGAATTTGGGGACTTGACCTTGATAGGATCAATCAGTCTGAGTTTACACATCTTGATTTATAACATGATTTTCATTTAGACACTGAAGAACATCAAATAGTTCCCTCCACCACCCTGAACTTGGATGCGCAATACATTTGGCATCTATCTGTACAATTTAGGTTTTAGCACTTTGGGACAGTCTAGGCACCTTGTTATCTCTCACTGAATGAAAAAAATCATCAATCTTGATTTAAATTATTGCTTGGGGCAAAGTTCGATAGGTTACCTGGTTTAGATGCTGTTATTTCCTTTTACCATCTTACCTCCATCCAAATAAATCACAGCCTACTTGCCTAATTCTAACACTTGTTCTAATTGGACCCAGATGTATCATAACTGCTGACTTCCTCTGTCATGACTTTTCATCTTTGCCACTTCCATCTAAAATGATTACTCTGATTTTCAGAAAATAGCCATCTTCTTCCTATGTCTCTTATGCCCTGCTGTAAAAAATAACTTGCAGTTGACTGACTGCAACAGACACGTGTCTTGATCTTTTCACTGCAAGACCATTTGAATCCATGTGAGGCTAGTAAAAAAATATTAAAGGTGTACATATATATACACACAGAACATGCATGTATATTTATAAATGTATATATGTATACATATGCATACATATAGCAATACATTTTGTTTCACATGAGTAAATATACAATCCAAGTCACAAGCCTACCCTGGCAAAATTTCTGGTCATTGGTCCCAAGGTGGAGATGTCACCTATGTAGCCCTGGTATTTGGGAGTCATCATAATAAGGGGCGGAGTGGGAAGAGAATTTTCGAAAGTTTATTTTTGGTGTCTTTGAATTTAAACTCATGCAGTTATCCAAAAGTAAATTTTAACACTAAATCTCCTTCCTTCCTTCCTACTCTTTCTCCCCTCCTTCTTTCCTTCCTTTGTTTCTTCATTTGTTCATTTGTTCCTTCCTTCCTTTCCCACCACTTCTGCAATATCTGTCCCATAGAAATTGTCACAATAAGTTCTTCTATCTGTCTCAACAATAACTTGGATCAGTTACAAAATCTCTAAGAAGATCCCTGAGCTCTGAGAATTTGATTTCTGTTAGGAATTATGTGGTCAGATTCCAGATTGTCTAGTAACAGTGTAACAACTGATTGAAAAGCAGAGAAAAAAGGAAGCTTCACTTTTCATTATCTTTGGGGGCTTTTAAGTGTATAAAATGAATTACATAAATAAATAACACTTAAATATATGCATAAATATATAAATGATATTCAAATTAAATATATAAAAGTAATAAAATAAGATTACAAATGAAATGGATTATATTAAAATAGTTAGCAATATATTTTTAGAATATGATATCATTTTATATTTATATAGCTAACAGTTCAACAACTATAGTAATTTTGATGTATTGATTTCTATAAATGAGTACAGATATTTCATTCCAATTTCCCTTTTTAAAAAACGCTTACTTTCTGTCTTAGAATTAATATCAAGTACTAGTTCCAAGGTAGAAGAATGGTAAGAGCTAGGTAACTGGGATTAAGTGACTTGCCTAGGGTCACACAGCTGGGAAGTGTCTGAAGCCACATTCTTGAGTCCAGGACCTCCTGTCTCTAAACCTGTCTCTTAATGTATTGAGTCACCTAGCTGTTCATCAGTTCTCTTTTAATAACTATCAACTATGCACAGGGCTGTGATGAGATGTGGAGACACAAAAATAGCAAAAGCAGTCCTATCCTCAAGATGTCTCCTTTCTATTAAGGAGTTCCTATTGAAACACTGACAACACAAGCTAGGTAATGAAGGGAGCTCTAAGGAGCTATCACAGAAATGCTCTGGGAATATTTGAATAGGGTGAGGGTGCTCATGTTTGGGCAAGGGATTAGAAAAGGCTATGTGGATGAGGGGGTTTCTTTTTTTGAGGCATCAAGAAATTTGAGATCAAAATGACAATACTGGAATTTGGGGAAACAGCGAATAGTCCAGCTAGACTGAAATGGAAATACTAAATAAAGTTAAAAAGGTAAATTAGGTCCAGGGGTCCTTCAGTGACCCTGTTCTGGTCTATATCTCCAAACAAGTTATTTTATGCAAAGGAAGCTCCAGCATCCCCCCTCACACTCAACAGCCATCAGTTCTTGCCCAGTATGGGAGGACCTGACTCGCTAGGCTGACATGGTTCACTTTTCCGCTCCAAGGGATGGAGAATCAGGTTTAATGTATTTTTCACGTGACACCACAATATTTAAGATGCTAGACAATCTTGTCTCACAGATGAACTCTCTGGGCTAAAGGTATGCCACGTTTGCAACACAGGCCTAGGGACTTCTAGAAGAGCAAATTGCATAATTGGCAAGTGGACCTTGGCAAGATCATTACTAGGTCCGCTGAACAGTATTTGGCTTAGAAAAAGAGGGAAGTCAAAGAATAAAATGTGGGTGCAGTATTAATATGTTCGTATGCTCATGGCTAAGGAGGAAAAACTAAGTGGAATAAACCACAGAAAACTACAACTGTAAGAAGAACTCAGAGCTGGAATTTCTTCCTCTTATTCCTAGAGTATCAGGAGGAAGATCCATAGTTTGTTTTTTTGGGGGGTGGGTACCATCAGGTACTGAGAAATCTGACTAGCACTGAATATCCTATCAGTAAATGAGCCTCCAAAAGCTTCAGGGTACAAAGTACAGGCATTTTCCAACTTAAAAACATCTTATTTACCACCATCCCACTGAAACAAACAATTGTCCCTCAAGAATAAGAAATATTCCATTATTCCTTTCCTTTCCATCAGTGAGAACTGATGACTCTAGCATGTGATTGAGGGGAGAGAGGAGATATATTCTCCCAGAGGGGCAGTTCCAGATGATAGCAATTGGGGGAAGGGAAGAAATAAAGTCAGTCAATCTCTACATATGGACCCATCTCCCCACTTAATTTCCTTTCCCCCTCACTTTTCCTACTGTCTCTGCATTCAGTCTTCTAAATCCTTTTAGGTCTTTGAAAACCTCAAATTCAACTTAGTGGATGCAGCAGGGGAAGGGATGATAAAGATTCCTGAAACCTTTGCTTTGGAAAGCCCTTTCCCACCAAAAATTGCTTTTTCTAAAAGCATTGTTTTCCATTCTTTTTGTTTCATATATATATATTTCATTTACATTGTGGATTACATAGGGTTTTTATGGGCTAGTCTTGGACTTTCATTACTATTCATCATGTCATTTCTATGGGAAAACATGATCCTGAACTCTATATACCAAATTTATAAAATAATTTTTAGAATGCAACTTGTTTATAAATTGGAGATTCTGCCTATGTTGGGCTGCTGCTGCTAGAAAAACATATTTATGTCTCTGACTTTTGAATTCTGCATTGACAGTGTGGCATTGGTTTGGAGCTTTTCCATGTCTTCTTATAGGGAATTAAAAAAACCTACAAGAGTTTTCAGGGTGGGGTGTGTAAGTCTGTTCTCCATGTGAATGGAAGAAGAAAATCCTAGTTTGACTAGCCCAGAACTCAAAAATGCTCAAGTGTAAATTGTTAAATACTATTTGGAGAATTGTGGGCAAACACTATAGCTGAGAAAGGAACCAGGTCACAAATACCTGGATAACATCTAGGCTAGTTCCTAAGATTTTATGAAAAATGTCTCTTACCAGAAACAGGAAGGCAGAGGGAACCCTGAAAAATGAGGAAAGGCATGCCTTTTTTTCCCCTTAACCCATCCAACAAAGCTAATTTTCTTCCCTTAGCATACATCTAAAAGAGACTCGGGATGATTTAAAAATAATATCTGTAAGCATAGTCAATTTTCAATGTTTCTCCATAAACACCATAATCAGTATATCAGGACATTTAATGGTAGCAAAGAAGAGGAAACAAAGATGCCCACCATCTGAGGAATGATTAAACAAATTGTGGTACAGTTAGATGCTGAGCCTTGGGTTAGGATGTCTTGAGTTTAAATCTGGCCTTAGACACTTTACTGGCTGTATGACCCTGAACAAGTCATTTCATCTCTGTCTGCCTCAGTTTCCTCAAATGTAAAATGAGGATAATGGTAGCACCTACTTCGCAGTGTTATTGTGAGGATCAAATGAGATAAAACTTGTAGACTGCTTCACAAACTCTAATGCGTTATAAAAAATATTATTGTCCTTGTTTTGTAAGAAATGACAAACATGAATACAGAGAAACACAAAACGATTTACATGAACTTATACAAAGTGAAGTAAGAAGAATTTGGAAAATAATATATTCAGTGACTACAGCTATGTAAATGGAAAGAGCCACCACAAAATAATTACTGTTAACTAATAATATTGCAAAATACAAAGGACAACATCTGGCTTCAAAGTAGAAATATGATAAGACATATATCCCTGATCTTTTGCAGAAGGTGGGGTCCATGAATGTGGAACACTCTATACAATGTCATTTTTTAATAGAGTTATTGGTTTTGCTGAATTTATCCAGTCCCCTTTCTTCCTGTTTTTCTTTCTTTTTTTAAGAAATTATTTGTTATAAGGGAGGGATCTCTGGAAGGGAGGAAGAAGAGAGATTAAGGAGGGAATCCAGGCAAAATAGAAACAAAATATGCAAATAAAAATTGATTAAAAAAATTTTAGTGCTGAAAAAAATACCTTAAGGGGGAATCACCTGTATTTTTTTGGCTTTTGGATGGCTGCTACTCATCTCCAACTGCAGCTGGCCTCTAACCTCATACATGGGCACCATGCCATCATTGCAGATGGATAGCAGAGGATCTAATTGATAGAATGAGTCTTTTTTTTTGTCCATATGACAGTACCACTCCATTTAAGAAAGAAATAGATGTCTATAGGCATTAGAGATGCTTTTTAACACCAAACCCGACTGCCTAATCATTGTCTTTCAGGGAAACACTTTGCTCTAAATGTGTGTTTTCCCAACTCTGCAGCCAATCTTTTGGTGCCCAGGAAATCCCTCAGGAGCCTTGAACAGGAAAAGGATGATGATGTATAAACTAGGCGTACCAAAATGCACTGTGCCTCAGTAAGCTTGCTTTATCTGATTATTGTGGAAGTCAAGACCCAAGAAATGGGAACTGAGAGACTTCTGGGGAGATGGTAGGGGTGGGTGGGGAGAGGGTGAATAAGCATGGTAGTTTGGAACTGAAGAACCCTCTCCCCCAGAAAATGTAACCCACCTGGTCTGCCCTTGAGTCTAGGGTTAAGCTATCCAAAGTAGCGTGAATGTATTTGAAAATATCTTGACCGTAGGGGAAAAAATATAGGGTTGAGTGACGAGATCAGGAGACAAGTAAAATATTGAGAAGAGGGACTAGCTCTTCTTTCTTCTCTGCATCACCTAGAGTGGTCTAGGTTAAGCACTTGGGCTGTGGTAGGAGGTAAGGAGAGGGGAATTGCTGTTATGAGGTCTTTGGCTGAAAGGAAAAATCTTCTCCCTCTTCCATAGTCTTTCAATCCACAAATATTTATTAAATGTCCACTACATGCTAGGCATTGTGCCATGCAAATACAAAGACAAAAGTGGAACAGTACCTTCTCTATAAGAACCTATATTTTATTGGGAGAAAGGACATATAAGTATATACAACATAGTACACAACAAATCCAAGGAAAGTTGGGGAGGTAAGACCCTACTAGCTTAGGGTGGGGAAATCAAGAAAAGTCTTTTCTAGAAAGGGGCCCTTGAATGGAGTTTTGAAGGAAGATGGGAATTTTAAGATGGGGAAAGTGAGGACAGAGGATATCCCAAGAAAGGAGGACCATCTGTATTAGGGCCTAGAGACAAGAGATGGGGTATTGTGTGTGAGGAGTAACTAAAAGGCCAATTTGACTACAATATGGATAGATTCTCAGAGTGAACCCGTTTACTGTGATTTTGGAGAAAAATCTTTGGATAATCCAAGCTCCAATTTTCCTGTTGCTTCTAATTTTGTCAGCCCCATTTTGCCAGTCCACTGGACTAAAAGGTTCTTTCCCCCCAGGATGGGGTTCCTGGACATCCAATCTGTCACCACACTGCTGAGCCTATTAAATTACTATGTGAACTATTAGCATAAATATAGATCCCATTCACAAAGTAACCTGGAACCCTGCACAGTGTGAACTTTAAATTACTCCACCCTATATTAGATCTTACTTTATGGTGAAGATAAAGTTGTAATCTCCTGATTGAACAATGAAGTTACTTAGTTCTTACTTTATAGTGAAGCTAGAACTTTAAATTAAGTCTATTTTTAGATCTTAATGCAAAAAGGTGTTAAGTAACTATGAAGGGTAAATTAATCACAAAAAGGTCAAGTAACTAACAAAAAGTGAATTTAACAAAGAAGTGTTAAGTAACTCTAAAGATATAATCTAATCAAAGAAGATGAGAACTAAAGAACGGGCATTTAGAGGTGGGGGCACAAGAGTAAAAGGTCTATATATTTGGCTCATTTCCTCTCTCTGGGACCTTTTGGTGGCGGAGATTTGGCTGGCGGCAGCGTGCTAGGTCTTTCGGCATCTTGATGTGGCTACAAGCTATTATCCGGTTTGGTGGTGAGTTTCTGACTGAGTTTTTTCTCCTTTGCTTTCCAAACTTATTCTCTTAGAAGCCTCTAATCTCCTTCAGAGACCTAGTGGCTGAAATCTTGAACTCCCCCTAGCACAGGCCAGGTGGGAGAAAACCTATACCCTCTTCCCTTTTTCTCCTTAAATCCTTCCCTCTATATTAATTAAAATTACCATAAATTTCCAGACTGACTTGGGTATTTTATTTGGGATTTTTCCCCTGGCGACCAATTAATTTAGATTTTAAGTCACAACCCTAAAATTATCTTTACAACAGCTAGAATTCAGAGTAAATGCTGGTTCCTTATAGCCTTCTTGAAATGTTTCCCAGGACACCTGTCCAACTAGGACAAGTTATCATAATCATGAACTGTCTCACCAATTTAAAATCAAAAGCCAGAGAAGGGATTAAAAATGACAAAAAAAATCTGCAGAAAGGGTCAAACTTAGAAACTTTGAATATTAGTTGAGTTGGTAAACACTAAGCTGCTAGGTAAGTTCCCCATATAGTATATATTTTATACGGTGAAAGCTGAGATGAAACTTCCCTACAGAGAGGGGTGCGCACTCTTCTCATGAATCATAGTATACAGGAATGTCAAGTAAAGTAACGAATCACAGCTTAAGATAGTTTTTATTCCCCTATAAGGATTTATATACTTTTGATGTTTTTCTCCAACTATAGAATTGAGCTAGAACCTCCATTTTCTTTTTATTTCCCCAAAACTATTTTTCTTCTTTTCTTGCTCCTTTCATCCTATGTTAAGGCGTGTTGGAGCACCAAGGACAACACGGCCATCCAATGCAGCTGAGGAAGTCTCCAGGTGTAACGACTTTTTGTGCCATTGGACCCAGGCTTCCAACCCCGAGAGAGTGGGACTGTCTCTGTGCAACGACTTTTCCACTTAAATCTTCTTCACACACAAGTGTCTTTGTGCACACTCATCTATCATAGATGAAAACGCACAGAGACAATCGTCATCCTCGGTTACCGAGAGACTACTACTACTACTACTACTAAGGCATGCTTCCTTGGTAGGTAGATCAAAGTTCCAGCCAGGTTTGTAGCAATCAATCATCAAACTACCAGCAAATATATACTAAGTATCCAGTATGCACCAGACACTATGCTAGATATAGTAGATACAAAGGCAAAAAGGACTCCTCCTCAGGGAACTTATGTTCAAATGGGAGAGACAATATATACACATATATAAGACAAAATACACAGTATTTGGAGAGAGGAGATGCTGAGAACTGGGGGAGGGAGGAATCTGGAAAAGCCTCAAGGCAGAGGTAATAATTGAGGAGAGAGCTTTGAAGGACACTTAGAATTCAAAAAGGTAGAGATGAGAAGTGCTTAAATCCAGGCATGGCAGGGAGTGCACAGAGGGCAGGCCTAGAAAAGTGTTTTGGAACCAGTCTGAAGAATGGTTATTTACCATTTGGTTCATATCACCATCTAATTCTGAATTAGTCTGTCCAGTTTTTGCTCAGTCCTGGGGGTTTGGAATTATATGAGGTTAGGAGATCTAGAGAAATATTGGGCGATCTATAGCACTTGCAGGTCAAAGATTCTGGGAATTTAGGAACTTTTCCATGGCAACTTCTGGGATATAGGACCGCTTTATGTGTCTGGAAAGTTGTTGTTTCAGACTGAATGGATATATCTAGGAGTCATTTCTCTTGTCCAGAGCCTTGGAGAGACCAGGGTAGTTCTGGGTCTTTCCTGGGGTAGGTCCTAAAATGAATTAGATCAGATGAGATTGGACTAGTGCCATTAGGGCATGATTAGATAATTAGATAATTATTTATCAAATTAATAATAATAATTATTATTATAATTATATAATTATTAGATAATGAGATAATGAGGTGGCTAGAGGTAAAAAATACATTTAACTTCCTTAACTTTGGTAATGGCTCCAAATAAGGAATCTTTTCTTAGAAGACTGATGTTCTGGAGACTGTAGAGTTCCCCTTCCAACCAACCTTCTACTTTCCTTCGATTTTGAATCCCAAAGAGAAAGACTCTTTTTTGATCTTCAAAGCTATCTTCCTCCTCCTTTGATTGATGGTGTCTAACTCTTCCACTCAAAGTGTTTGCTTTTCAGCAGCTGTGAATTCAACACTTTCCCACCTCAGCTCTGATCTGTTGTTTTATTATTGTTGCACTGACTGAAACAAAGCTGGGTCCTCTTGACTTCTGACCTTTGGTGGACAGAACCACCAAAGCTTGGGGCCCAGTTTCTAAGGTTCTCACAACTTGACTTTCTATCACTGACCTCCTCCTAACCACCCTTCATCTTCCCTGTTTTCCAAGCCTACAATTTTACTTACTCATTAAGGCTGGTAGGTGGTTCAGTGGATAGTGTTGGACTCTGAATCAGGAAAAACTGAGTTTGAATCTTGATAATAATAGCACCTGCCTTGTAGAGGTGCTTCTCAGGATCCAATGAGATAATATATGTAAAAAACTATGCAAACCTCAAGACCCTACATAGGGTGCCCCACATGGTCTTAGTACTTAAAACCGCACTAAGACTTTTGGGACACCTTGTACATAAATGCTAGCTCTTACTAGTTATGTTTAGCTGAGTTTACAAACAAAATACAGTGTATATTCAATAGACATTAGCCATATTTCCTTATCTATGGATATAGAAGTCAACATTTCTCTGCCACAATACAAAGCATTAACTTTTCTTAAATTCTACCTGATGCATTTTTTTCATCATAATAGAACAAAAAAATTCATTGGGCATACCCAAATATCAGCATATATCTATTATTCTGCCCCCCTTCCCTAGTAATCTACAAAATTGAACAGTCATCTGAATACAACTTTGAAATGAACACAATACTTTCTTTGAAATGTATACATTTAAAAAAATGTATACTTGTTTTATTCCAGTTTTCATAAGGAAATTTTTCTCATTGCTTTGTAAACAATCATTTGATTTGATAATGGAAACTGACCACAATTTTATTGAGAAGCAATATAGAATAGGTCAAAATAAAGTCACAAAATCCGAGTCCATATCTCGACTCTTCATATTAGTACCTCTGTGACCTTGGACAAATAACTTAAATTTTCTGGGCTTCAATATCCTTTTAAAGAAACAATAATACGTGGGCCTAGATGACCTTCCAAGTTTAAATCTATGGATGTACCAAATCATATATGATTTTGAAAAATAAATTCCTTTATAAACATCAATCTTGAAAACTGCAATGTAATTAACTCTTTAATTATATGGAGAGAAGCAGGGAACTGCACAATCCCAAATGAAGAATGAAACCAAATTCATCAATTGAGGTGGTAGAATAAATTGTTTCTGCATATATCATAAACTTAAAATATATACTTCAATAATTGAACTTGAGGATTATGCATATATAATATTACACATGAATTAAATATGTAATGTAATAGAATATAACTCCTTGAAAGTAGGAATAGTTTTAATTTATCTTTGTATCCCCAGCACCTGATATGTTTTTCCATAATAAGTTCTTGAATAAATGTTTGTAATGAATGACTTTACCTATCCAATTATTTTTCCTTGGGCCAACATTAAAATTTGTCTGAATTCTAGGAACCATCCTTAGATACTGGGAATAATAGAGTATTTGTGGGGACGACAGGCAGTGATTACAATTTTGCTATGGAAAAAAAAACCCAGATAAACTACATGGTGTTAATCAAGAGTTGGCTTTAAAGTTAAAAGGCAAGGAAATCTTTGACAAAGCCCTGCGGCAACACTGCTTTCCTTCAGCTGGCATGGCAAAAGGAAATTTAACTCTGCTTCCACCAAAACTACTTGGGTGTGAAGGCCAATGTACCTGGTCCATTCTCAGGATGACCCTATATCAATTGGATTAAAATATCTGTGCATTTAAGAATTCGGCCTCATTATAACCTTGTGCTGCTATTAATTTTGCTATCGTTAGGTATAAAAATTTAAAAGGGTCACTAAATGCGGATTGCTAGAAAGAAACAACATTAGTTACACATTACCAGAATCCAACTAAATTAGGAAATGGCTCATTTCCTTTGTACTATCAATATTTTACTCAGCCATAGCCTAGATGCCTGGCCTCAGAAGGAGAATTAATCATTCATATGTGCTAATGTGCACCCATTATTTTTAAAGTGTCACTTAAGTAATCATTTTGGGTGTGTGTCCAGATGTTTGATGTCTTGTTTAGAAAAGGGCAGTGAAAAAAAATCAATACAAATTAAATAAATGTGAAAGGTTGAATTCAGTAAGAAAGGATGTGCTAAAGATCATGCAATTAAAAACTTCGAACATTTTCATGTAAAAGCTCTAGTAGGGAGACAAATTCCAGAAGGTGCTCTCTTCTTTGAAATGCAAAGATTGACTAATAATTTAAAATATGATGGAAATTTAAGGACTTATAACCTTCTACAAAATATTTCTGTCTGAATTTATCTGAAAGAACTATACATCCTGGCTTTTCTGTGTCATTTCCAAAGTATTAAAAATTCTTGCTACATGCTTTGATCCTTTCCCTTCATGTTCTACTCTTTGGAGTCTCAGTAGGCTACGTGAATTAAACCGATACTGTTCACCATATTCAGGAAATCAATCAACAGTTTTTATGCACTTAACATTAGTGTTGAAATTTGCTCTTTTACTAATGAAGACTTTACCCTTTACCTCAGATGGCCTTTGTGTTTTCTCGGCTCCATTTTCATTCTTTCTTCCAAAAGAAATTTGTGGGTGATAGTTCACATGTGGCATATGAAGTCAAACTCAATTCCATTCTATTTAGTAGACATTTTTAAAAAGTGCTTACTAGGTACAAGAAGGGACAGTTGGTGGCCCACTAGATAGAGAGCTGGGCCTGATGCCAGGAAGACTTATTTTCCTGATTTCAACTCTGGCCTCAGACACTTACTAGTTATATGATACTGGGCAAGTCACTTACCTCTATTTGCCTCAGTTTCCTCAACTGCAAAATGAGCTGGAGAAGGAAATGGCAAACCAGTCTAGTATCTTTGATAAGAAAATCTTGGGGGGGGGGTTATGAAGAGTCAGACATGACTAAAAAATAATAAGGTATAAAGAAAATAGCTTGGAGTAGTGGATAAGGAGTAGCTGATCTCAGTTGGAAAACTTGGATCTAATTCCTGCTTCTGAACATGAATAAATAAGGTAGTTAAGGCTCTTAGATTACCTTCTAAGATCTTAAGTTACAGAAAACTGAATTGCATAGGTGGAGAAATTTTCCAAACAAAGAATTCTTCACATGATTGAAATCACAGATTTGGATACCCCAACACTACCATATACACATTCAAAGATGAAAAAAAAAAAGCACCAGACAGTTCCTGCCCTCAAGGAACTTGTATTCATAAAATCACATTTTTTCAAGCTGTTAAGGAACTCAAGAAATGATATAGGCTAATCCTCTTCCTCTCAGATGAGGAAGTGGCCTCAGAGAGGTAAATAGTCTTGTTTAACATCTCATAGTCAATAAGTGGCAGAACTTTGACTCAAAAAAAGCCTGAAAAATGGGTGAAGAGTTGAGGTTGTGATTATTTCTTCCTGAATAATGATTTAAAGGACTTTAACAGGTTCTGTTAGAGGTATGTAGAATGACTTGACAAAGTCATGTTAGTTTATGGATTATCAAAGGTTCAATCAGGGAGGCAGGGACTGGTAAAGAGACCTATTAAACAGAACTACACAAATCTTTCTTTCTTTTTTTTTTTAGAAATAAATAATGGATGCCTTTTGAACTCTATTAAGATTGTAGGCTGTGAGTTTACCAGATATTACTATAATTATTGGCTGAGACTGGTACCTATCTTTTGAAATGCTCTAATTGGTCAAGACCAGGATACTTAAATGGCAAAAGACCAAATCTAGCTCGAGAGATTTGTCTCTAAAACTTTCCCTTTGATAAGAAAGAAAACAAATGTCAAAAAGCTGAATTTTGGCTCTTAGTACATAGGCTGAGTACTCTTTATGGCAATTAGTATGAAAAAAAATCACATAGCTGGAATATACCTTAGAAATCAGCTAGTTCAATCCCTGTATTCTACTAATGAGAGAACTGAGGTCCAGATAAATTAAGTGATTTGTCCCAGATTAAACCACTGTCTGGTAGCAGAGCTAAGACTAGAAATCAGGCTTAGTATATTCCAATCTAGAATTTTTACTACATCAGACCTTAACAACCTTTCCTCAAATAGTAAACTTTATAACTATTATTTGAAGAGAAGAGTCTTGATTCACATAAGGTATCAGATTCTTCCTTTATTCTTGACTATTCTTCATTGATTTTACCCCTTACATCATCTCTGTGATCATTTCTATGCAATCAGTGAAGCAGCACAAGTTTGCATGATATAGTCTAAAGCTGTGTTGGCAAACCTTTGTCACACATGCTGGAGGGGGCTGCTCCCCTCTCCATCTCTGCACACCTAAGGACATTTCTCTCATCACTCACTCCTTTGCTCAGCAGCAAAATGGGAGCACTTCCTCCCTTGCCTGTCAGGGATAAAGTGTGGGGCTCACATGTGGCATGAGGGTTGTAGTTTGGGCATTCAGTCTCTTAAGAGGTTTGCCATCACTGGTCTAAGGGGTGCTGAAAGACCTTGCTTGCTTATAAATATTTGCCCTCCCTGGTATCTGAAATTCCTATATCCACTTGTTCTTGTATATTATAGCACTGACCCTTCCCTTTAGAGAGCTGGACAGAAAGACCAGATTTAGAATCTAGTCTTGGGAAGGACAAAGGAGTGGAGCCAATATGGTGGAGAATGTACAGGGACCAATCTTATTTTTACCAAATTACCTTCCATAAAGCAATGATAAAACAATTCAAAACAAATTCTGCAGCAGCATAACTCACAAAAAGACAAGGTTAAGTTATTTTCCAGCCCAAGATAACTTAAAAGGCTAGCACAAAGGATCTGGTGCACCAGGGTAGAGATGGACTGTAGTGCTCCAGGGCAGGTCCCACCTAGGTGCCTTGGGCACAACTGAAGCAGCAACCAAAGCTTCTGGAGTTCTAGGCCTAGTACAGACAGTAAGGGGGAGTTGAACAACTGCTCAGAAGGAGACTCCTTTGTTGGCTTAGGATGCAAGACTCTTGTTATATTGCCCATACACAGAACCAGATTGCAGTCCTGAGTTGCAGTTGCAGGGTGAGGAGGAGCAATAGTCCTCATAGCCAGAGAGGAGCAGGGGTCCCTGGTTGCTGTTCCAAGGGGTAAAAGAGTGCTTGGGGTTACTTATAGATCAGACACAAGCCAGGAGAGTATTAAACAAATCTCTTCTTATAGCATATCACATTGGAAGAACTGAAAGTAGATAGATCCCCATTGCTAGCTTTGAAGGCGCTGCACAAAGAACCTGAAGCTTCAAACAGTGCTCTTTTCATCACAGTTAGAGCCAAACCTTAACACTATTTATTTATTTTAAAAATTTTAAACTTTTAAATATTTTTCTATGTTTACATGATTAATTTTTTCCCTCCCCTGTTCTGACCTCCCTCCCAGAGATGAAAAGCAATTCCAATGGGCTGAACAAATGTTTAACAGTATTTTAAACTAAAAGAAAAGAAAAAAAATAGGAAAATGAGCAAACAACAAAAAACAAAACTCAATCTAAAAAGTTATTTTAGTGACAGGGTAGACTAAAATTAAATACTGCTGTTTCCAAAGTCTCCAAGAAAAATATTCATTGCTCTTAAGTCCAAAAAGAATTAATGGAGGAGCTCAAAAAGGATTTTAAAAATCAAATAAGAGAGGTAGAAGAAAAATTGGAAAAGAAATGAGAATACAAGAAAATCATGAAAAAGTTTACAGTTTGGTAAAGGAGACATACACAAAAGAATATTGAAGAAATTAATATCTTAAAAAAGAGAATAGTTCAATTGGTAAAAAGAGTACAAAAGTCCAAAGAAGAGAACTTAAAAAAAAATTGGCTAAACAGAAAAAAAGATATACCAAAAGGCACTGAAGAGAAAAACTTCTTGGGAGACAGAACTGGTTCTTTGCAAAAAGAGTACAAAATTCATTGAGGAAAAGATCTCTTTACAAAGTGGAATTGGCCAAATGGAAAAGGACATACAAAAACTCACTCAAGAAAATTGTATCTTAAAAATCAGAATTGGGCAAGTGGAAGCTAATGATTCCAGGAGATATTAAGAAACAATCAAAGTCAAAAGAATGAAATAATAGAAAAAAATGTGAAATATCTCATGGGGGAAAAAAAAACAACTGACCTGGAAAATAAATCCAGGAGAGAGAAGTTTAAAGCTAATGGGCTACCTGAAAGCTATTGTGAAAAAAAGAGCTTGGGCCTCATGTTGAAAGAAATCACCAAGGAAAACTGCGCTGATATTCTAGAACCAGAGGACAAACTAGAAATTGAAAGAATTCATTGATCATATCCTGAAAGAGATCCCAAAAGGGAAACTCCCAGGACTATTATAGTGAAATTCCCAAACTCCCAGGTCAAGGAAAAAATATTACAAATAGCCAAAAAGAAAAAAAATTCAAATAATGTGGAGCTAAAGTTAGGATAACACAAGCAGATCTGGATGATATTCCAGAGGGCAAAGGGGCTAAGACTTCAACCAAGAATCATTTACCCAGCAAAACTAAGCATAATCCTTCAAGGGAAAAATAGGTATTCAATGAAATAAAGGATTTTGAAACATTCCTGATGTTTGGAGCTGAATGAAAAATATGACTATAAGATTCAAGAGAATCATAAAAAGATAAACAGGAAAGAGAAATCAAAAGATATTCAATAAGGTTAAATTGTGTATATCTCTACATAGGGAGATGATTCTTTTAACACCAAAGAACTTTGTCATTGGTAGGGCAGTTAGAAGGAGTGAAGGTATGAATTGAATATGATGGGATGATAAAAAAATTAAATTAAATTAAGACATGAGAAAAAGGAATACATTGGAAGGAGGGGGGGTGAAAATAGAATGGGATAAATTATTGCACATAAAAGAGGCATGAAAGAGCATTCATAATGAAAGGGAATATGGGGGAGGTTGTGAGGACAGAATGTGAACCTTAGTTTCATCAGATTTGGCTCAGTGAGAAAAGAACATAAACAATTAGTTGAGTTTAGAAAGCTATTTTACCCTACAGGAAAGTAGGAGAGGAAGGGGATAAGAGAAGGGGGGAAGTTGATAGAAAAGTGAGCAAATTGGGGGAGGTAGATGTCAGAAACTAAACAAGGGTAAATAGGATAGAAAGTTATATATGGTGTTAGCTGAGTTTTTGGGAGCCCCAAGTTTGTACCTGTAGGAATTTGCCTTTAGGGGAAGTCCCAAACTGATGTTGTCTTAGACTGAAAAATGGAATACCAAGTATCCATTAAGTATCCTGAACAGGAGTGACATAAATGCTCAAGTCCTCAATCTCCCTTTTTGTCTTAGAGGTTCTCCTCGCTGTAGCAGAGATCTATTCCCAGGAAGACCAGCTTTGGCTACAGCCTCTTTCCCAAGCTACTGCTTGCAACCTGTCAGTGTATGTTTGCTGTAATTAATTCCCAAAAGGCATATAAGACCCCCATGTTCTATTTTTCTTTGGAAAAATCATCTTTGGCAATGGGTTTTTCTCAGAGACAACGCGAGCAGAGATCCAGAGTTTTAGTTCTGTGTGGCATTAAGTGCTGATTCTGTATGGTGGTCAAATATTGAGCACTGTTTCTTATCCTGATTAAAAATTTGCTCTTTCTAGCTACTTTAGTGGTTCTGTGTTTTTCCAAGTCTACAACAGTAATCTTAATAGTACAGAAATTTTTACAAGTCTAGTGAAATGGGTTGAGGATATAAGAATAGAAGTCATTCCCCAATTGATAAATGGTCAAAGGAGATGAACAGGTAGTTCTCAAACAAAATAATTAAAGCTCTCTATAGTCAAGCAAAACAAATGCTCTAAATCCCTATTAATTAAAGAAACACAAATTAAAACAACTCTGAGGTACCCATTCCACACCTATCAGATTGGCTATTATGACAGAAAAAGAAAATGACAAAACTTGGAGGGGATATGAGAAAGCTGGGATATCAGTGCATTGTTGGGAGAATTGTGAAATTTTTCAATTATTCAGGAGAGTAATTTGGATCTTTGCTCAAAGGGGTATAAAACAGTACATACCCTTTGATCCAGCAATACCATTACTAGGTTTGTATCCAAAAGAGATTTTTAAAAGGGGGAGGGGGAGAAGGAACTTTGTGTAAAAAAATATTTAAAGAAACTCTCTTTAGGGGGGCAAAGATTTGGAAAGTGAGATGATATCCACCAATTGGGGAATGGCTAAGTAAATATGATTTAAATGGAATACTATTGTGCTGTAAGAATGACAAGCAGGAGTAGCTCAGAAAAATCTGAATTTACATGAACTAAAAGGAGAGTGAAAGAAGCAGAACCAGGAGAACATTGTACAGTGACAGGAATGCTTTATAATGAACAACTGTGAATAATAGCTATTCTCATCAATACAATAATCCAAAACTATCCTAAAGGACTCATGATAAAAAAATGCCATCTATTTCCAGAGGAAAAGAACTGAATCTAAATCTAAACAAAAGCAAACTTTTTTTTACCTTTTTTTCTATTTGAGTTTCCATTACACAAAAGGATTAATATGGGAAGATGTTTTACATGATTGCACATGCAAAATCTATATGAGATTATTTACCATCTCAAGGGGGATGGGGAATGGGGAGAGGCAGTGAATATGAGATTCAATATTCTTTGAAAAATATTGGAAACTATGGAAATTTGTTATTACATGTAACTGGCAAATAAATAAATAGAAGAACATTGGAAATTGTTTTTACATGTAATTAGGGGAAATGTAAATACAATTAAAAAAAGGAAATCTTGTTTTAGATATTTACTGACCTATCCTGGTCAAATAAATGAATAGCTATTTGTCTTGGTTTCCTCATCCTTAAAATGGGGATAATAATAACACCTCTTGGGGTGGTGAGGAATTAGAGAAAATGTGATAATGTTTTTTAAAGTGCTTTTCAAATCTTGAAGCTCTATATGAATGCTAGCCACCTTATGTTCTCTCTCTCTCTCAAAGGACCATTCCTTAAAAATAAAGCAAAAAACAAAAAAAGAATAAAGCCAAACTCCAAAATCAAAACCAAAAACAATAGCTCGGCAAAACTAAAAAAATATTAGGTGCATCCTTGGGTCTATTCTTTGGGGTCAGTTTAGGTGATTACAATTTCACAGTACTCATTTTCAATTCTATTGTTGTCTCTATTTGCATTTATAGTTTTTTGGTCATTTTTCCTGCTATTGCTTCACTTTGCATTAATACATATAAGTCTTCCTATTCTTCTCTTATTCTTCATATTCGTCATTTTTTTAAACTCTTACCTCCTGTCTCAGAATCAATACAGTGTATTAGTTCGGAGGCAGAAGAGCAGTAAGGGCTAGGCAATGGGGTTTAATGACTTGTCTAGGAAGTTTTGGAAGCCAAATTTCAACCCATGATCTTCTGTCTCTATCCCTGGCTCTCAATCCACTGAGCCACCTAGCTGCCCCCATAGTCATCTTTTCTTACAGAGCTGTAATATTCCATTAATTTTCTGTTCCACAGTTAATTTAGCCATTCCCCAATTAAAATATTATCTTCAGAAAGTCCATGTAAATGCCATTTATTAATAGGAGGTTGATAACTCATTAACCCAACAGCTTCCACAATTGAATTAACCTAATTTAATTTGTCTGCTAACAGAGTACAAGGTCTTGGGGAATGGACAAAAAACATACAACTTGATGAGTGGAAGAAATGTAGGATACTCCCAGCATGGGATAGTGCCAGGGAGTGCAATGGGGCAAGATCCAGATTGGGTAATTCAGGGAAAACCATGGCAGGGTTTGGAGGTTAAGGGAAGGATAGCACCAGACATCTAGAACACTTCAAGAACTTCTCAGTCAGGGACAGCAAGTTATGAAGAAAGATCAGCAAAGGCCAACTTAACCATTGCAATGCAGAGTTAAGAGCACTGTACCTTGACTCAAAAGTTTATGTCTTGACTCTTACTAATCATGTAACTTTGGGCAAGCCATTTAACTTCTCAGAGTCTTGGTTTCCCCATCCGTAAAATGGAGATAGCATCTGTACTATAATAGCTCAGACCTATTCTAGGGAAGACAGTCCTCACAACATTGCTAGTTGGCACCTGCTCCCTAACCATACAGTATAGAACAATATTGCCAGTCTGTGCAAGGGATGTTTATTTGCATCATTTCCTTTGCTTCTTGGCAAAACTGCAAAGTAATTCATAATAATAAGAATAGGCAATATTTATAAAGTACTACATAGACATATCTATACCTGTCTCAATATATCCATGTCATACTCTGTACTCTCTCTATATGATGGAAAGATTTTATATAACATATATACATGAAATAAAGATTTACATTTTCACAAGTAATCTTTTTTTTTTTTGCTCTGAATTATATAGAGAAATGCTAATTTAAATGGATGGTTGTTGAAAATTTAGAAAAATCTATTAAAGACCAAAAGAAATGAATAAAAGATATTGTTAGATTTAAAATGGTTGAGGTCTTAAACTGTAGTGATTAAAATAGTGGAAGATGTAAATTGTAATAGATATAAGAGAGGGTGAGTAAATTGTGACCACAGAAAATATGTTTCACTACAGTGTCTTGGTTTTTAAATCAAATATAAGGTGGTCGCCAGGGAAATATTCCCAATTATTCAAATACCCAAGTCAACTGGGTTTTATAGAGATTTTAATTAATACAAATGTGGAATTAAAGAAAAGAGAGAAAGAGAGAAAAAAGGAAATAAGTATGAAGGGCCTTAAGCCAACATGGCCTAGACCTGAGTCTTAAGAGAGAGAGATCAGTCAGTCAGTCTTTTAACACTCACCACAAGGTCTGTCTAAGCAAGGATTCTAGTGACACCAGGCCAGCTCCATCTCAGCTGACTTCACCAGAGAGAGTTCCAAAGGGCCTTTCTCCAGAGCCTCCAGAGGGACAGAGTTCCCTCAGAGGAGCTCCAGCTAGATCTCCTTAGAGATTGTCTTCCAAGAGCTTCCCTTCTCCAGAGCCTCTCTCAAGAGATTCTTCCCAAGTGATCCTCATCAGAGATCCTCCAAAAGGATTTTTTTCCTCAAGAGATTCTGTTTCTTATATAGGAGGTTTTTCTCCTATGTCACCTCCCCTAAGTCCTTACATCTACCAATCACTGTAGACGTTTTCCAAAGGACTGCCCATCTAAATTCCTGCTAAGTCGACTAATCTCCTCAGTAAGTCTGAACCAGTGAAAACACAGCTGAGTCAACTAATCTCATTAAGAGAAAACTTGCCCAACCCTTTTAGGTACCTAGCATCCCATTGTATCAATTCTAAAAAACAGGCATGGCTCAAAGAACTCCTTGCCTTATTATAAGCATGGGTCCAAGTACTGTCTTTGTTTAGCAAGGATTTTTCTCCCCTAAAGCAGTCTTAAGTATGGGTGGAGTAGAAGTCCTCCCATAGCAAGGATTTTTCTCCCCTAAAGCAGTCTTAAGTACAGGTGGAGTAGAGGTCCTTCCCATAGCAAGGAGTTTTCTCATAAAAATGGGGAATGTTCCCAGTCCAATGGGGGAATTTTTAACATTCACAAGTCTGAGAAATTTCAAGGTTTACAATATATGGTGTACTCTTGAAGATGATCTTTGGTTCTGTGGGTCACCAGCATGGATGCAGTTACCTTTATAGCTAGATTGTGCACTAGATTGAGTGTTAGTCCTGATGTCAGGAAATCTGAGTTCAAATTCTGCCTCAGACTCTCAATAGCTGTGTGACTATGAGCAAGTCATTTAATTTTTGTCTGATTCTCCTTCCTCACCTATAAAATGGGGAGAATACTAGCACTTCCTTCCCAGGGTTGTTGTGAGGATCAAAAGAGATAATATTTAGCATAATGCTTAGTATAGAGTAGGTGCTCTATCAATGCTATTATTACTGTTGTTATAATGAATGAAGCAAATAGAACTAGGAGAGTAATAAATCAGGAATAAAATCAGAGATTACAATATAAATGAAAACAACACCAAATTTGGGTCAAATATTAGTTAATTATAATAACTAATACTGGTTATTATATGTTATCATATTTTATATAATATCATACACACATATAATTATAATAACCAAACCTAGTCCTATAAAGTGATGCCTCTTTTTGGCAGATGGAGATAGGTTCAGAACATTGGAGATGGCTGGCCACTGTGTTGATTTAGCTCAAATGATTTTCTTTGTTATTCTTGGTGAGGCAGGGAGAGAAGAAGGGATGTTTAAAAATGATTGTTTTGTAACAACAAAATATATTAAATAAAAATGTAAAAATAATAATTAAATGAGAATGAGGTCTTGAGATGTCATCTCCTCAGACCTCAGAGTTAACCTGCTAGGATATTGAGCTGACCTTCACCTCATCCTTAGTAATGTTCTCCAGTTTTCATTATGACCAAACAATTGCTTAACATTTTAAAGACTGTAATGGAAGGGCATCTCTGGTCCTTGGCAACCTCTCTGTTTAACCCAGCCCTGTGAACCAATGACTGTGGAAATGGGACCAATTAATGGTCATCAAGCATTAGAACTCTGAGACTGCTTACACACACACACACACACACACACACACACACACACACACACACACACACACCACACAAATATAAAGTGAAACAAAATTCCAAGTAATATAGTTGCCTGGATCAGAGCATTGCTTGGTTTTCTTAAAGCAGTGCCTGGGTGGGAGGCATCATGCTGTCCATAATGGAGCAGGTTTGTTGGGGGAAGATGTTTTGGTTTACTGTACAGAACTAGATAGTCTTTTCAGGGTTGCAAGGGAAGGCTGTTGTTTAGATATGATTGGAGAGACACTTGCAGTCTCTGAAATCACTGCGGCCCAGGAATGAAAACTTGCTTGGGCTGCTGGCTGTATACAGATTTGACTGTAAGAGATATAGAGATTTTTTTCCCTAAGGAGCAAGGTAGAAGAAGAGCAAGGAAAGGAATCAGAAAACAGAGGAAAATGAATGAACCCAGGATTATCTATGCAAATGGAAGGGAGCAGCTGGGAGAATAATACAAAAGAGTAAATATTCTAAAAATCCATTCTATTTGACTGGCTAGTGCCTTTTACAGTTTATGTTTGAAACCTGCCTTTTAACGTTGATGGCCCTTTTTATTCATTGGCAGAGAATTACAAAATACATTTCAGACTAAATACATTTATTGAGAGTTTGCTTTGTATTAATTCCTTTCCTTTAAAAAAATTAAGTGTCTTTATTAAATGCATTAGATGCCCCTAAAATATCTATCCTTGCTCAGTGACTATTTACACTTAAATGATTAATTTCAATGCATAAAATATATCATAATAGTTTTCCAGTGCTTCCTTCTAACTTCCCATTCATTTTTATTCATCTTCTCCCTCCTACCATGATTACTCCACTTTTTTGGTTCTGCTTTTTCTGCTTGAGCACTATTTCATAAAACGACTTTCAGATTTCTTTGTGTTCCTTATAACTGTCTACCTCAATAGCGTTATTCCATTGCATTACAAAGAATGCATCACAGTTTATCTAACCATTCCCTTATTGCTGGGCATTCAGGTTGCTTTCAGTTTTTTTGCAATTGTATAGAACAGATATAACATATTTGAACAGATACTTCTTTTTATTTGTGATATCATTGCTAGGAGATGGTCCCAACAATGGAATTATTAGGTATTTCATACTTTTTTTGCATATTACGGGATATTTAGCCATCCTAATTGGAGCAACTAAAGTGGCCCAGTGGATAGTGTGTGCTAGTCTTGGAATCAGGAAGACTTATCTTCCTGAGTTCAGATCTGGCCTCAGACACTTACTAGCTGTATGACTCTAGTCAAAACACTTAACTCTGTTTGACTCAGTTTCCTCAACTGTAAAATCATCTGGAGAAGGAAGTGACAGACTAGTCCAATATGTCTGACAAGAACATCCCAAAAGGGATCACAAAGAGAATAAGAATGAAAAATGACTGAAAAAGAAGAAAAAATGAAGTCTCAATCATTAGATTAAATAAAATAATAATAATAGTAAATTAAATAATATAAAAATAAAGTCTTCAATAACATCATAGAAGGATTTTCAGAAAAAAATAAACAAAGAGTACATTAGGAAACTGCATGAGATAGGTAGTACAGGTAGATAGATAGGTGGTGACATCATGGATCTAAGGAATTACTAAGCTCAGCTCCAGTTTGCCCCTCTGTTTAGTGACTCTAAACTTGCTTTCCATGTGGCTCACACTTTCCCTAAGGAGATAGTTAAGTTAGTTTCCCATAGCTAAGTCTAAGCATGAGAACAGGAATTCATATCTCCTTCACCTGGGCTGCCTGTGCAAGGCAGAATAGAAGTAAACAGAGGAAATGACTAGAGCATCAAAACCAGCTGGTGAAAATTTCAGGTAAAGATTTTCTCTCATAAACTATAGGACAGTTAATGATGTATTGTGCCCAATATGAATCCAATTTTCTAGGGCCACCAGATCGTTTCAGGTCATTTGTGAAGGACCCAATACAGTGTTATAGACTCAATGGGTAAATAGTTGATAAGTTATATATCCTTTCTATAGTTTGCCTTTTTTTCTTCCCAATCACTTTCCAATTTACCTAAATTAGACAAATATATTAACATGCCAGGATTTTAACTGTCTTAAAATGCAGTTCTAAGTTTATAAATTGAATATAAGATGCTGACTTTTATTAATACAGATATCAGTGAAATCACAGGTCTAGTCCCTTTCCTTACCCCTTCATTTTTATCACATCCCTAATGTCTGGACCCTCATTTCCTTTTACTTTCTTGCTAATATCTGAACTGACTCTAGCTATCTTCTTATAAGAGGGAAATTTCCTTCTCTTTTCTTTACTCTGAGTCTTTCCCTTCTTCTTCTTTCCTCATTGCTTATCATTTACCCAATTCCAAGAAGAGATTCTTCAAAACCCATTGATATATCTGGCCATGCATGGCCAGTGGTCATGGAAAATTTTCGATTTAAGAAAACTATCCCAAATAACCAATTGCAAGGCTACTTTGTCCCCATAACTTACTTTTATATGTTTTTTTAAACAATAATCTTTTCTTGCAATCCTTACCTATGAACTAGAAAAACCATCTTCCCCCAAATGCTTTCCTAAGGCAAACCAATCTTTTATATTACCACACTTATGGTAATATTTTCAGGCATGGTTTTTGGTAGAAAGCAGTTTCAAGATAGGGAGAGGGGAGGGTGTTTACAATTCCTGTTGATTTCTGTCAGATTTCAGTTGAAGTTTGTGAAGAGATAATTGTGCTATATTTTCTCATCCTTCACAGGCTGATAGTTCCTGTATAATTATATATGCCTGAACTTAATATTATTTCAGAGGGAAAGTGTACACCAGATTTTTAGCCTCAGGCTTTCTGTGAGTGGGTACAGATTCTGCTCCAACAAATAGTTTGGCTTTTATTCATTTTCTTTCTATGGAGACATACTTAGAGACAGACGTGACCCAAATGGATAGTTGACCAGTGGATTTGGAGCATTGTTTGGAGAGGAGTTGCTGGTCTGTGTCCACATAAAAAGGGCTGGATGCCACTAAAGTAAGTCATCCTCTTGGGTTTTAGACAGACTATGGGAATAACTTAACTTCCTGCCCCTGGCATTAAAAGCTGAAGGGACAGGCATAGAATAAAAATCCCATCTGAAAGAAGTTCTTCATATTACTAATAATATAACAGATTTCTACAATTGAAAGAATACATCAAACTGTCATCAAATTTGTATCACATATTATTATTATTAAGATTTATTATGTACTACTAATGTATAAGAATAATTATTAGTAATTAGCTGACTAGAATTGAAAAAAATAAGCAGTCCAAGCTGAGTAAAATCAGTATGTTGATATTATTTTATATGTTGAAAAAGTACTGGATTTGGAGTCAGAAGAGTTGGGTTTAAATCCCAATCTTCTCTTTATCATGTGATCAAAGGCAAGGAAATTTAGGTCTTGATCCTAGGTTCCTCGTTGTAAAAATGGCTCCTTCCAGTTTTTAATGATCATACAAGACAAAATTGCTTTTCAATGTTCCTTTTTCCAAGTCAAATTTATAAAAATACAAATCATTCTCCAATTGACAAATGATTAAAGGATATGAATAGGAAATTCTCAGATGAAGAAATGAAAGCTATCTATTGAGGAATGGCTGAATGGTAACGGAATGCTATTGTGCTATAAGAAATGATGAACAGGATGAATTCAGAAGAACCTCAGAAGACTGATGCAAAGTGAAGTGAGCAGAACCAGGGAAACATTGTACACAGTAATGGCAATGTTGTATGATGACCAACTGTGAATGATACAGATTTTATCAACAGTACAACATTCCAAGCCAGTTCCAAAGGGCTTATGATGAAAAATGCTATCCATCTCCAGAGGGAGAACTGATACATTCTGAATGCAGATTGAAGCATATAAATTTTCACTTTATTTTACTTCATGAGCTTATTCTTGAATGTATGGTATATCTTTTTTCATAATATGACAAACATGGAAATGTATATTGCTTGATTAATAAATTCCCTTTTGTGTCTACTTATGGTAGTATAGATAATTAGCATTATTATGAAGCATTTTAAGTTTTGCAAAACATTTGATATGGATCTCCTTTGATCCTCATGACATCCCTGTGTGTTAGGTGCTATTATCTTCATTTTACAGATGATGAAATTGAGGTTAAGAGAGATCAAGTGACTTTTTTGGGGTCATCTAAAGTTTTAGGCAGAATTTGAAATCAGGTCTTCCTGACACCAAGTCCTGCCCTCTGTTACTATGCCAGCTAGATCTATGGTTCTCAAAGGCTCTTCCAATAAGAATAAGCTCTAATAGGTTTAATGAAGCTGAAAAGGTTATGGTTAAATTTATTTAAAAAAAAAACTCTTACCTTCCATCTTGGAATCAATACTGTATATTGGTTCCAAGGCAGAAGAGCAGAAAGAGGTAGGCAATGGGGGTTAAGGGACTTGCACAGGTTATATAGCTAGGAAGTGTCTGAGGTCAAATTTGAACCCAGGTCTTCCCATCTCTAGCCTTCCTCTCAATCCACTGAGCTACATAGCTTCCCCCTTGAGTAAAATTTTAATGACAAACAAGTTTACTGAGGAAAGGTTTAATTATTTATGAAAAGAACCATCAGAAACTTGGACATCAAAAGATTTTTCTTTCTTTCTTTCTTTCTTTCTTTCTTTCTTTCTTTCTTTCTTTCTTTCTTTCTTTCTTTCTTTCTTTCTTTTTTGCATAAGGAGGTGGGTCACAATGACTCATGAAAAATAATTCTCAGTTCTCCGTGGCCCAAGGATGCATAATTAGAAAGGATGCTCAGAATCACACAATTATATTGTGACTTTTAAAAAATATTCACAAAAATGTGGATTATACTACTTATTAGAACTATGATCATAATTTTTAAGAAGTATTGTCAGAATACTCAGTTTTGTCCAATGACTAATGTGACATTCTTTAAAAAAAATTTTTTTTAAACCCTTACCTTCCCATCTTGGAATCAATACTGTGTATTGGTTCTAAGACAGAAGAGCAGTAAGGGATAGACAATGGGGGTTAAGTGACTTGCCCAGGTCACACAGCTGGGAAGTGTCTGAGGCCAGATTTGAACCTAGGGACTGCCCTCTCTAGGACTAACTCTCAATCCACTGAGCTCCTCAGCTGCCCACGTGTTGATACATTATTAAAAACAACTTGGTACAGCTCAGTGGATAAAGTACTATGCCTAAAGTTGGGAAGACCTGGGTTCAAGTCTGGACCCAGACATTTCCTAGTTATGTGACCTTCAAAAAGTCAATTACATTTGCCTAGCCTTTGCCCTCTTGCCTTTAAGTTGTTACTAAGATAGAAAGTAAAGTTTTTTTTAAAAAAGAAAGAAAGAAAGAAAGAAAGAACATGGGGGGGAGGGGGAAGTAATGAAGGTAACTCTCCTTGAGAGACAAAAAGAGAACTTGGTAGAATTACTTTACAGTGTGCCCAAATGAAAGAAAAATCATTGTTTCATTGAACTTTTGTTCATTTTGCTTTTCTATGCTCAGAATTAGGATAAACAAATTGATATAATGATAACTACAGATTATATGTTAATATACTTTGCAAAAGATGAAGCAGAGAAATTCTATGAATAAATGAAATAAATATGAAAAAATGGTAAAAGGCATGTTGAAGAATATTGTTCTATATCAAGAATGTTAGAGATATGTTTACTATTTAAGATAGCTAAATCTATATATTTTAAATATTTTCTTAAGGAATGGAGAGGGTTGGGTATGGAGAGCAAGGAATGACTCCATAAAAATGAAGCTGATTATATATCAAGAGAGAGGAAATGACTGGTTGTATGCATAATAATAATTTCTGAATTAGTTGTCTGTACATAGATCTTAGAAATAATAGCTAGAATATAGTCAGTGTCTTAAATTTTTCAAAGTGCATCACATATCTCATTGAAATAAAATAAAATCAGTACCTCATTAGAGGACAGGACAAAGATGAGAAGGTATAATGTGATGAACGTATACATGTACATATACACACAAACATGTATACATCCATTTATATATACAACTGGATGACACATATTTAAGGCATTTGAGTGTATAAGTGTGTATGTAGATAATGATATAGGTACAGATATAAATATGGATACTTGTATAGTGCTTGCATGTGTATAGAAATATATTTAAATATATACATATACATATATTGAACATACACATGTACATAAATGTGCATGCCCATACGTTTACACAGATAAATCACTGCAAGATGGAGAGACCTCTAGAAAGCAAGGGCATCTGTCAGAGTGTCCCAGAGGAGGTAGAACCTGAGTTAATACTTTAGGGAGGCAGAGTTGAAGTGGGGATGTATTCCAGTGTAGAATATAGTGGGTAGGCAGCAGGAAATAGAATAAAAAGTAAAGTAAGCAGAACTTTGGGCATTTAGAACACTTAGAAACATGCATTGTCCATATGATAATAAGTAGTTAGATTGCCTGCAAAATTGCATCAAATCACAGACCTTTATTTGCACAGGTAGATAATAGGTGGATAGATATATGAATGGATGGATAGATGGATGGACAGATGAACAGGGGGATGGATAGATAGGTAGGTAGGTGTGTTGATAGAGGCTAAGGCTGGGGAAATGAATTGTATCCAGAACTGAATGGGAGAGTGGACTGGGCTGTATTTCAGCATACAATGCTGACACAATAGCTCATCTTTTAAGGTCCAGTATTCCCTTAAAAAAAAAAATTTCCCAATTACATGTAATAACAGTTTTCAACCTACATTTTCTGAACTTATAAATTTCAAATTGTTCCTGTCCCTCCATTTCCTCCCTTTTTTGGGAGATGGTAAATAATTTGATCTGGATTATATCTGTATTATCATGTAAAATATTGGTCATTGTTGAAAGAGAATACTTACATAAATCCAAAACCTCAAAATAAAAACAAAAATAATCTAAAATTGAAAAATAGTATGCTCTGATCTTCATTCTGCTTTCAACAGTTCTTTTTCTGGAGGTAGATAACATTCTTTGTCATAAATCTTTCAGAATCGTCCTGGATTATTGTATTACTGAGAATAGCTAAGTCTTTCACAGTTGATCATCCCATAATATTGCTATTACTATGTACAATGTTCTACTCATTCTCCTTATTTCACTCTGCATCAGTTCATATCGGTCTTTCCAGCTTTTTCTGAAGTCATCCTGCTCGTCATTTCTCATAGCACAATAGTATTCCATTACTATTATATACCATAATTTGTTCAGCCATTCCCCAATTAATGGACATCCCCTTAACTTCTAATTCTTTTCCATCACAAAAAGAACTACTATAAATATTTTTGTACAAGTAGGTCCTTTCTCCATTAAAAAAAATCTCTTTGGGATGTAGACCCTAATAGTCAAAATATAGGATCAAAAGGTATGCATAGTTTTATAGCCCGTTGGGTATAGTTCCAAATTGCCCTCCAGAATAGTTGGATCAGTTCATAACTCTACCAACAATGCACATTTATCATTTTCCCTTACTGTCATATTGTCCAATCTGATAGATGTGAGGTGGCACCTCAGAGTTGTTTTTCTTTGTATTTCTCTAATCAAGAGTGAATTATAACTTTTTTGTGATTATTGATAGTTTAAACTTTTTCATCTGATGACTGCTTGTTCATAGAGTCCAATATTCTTTTGATTCTTCCATATGTCTACAACTCATAGAACACCATGATTAAAGAAGCATTACAATTGCTGGAGAGCCAAATGGAGGCAGTGAATAGATACACGAGTGCACTTAGTCTTCAGCGTGTTTCCAAGAAATGCTTCATGTGCCAGGATTTCAGTTTCTTTATCTGCAAAGTTTGGAAGTTAGGCTAGATAATCACTAAGGTCACCTCATTCTATATCTTCTGGCTTATGACAGAGTATTAAATTTTTATTGATTGGTCATTTACTAAGAAATTATTATATTACAAATAATAATATGGATGGATTTTACTGCTATTTTAAAGTTTTGAAACATAAATCTGAAACCTAAAAGAAACTATTATTTTAAAAAAAGTTTTAAAAACTCTTACCTTCCATCTTGGAGTCAATACTGTGTATTGGCTCCAAGGCAGAAGAGTGGTAAGGGCTAGGCAATGGGAGTCAAGTGACTCACCCAGGGTCACACAGCTGGGAAGTGTCTGAGGACAGACCTGAACCCAGGACCTCCCATCTTTAGGCCTGGCTCTCAATCCACTGAGACACCCAACTGCCCCCCCAAAGAAACTATTATTAACATAATATTCCCTAGGATTCTTTCCTTGACCTTCAACTCATACGTCTCCATTCTTTCTCTTAGATAAACCATTTTATCTCTCAACTTTAATGTCTATGCAAATGGTAATCAAATATTTTATTGGATTTGACTGATCCATCCTTGGCCTCTCTTCCAAATTTTAGCTATGTGAATCTAACTGTCCACTGGACATTTTCCCATGTATGTTGTACTATTACTTCTGAGTCACATGTTTTAACACTAGAATGCTTATGTTCTCACCAAACCAGTCACATGTCCTGATTTCTAAAAAGAAGGAATAGATTATATAGAATTTCAGATGGGAAAGGACTGCAGAGGTCATTAAGTGTGACTTACACCCCAAAGCTACATTCTACTTTTTAACATTCTTGTCAAGCAGTCTTCCAGAAAACTCTCATGAGACATTTTGTTGAAAATCTTGGGAAATTCAGGTATTCCATGTCTCCAGAATGACCCATAATCTTTATGTCTAGTATTTTGATACTTCAAAGCTTCAGGGAGTAGACATTTCATGGGTGGCTACCCTTTCACTTAAGGCAAATGGCAACCATGGTACAGCTTAGTAAATGATCTTCAAAAATTACTGTGTCCCAAAATTTGTTATGATGTGGCTGTTCTGCTTATATGTCTCCTTCAATTCTGCTTAGCTATCTTTGAATAATTGGTTCACAATCAATGCATTACCTGCCCCATTTTTAGCTTCGTAGACCTTGGCAAGTCTTGTGTTACAATGGAACAACTTTCAAAAATCCAGGATCACTTTCTTGTAAACCTTTATTTTCCATCTTCGTATCACTACTGAGTTTTGGACCTCCTGTCTCTAGGCCTGACTCTAAATCCACTGAGCCACTTAGCTGCCCTCTAGAATCCTTTTCATGCCACGTTGGGACGCTGGAATGGGGCGGGTTGTATGGTAGTGCTTTCAAGGTACCAATTTAAAAAAATGCGAGGCATATCTAGCCTGACTTGTTTTTTATGAACTAATAAGTCTCAAAGCGATAAGTACTTACCTCTTTAAGTGCCCACAAATCACTCCCTTTAATGATATATTCTAGAGTGTTGCCAGGAATTATGATCTAGATTAGTTTGAGCTCTTCATTAGACAGGGTCCCTTAAGAGCAGGCTCTGTCTTTTGCCTTTCTTACTATTCCGCACTTAGCACAGTACCTGGACATACGATTCGGTTGTTTCAGTTGTGTCCAACTCTGCATGGCCTCATTTGAGGTTTTCTTGGCAAAGATTCTGGAGTGGCTTGCCATTCTCTTTTCCAGCTCATTTTACATTTGAGGAAACTGAGGCAAACAGAGTTAAGTCACTACCTGGCACATAAAGATGTTGAATAAATGCTTATCAACTGCCTGGCTAGTTGTGAGAATCTACCTTTCTGAAAACCAGAACTTTTACTTTTCTTAAAAGTTTCTTAGTCTCCTCTTCTCTACATTTCCCCCCCAAAGTTCACTGAAGTAATGACATCCGTGTGATCTATTCCATTTGGGCCTCATTGCGGGGAGCTGGATATTGTCTTGCTATCTCTTCACTTGTTTTGGGCTTCACTTCTTTGGTAATCATTTTTTCCCTCCTCTTTCCAGTTTAAAGGTCATCCTTCATTATAGAGAGAATGGAAGCCAAGCATGAAGTCATGAGACCTGAACACAGAGCCTGAGTTTAGTGATTCTAGGAACTAGGAAATCAACAACCACATGAATGGAAAGAGGGTTCAAATTTGTACCCAGGGGGTACATTAAAAGAGAGAAATGCACAGATAAGAGTTTCATTTGAAAGATAGAGTAGGGGAGTTCAGATTGAAGTACTGTGGGAAGATGTACTCAAGAACCATCTGGTACTGAAGCCAAAGGAAGCCTGGGCACAAAGTAATCTTTTAATAAATGCTTACGTATTGATTGGCTGGTTGGATGATCTGAGGTAAGTCTCTTAATCTAGATTTCTTTTGCTTGCTTCTAAGGAAATACCCACTTCTGAAATTCTCAGTGGGTACCTTGAGGTCATTTCTTGATATCACGAAATCTGAAATTCCCTTTCCCTCCTCCACTCATCTACCACCCACTCCCAATTATTTAGAGATCTGTATATAATTCACTGCCTTTGCTAACCATGGGGCATTTAATCCTATAATACCTTGAATTATTTAATTTCTCTTGCCTAGATATATTACCCTTCCAACTGAATTAATAGGCCAAGGGACAGGATTTTGACCTATGTTTCTTTTATGTTCCCTACAACCCTTAACAAGTTCTAGAATACAAAGTAGATAAATAGGTGGTGCAGTAGACAGAAACTTAGTCCTGGAATCATGAAGACTCTTCCCAAGTTCAAATCTGATCTCAGTGTCCATTTGTGTGATCCTGCACATGTCACTTAACCCTAATTGCCAAGCCCTTCCTGCTCTTTTGTCATATAATTGATACTAAGATGGAAGGTAAGAGTTGTTTACTTTTTTAAAGAATTTGTCAAGTACCTACTATAGATTAGATAGGAGGTGGAGGATAAGAACACAAAAAATTCCTTTTCCACCAGGGCTTACATTCACATGGCTATTAGATGGCAGAATTAGAACTCAAACCTAGAGGTTCAGATTTTAAGCCCTTTGTGCTTTCTGCTCTACTTTATTACTCTGTTCTGCAATGAGAAGCAAAAAAAAATGATTTCTAATATTCACAAAAAGCAAAGCATCTAATGTTTATTTCACAGTAAGTACCATAATAGAATCATTATAGATGTATTCTCTGGGAATCAGTGCAGCAGAAGTTGTGGGGAAATAGGCACATTAGTACATTGTTGGTGGAACTATGGAGCAGCACAGTCATTTTAGAAAGCAAATTAGAATTATGAAAATAAAGTTATTAAAATCTCCATTCTCTCTGACCCAGAGATTACATTCCTAGGTTTATAGCCAAAGAAGGTCATTGATAAGAAGAAAATCTCCATATGTCACATCAACAACTAAAACTATAGCAACACTTTTTGTGGAAGCAAATAATTGGAAACAAAGTAGATGTCCATCATTTGGGGACTAGCTAAACAAACTGTGGTAATCAATGCCATGGAATATTATTGAGCTATAAGAAACAATAAATATGACAAATTCAGAGAACAAAGACAGCTTAACCTGATCTGATGCAAAGCCAAAGAAACAACAAGGACTACAGTAAATGGAATTAACAATCATGGAACAATTAAAAGTGAATGCTGCAAAATTACAAAGAACAAGCATCATCCCAAAGAAGGGATATGAATGGATACCCCTACCCTATTCCTTTACAGGAATGGGAGGTCCATGGGTACAGAGCATTACACATATTTTCAGACTTTAAAAATATACTGATCAACTTTCCTGATTATTATTATTTTTTTTAAACCCTTACTTTCCATCTTGGAATCAATACTGTGTTTTGGTTCCAAGGCAGAAGAGTGGTAAGGGCTAGGCAATGAGGGTTCAGTGACTTGCCCAGGATCACACAGCTGGGAAGTGTCTGAGGTCAGATTTGAACCTAGGATCTCCCATCTCTAGGCCTGACTCTCAATCCACTGAGCTATCCAGCTGCCCCCTCCTGATTGTTTTTCTTTTAAAAACATTTGTTGGGGGATGTGACAGAGGCTGGCACATAAGAAAAGAGCCAGGCTAAAGAGTGTGTAGAACTGATCACCTCGATGGGGGAGGTGCCCCAGGAATTTGGAATCTGGAGGAGCAGAAGATTCTGTCTGAGAGAGCTCTCAGTTGTCTCTTAATTGGGAGAAGCCAAAGAGAAAAGGTTGAAAACGACTTTCTCCTGAGGGTTACTCACTTTTCCCTGTCTGTGACTGGAAATCTTTCCCCCCAACATTTCCCAATTGAAAAGACTATTGAAGAAGAAACCTGAGAAAGACATTTTAAATCTCTGTCCAACTTTACTTCAGCTCCTGTTGCCCTGAGTCTGAACTGTGGCCAAGGGGCCAAACCCAGGATGAGTCAACCTAACTTTCTCTCAGGGGGCAGCCTGAGTTTCCCCCCAAACTCGAGGAGGGAGGAAAAGGGTTTTAGATAGAGACAGGGACCCCCTTTCCCCACTCAGATCAAACATATTGTCCATTACAACATGCTCTAAAGAAATGGAGCTAAACTTCAAACCTCATTACCATTTCTTTCCCTTTCCAGACACCACGGTGGTTTAAATGGGAACATGGTCTCTATATTTATGATTATAACTTTTGAAATAAACATTCCTTCTTAAAAGTGGATCTGACTGAGTAGCTAAATGGAACTTGGGTGCAAGACTCTTTCTGCTCCCCCTTCTTCCCCACCACTCACCCCCTTTATAGCTAGAGTTGAGGGAACTGGTGCCATTTGCAGACATTAGATACTTCCCCCCCCCAATCCCTTTAAGGATAACAGAGGAGCCTGGGGGAGTGGGACAAATTAACCTACTTGGTCTTCAGGCCATGAGGATCATGGTAGTTAGTATAACATGGGGACAATTGTTTTCACTGATAAATAATAAACTGAGCTGGCTATTAAACTGGAATAAGCAACTAAAATCAATACAAAGCCCACACAGCCACATATATTCCAGCTGTTTATAAATAAAATGTTGGAAAAGAGTCGTAAATAAGCCATAAACAGCTGTGTGGGGATTACACTGCCAAGGCCGAGCTGGAGCATGTCTGACCATATCAAGAGTTTTAACATTTGCTAGCCATAAGATCAACTTGGGCTTTATAGCATGGCTAAGAAATGACTCAAGTGATCTGAGAGCCTTTAATATACTATAGGGTCGAAGCTCAATGTTTTAACACAGTTGATCCAAGTTATCTGGGTTTTTGAAATGGGAAATGGAATCAGTAGCAATGTCACAGAAATGCTACATCTGAATAACCTGTTGAATGGACTTGTAATAACATGACAGAAAGAAGAAAATGCTTTCTTTACAGTTGCCTTTGAAAGGTTCTATTTTTTCCAAATTGTTTTTCATAAAAATTACTTCAGTCAAGTATATTTGGAATCTGAACGGTAATTTGAAAAAGAGTAATATAAGGCAGAAAAAACAATCTTACGTGTGTGTGTGTGTGTGTGTGTGTGTGTGTGTGTGTGTGAGATAGGAGCAAGACATAATATGAATGAGGAGGGAGGTTTCCTCACTATGGATATTGAAAAATGCCTGATGCCTTTGCCTTGGCTTTGTCAATAGAATGCTGGTTGTAACAGTATAGAATGACTTGGTTAAAATGCTCCCTCAGAAATTAGGACTTTTATCTCTATAGTCTCACGCAGTGACTATGTCTACTCAATTCTTAGGATAAAATAATAAATATGGGGGTTAGTGGTAGGAGTTATTGTTTTTAAGGGGAAAAAATTCAGTGTAATTTTGAATTGTTTTTATTTTATTTTATTTATTCATTTCATTGTCCCATCATTTCCATTTATGCCCAATTCTTTGTGACCTCATTTGGGTTTTTATTCTGATGAAGATACTAGAGTAGTTTGCCATTTCCTTCTCCAGATCATTTTATAGATGAGGAAACGGAGGCAAACCGGGCTAAGTGACTTGGTCAGGGTCACACAGCTGATGCCTGAGGTCAGATGTGAACTCAGCAAGATGAGTATTCCAGATTCTATTTAATATGCCACCTAGCTTTCCCAGTGTTTTTTTTTTTTAATTATTGTCTCTATTAAGACTCCCAGATCCACAATTCCAACTCTTAATTTCTTTCAGGTGCTCCAGATCTTCATCAACAGTTTCTCATTGGACATTCCCAATTGGACATAACGAAAGACATCTCAAACCCAAATGTTTAAAGCAGACCCCCCCCCACTCTAACCAATCCCCTTTCTCTTGAAGAGTTTCCTCTTCATTCCTATTAATTTCCTATTAATGTTATAGGTACCATCATCTTCCTAGTCATCCAGGTTCACAATCTCAACCCTTTACTTTGAATATTCAGTCAGCTGCCATGTATCTCAACATGTCTTCCAGTCTCTACTCACACAGCCACTGCAAAAGCCTCCTATTTGACCCCCCCCATGTCAAGTTTCTCCCTGCACCAATCCATTTTCTTCATAAGCCCTCAGTTTAACTGTGTCACATTTCTAAAACCCTCCCAATAACTTTTAGAGGCTCCCTATTACTTCTAGGGAAAAGTATAAATTCCTGAGTTGAGTACTGAAATTTCTTAAAAACTTGTCTCATTCTTATCTTTTCAAGTTTCTTACTTTTTTTATATTTGCAGTTATATTGTATTATGCTTTTACATTGCAAACATTTACACCTTACTCCCACTTAGTGGGAAGTCTTATAATAATGTAAAACAGTTAAATAAAACTCATAATATTGTGACCTCATTTGGAAATTCATGTAACATTTCATATCTGTATTATTTAATTTGCCATCCTCCCTCTATTTTTTTAAATGAAAAGAAAGGTATTAGGGTGGCTAGGTAGCTCAGTGGACTGAGAGCTTGAGACAGGAGGTCATAGATTCAAATCTGGCCTCAGATATATCCTGGCTATATTACCCTCAGCAATCCCCAAGGCTTAGCCCTTACTGCTCTTCTGTCTTGGAACCAACAATACACAGTATTGATTCTAAGATGGAAGGTAAGGATTAAAAAAAAAAAAATATATATATATATATATATATATATATAAAAGAAATCTCTTCTCCTTCTCACTCCCATTCCATTAAAAAAAGAAAAAAACTTAATTTTTAATAAAAATACATACTCAAACAAAATAATTCATTCAATGGCCACATACAAAGACATTAGTTTAATAATATGGTGAGAAATATTGGTCTCATTCTGTACCCTAATTCTGTCAGGTTGTAATGGACAATATGTTTGATCACTGGTTCTATGGAAATGGAAATAGTCATTGTACTAATCAAAAGCTATGTGTTTTTAGAATGTTGTCATTTTATAGAACATTCTATTGTCCTGCTCATTTCACTCTTTTTTAGTTTATAAAGGTCCTCAACATTGTTTTTATAATATCAGTTATTATCTAAATTATTCTGTTTTTGTTCATTTTACTCTTTAATAGTTCAGACAAGTTTTTTTTCATTTTAAAAATTCCTTATCTTCTAGCAGTACTAGATTCTGAACCTGATTATAAAGTAACAATTATCCAAATTATCTGGTACTGGTTAAGAAATAGAAAAGCAGATCAGGAGAACAGAAGTGACAGACAATAAACAGTTGTAAAAGATTATATATATTAACTATGTGTTTGACAAAGTTAAAGATCCAAATTTTTGGAATTAGAATTCTACATTTGGTAAAAATCTTTGGGAAAATTTGAAAGCAATTTGGCAGAAATTAAATATAGATCAATGTCTTACACCCTTTACCAAAATAAGATCAAATGGATACATGACCTAGGCATAAAGAGAAATATTATAAGCAAATTAAAACAGAGAACACATTACCTATCAGATTTATGGATAGGAGGAGAATTTATGAATAGATGATAGAAATAGGTGATAGAAAGCATTGTGAAATGTAAAATGGATCATTTTGAATACATAAATTAAAAAGGTTTTATACAAATGAAACTGATATAGTCAAGATGAGAAGGAAAGCAGTTAAGTTGGGAATTTTTTATAGAAAGTTCCTCTTTAGGTCTGATATCTAAAGTATATAGAGAACTTTGTCAAATATATAAGAATGAAGTAGTTTACTTCAATAAATGAGTCCAGACACCCAGAAATTCAATTAATGGAACCAATATTTGCTTATTAATCTATTGATTAATAATATGTACCTAACTGGCCAGGGCAGCCATCCTAGTGAAAGCTGTGCCAAGGCAAAGTTACAGTTTTTATAGGTTTATATACATGAGAGAGGTGAAAAGGTAAAATGAGCTCAAACAAAGCTAATGAAGGATATATAATTTTAAGTTTAAAAAAAGTGAAATGTGGCCTTAATGCCCAGGGCAAACTGACAGATGTACTATCTACTGGGGAGGATGGACCTTCCTTTGTATATCTTATCTTATACCTGGTTTATCCTGCCCTTGAGGGGGCATCCCCTGGTTCCACTGACCATCTGTTGTTACAGCCTGAGAAAGCACATTCCTTAAACCTGCTTTCTATAAGGGAAAGTATACTTTATTGATTACTATCTTTACCAATTGATCAGGGGCTTTGTTTTACTCAATTTCAAGAATATGAGCCATTTCCCAAATGATGAATGGTCAAAAGATACAGACAGTTACTGGATGAAGAAATCAAAACTATATATAACTTTATAAAAAATACTCCAAAACATTATTGTTGAGAGAATCACAAATCAAAATAACTGTGAGATATCATTTCACATTTATCAGATTGGCTAAAATGATAAAAGGGCAGAAGACAAATGTTAGAGGGCATGTGAAAAAATGGGAACACATGCATTGTTGGTGAAACTGAACTGATCCAATCATTTTGGAGAGCAATCTGGAATTATACTCAAAAAGTTATTAAAATGTGTTTACCTTTTAATGCAGTAATACCACTATTACTATTTTATTTCTATGGTTCTCAAGGAAAAAGTAAAAGAATCTATATGTTCTAAAATATTTATAGCAGCTCTCTTTGTGGTGGCAGAGAACTGAAAACTGAGGGGATACCCATCAATTGAGGAATGGTTAAACAAGTTGTGGCATGATTGTACTGTAAGAAATGATGAATAGGTTAATTTTGGAAAAACACTGAAAGACTATGTGAAATTATGAAGAGCAAAACAAGCAGAACCATTAGAGTATTATATACAACAACAGAAATATTCTTTGAAGAATGACTCATGTATGTCTACCTCCAGAGAAAGAACTGAAAAATAAAAATAAGTAAGACATAATGTTATATATACATATATCTTTGTCAGATGATACATTCTCTAATGGAGGGAGAGGAGGGAGTTAACTGTGCATCTTCCTATTTTAAATGTTACCAAAAAAAATTAACAAACAAAACTCTTCTTACTTTCTGTCTTAGAATTGGTACAAAGTTTTAGTTCTAAGGCAGAAGGGAGGTGAGTGCTAAACCACCGGGATTAAGTGACTTGCCCAGAGTCACAGCTAAGAAGTATCTGAGTCCACATTTGAACTCAAGAACTCTTGTCTCTAAGCCTGGTTCTCTTTCACTGGGTCACCTAGGAAACAATCCATTTCCTCATTTCTTAAAGCCTAGTAGTATTCCATTACATTCACATGCCAGAATTTATTCATTGTATCTTCCATTAGTGGGCATCCTTTTAGTTTCCAGTTTTCTTGCCTCCATTAAAAAAAAGGTGCTAAAAATATTTTTGTATGAAGACCTTTTCTTTCTTTTTTTTTAACTCTTTTGATTATAGATTTGGCAGGAGTATAGCTATGTCAAAGGGCATGCACTGCTTTGTAAGTTTTTGTGTATAATTCCAAATTGCTTTCCAGAATGCTTGTACCCATTGACGGGTCCACCAATGGGTCTGTTTTTGCTCTGCTAATATTTATCATTTTTCCTTTTTTGGTCATCTTTGCTACTCTGCTGGGTGTGAGGCAGGATCTTAGAATTACTTTAATTTGCATTTCTTTTGTTTCTTCCGTTAAAAACCTGTCATATGTCTGTTTATATCCTTAACTATTACTATATATACCTAGATATTATTATATTACTTTCTTTTTATTTTTTAGATATTTTATATAATTTTTTTCAATTTTTAGATATTTTATATAATTTATCAAACTTTTTTTTAAATTTTTTTTTAAACCCTTACCTTCCATCTTGGAGTCAATACTGTGTATTGGCTCCAAGGCAGAAGAGTGGTAAGGGCTAAGCAATGGGGGTCAAGTGACTTGCCCAGGGTCACACAACTGGGAAGTGTCTGAGGCCAGATTTGAACCTAGGACCTCCCGTCTCTAGGCCTGGCTCTCAATTTACTGAGCTACTCAGCTGCCCCTTTTATCAAACTTTTTAAAGATTACTCTTTTCTACTCTTCTTTGTGACTGAGCCCTGTGATGCTTTATCTCTTCTTTTTTTATGCCATTATAATGGCAATCCCTTACATTTGAATAGATTCATTCTCCACTTCCAGATTTTGGAATCTCAACTACCATTTTCTATATGATTTTTGGGATTCTGGTGTATCTCTGCTTCCACTAACTTTGTATCCCTAGTACTTAGCACAGCACCTTACATATAGGGGATGCTTAATAAATGCTTTTTGATGGACTGTTTGACCCTGGAATCATCTGGGCCTTAGTTTTCCTCATCTGTAAAATGGGGATAATAACACTAATGAACTCACAGGAATGTTGTGAGCCTTACATGAAATAATAAATGAAAAGGAATAAGCAGTTACCTATCATCCATTATATTACAGGCCCTGTGCTGAGTGAATTTTACAAATATTATCTCATATGATTCTCACAACCACCCTGTAAGACAGCTGCTGTTATTAACCTCATTTTATAGTTGAGAAAAATGAAGCAAACAGGTTAAGTGACTTGCCCAGGGTCACACACCTAGGAAATATCTGAGGCCACATTTGAACTTAGGACCTCCCATCTCTAGGCCTGACTGCCCCAACCTTTTCTTTTTTGGGGCAGATAGGTGTCTCAGTGGATTGAGAGCCAGGTCTAGAGATGGCAGGCCCTGGGTTCAAATCTGACCTCAAATACATCCTAGCTGGGTGACTCTGGGCAAGTCATCTAACCCTTTTGTATAGGCCTTGCCTTTCTGTCTTAGAGTTGTTTCTAAGGTAGAAAGTAAGGGTTAAAAAAAGGGGGGACATGTTAAGTGATTTAGTCTTTTATGTACCATTAAGAACTGATTTTAGAAGAACATCTGTAATTTTATGTCAAATGTGTGTGTTTTTATCAAGTGCTTTTTTTCTTTTAATCTTATTTAAAAAAAAAACAACTCTTATTTTTTGTTTTAGAATCAATACTGAGTCAATTCCAAGACAGAAGAGTGGTAAGGACTAGGCAACGAGGGTCAAATCATATCTAGGAAGTGTCTGAGTCCAGATTTGAACCCTGCTCCTCTCAACTCCAAGCCTGGCTCTCCACTAGTTGAGTCACCTATCTATCCCAATTCCTTGGATTTTTAAGACAATCAATTTGAGAAGGGAAAAAAGCCAATGACAACAACTCATTTTCCATAATAATAACCACAGTGATGACATCCTATGGCCACTGGGGCTTGAAGACAGAAAGACTTGGGTTTGAATCTTGTCTTAGACTCCTAATAAATATGCCAATTATTAAACAAGTTGCTTGACCTCTTTCTGTGTCTCAAGTTTCTCATTTATATTATAGGAATAAAAATAGATATAAAAGAGACCATCTAGGTCAACTCCCTTCTTTTATATTTGAGGAAACTCGGGTGAAGGAAGGTTAAGCTACTTGCCTGGCAGTCACACAATTAGAGGAGGGGATGGAATTTGAATTCAGCTTCCCTGACTCTGAATTCAGGATTCTTTCATTGAACTCTTTCTCTAACTACCTTGGTGATAGGAATCTTGCCTTATTCTTTGTACTTGCCACTGCAAAATAGTAATTTAATGCATCTTAAAAGAGAGACAGTTATTTTGCTTGAATTATGCACATTTATTTCATGGGTTTTGTTTTTCTTTTTGTTTTGTTTTTCAGTGGTGGAAGGTAGGAAGGAGAGAAATAGGGAAAGAATTCTCCACCCCTAAAAAATGAAAAGAGAAGAGAAGACCTGGAGGAATCATAGACAACCAGGACAGCTTTGAAACTTGCATGTTGAATTCATGATGTACTTAAAAAGAAAAGTAAGTTCTACATAAAAGTGCCTCACAGTTTCATGTACATTCCTCTCTTCCTAGTCTATATAAATAGAAATGTTCATTTTACTTGGTGTTTTTTAAGTTCAGAATAAAATAAAATGAAAAAACAAACAAACAAAAATCAACATAGGCTTTCAAGAAATGTTACTGAATGATTGCATATGAAAGGAGTTCAGGAAAGAGTAGAATAAATTGGTTCTCCCTCTAGGAGCTGGCAGTAGCTACTTGTCATAGGAATTTGTTGTTGTTCTTCAGTTGTTTTTCAATGGTGTCCAACCCTTCAGGATCCCATTTGGGGGTTTCTGAACAAAGATCCTGGAGTAGTTTACCATTTCTATCTCCAGTTCCTTTTATAGATGAGGAAATAGAGGCAAATGGGGTTAAGTGATTTTTCCAGAATTACATAGCTAGTAAGTGTCAGAGGCTGGATTTAAACTCAGATCTTTCTGACACCTGGAGCAGCTTAGGTGGCACAATGGGTAGAATGCTCAATCTGGAGTCAGAAAGATTCATCTTTGTTCAAATCTAGCCTCAGATACTAGCTATGTGACCCTGGGTAAGTCACTTAATCCTGTCTGCCTTGGTTTCCTCATTTGTAAAATGAGCTGGAGAAGGAAATGGCAAACAACCCCAGTATCTTTGCCAAGAAAACTTTAAATGTCAGGAAGTGTAACACATGATTCAAATGACTGAATAACAAGAACAAAAGATCACAAAAGAGGCATGATATGAATCCAGTTCTTTCTGACTTCAGGACCAGATTTCTCTTCTGCCAAGCTGCCTTTGCAGGATATTAGATCCAGAAAAGATCTTAGAATCAGAGTTAAAAGGGACCTTGTAGTTCTCTAATCTAGCCACCAATAGATGACAAAACTGACTCTTTGAGATATTAAGTGATTTGTCTAAAATCAAACATGCAGCATATAACATATAGTTGAATCTAAAACCTTGGAATATAAATCCAGTGCCCTTTCCATTATCCTTCTCTGAGCCTCAGTTTCCCCATTTACTAAATCAGGGGTTTGGATTAGAATGACTGTGAAGTCCCTTCTAGTTTTAAAGCTATGATCCTAAGGTCTTTTGACCATATCCTCATAACCAATTGTAAATGTCTTTACTTTTGAATGGAGAAACAAAAGTAGAAATCTTTTTGCTAGTGTGCAAATTAGGAGACTATAAAGTTCAAAGTGCTATAATCCTACAATAACCATCTATCATTCTGCTAACTTTCCCCCTAACATTTCCCATATGGCATGTCACATCAAAGAAGGCACTGTGCTTTATGAGCAAAGCAGAATTGCAGTAGCTCAAAAGAAATGTGATATAGGCAAATTTAGAAACATCTCCATCCCAAATGTTCAAGGAACTATTTATGCCCAACCTGTGGTAGAGCCTTTGGAGCTTGTATTGGTCTGATGAGCCACAATCAGATACATGATACATTGACCCTGACATTGCAAAGTCATTTTGGTCCTCTTCATGTAAGAGGGACAATAAGCGTCATCATAAAAAACAATAACTTTTCCCCAAGAATGTTATATTCAACCAAACCTTCTTCTCTTCTCAATTACCCTATTGCTATCAAAGGTGGACCTTTCCAATAACCTACAACCTACAACAACTGTGACAACATCTCTTATATATCCCCTTTTATCCAACCATAAAGCTGTGACTCTAGACTCTAGTTCAGGTCCTTAGCATCTTACATATGAACTATTATAATAATCTTCCTTCCTTCCTTCCTTCCTTCCTTCCTTCCTTCCTTCCTTCCTTCCTTCCTTCCTTCCTTCCTTCCTTCCTCCCTTCCTTCCTTCCTTCCTTCCTTCCTTCCTTCCTTCCTTCCTTCCTTCCTTCCTTCCTTCCTTCCTTCCTTTCTTTCTTCCTTCCTTCCTTCCTTCCTCCTTCCTTCCTTTCTTTCTCTTCCTTTCTTCTTGCATTTTCTCTCTTCCTCATTCCCTCCTTCTTTCTTTCCCTTCATTCTTCTCCTTCTTCCTTTCTCCTCCTTCTCCTTCTCTTTCTTCTCCTTTTTCATTTTTAGCAAAAGTTTTTCCTAGATGCTATATTATTAACAGTTGGTACAAAATAGTCTTCCAAAAAACGTTTGGCACATTTTTCAACAAAAACATATAGTGTCCACGACAGGAGTAGTTTCATACTTTGAGTACAATAATACTCGGAGTAGTATGCATGAGGGGCAAGGACTTTCCTTACAAGGGCAGCTTACTTTTTGTTTTTTTGTTTTTTAAACCCTTACCTTCCTAGAATTAATATTGTATATTGGTTCCAAAGCAGAAGTGGCAAGGGCTAGGCAATTGGGATTAAAAGTTAAAAAGACTTCCTGTCTCTAGGCTTGCCTCTCAATTCACTGAGCCACCTAGCTGCCCCGACAATGGCAGTTTTCATAGCAATCAGTGGCTGTGAAGAACTTATTACTACAACACATGGCCCTTGGTCTTAATTGAGAAAAGAAGTAAAAGTCTGGTTCACTAGTGTCCAGGCACAGGTGACATTTTCCTATCACAAAGTTCTTGTCCTGGTAGTAATTTCTAACTAGTCTCTCTGCTTTAATTCTCTCCTTACTTCAATCCATCCTACACTTAGTTGCCAATGTTCCTAAATCTCTGGTGTGAGCATCCCCGCACTCTTCCCTAGTCAATAAATTTCCAGGAGTTCCCTTTTATGTCCAGAGATCTAATCCGAAATTTGAAATCCTTGGGCAGTTCAAGCAAATTCACAGCCTGACCCCTCCCCACCTTCCAGGTCTTCTTATAATTTACTCACTTGCTTCACACTCTGTTATCTAGCAACATTAACCTACTTGCTCATTGCACACACACACTCCCTTTTTACCAGCAACTTTAGCTCCTTAAAAATTCAGCTCGAATGCTATCTTCTACAGGAAGCATTTTCTGGTCTCCCCTCCACTTCCTTTACTGCTGAGATTACCTTCTGTTTAGACCGTCTATATCTTATATGTACTTAGCAGTTTTCTTTTCTCTTTTTCTTTATTTTTTTAAACCCGTATCTTTTGATTTAGCATAAATTCTTAAAAACATAGCAAAACAGTAACAAATCCTTACCTTATTAACCTTATTAACACTGTGTATTGGTTCCAAGGCAGAAGAGCAGTAAGGGCTAAGCAATGGGGTAAAGTGACTTGCCCAGGGTCACACAGCTGGGAAGTGTCTGAGGCTACATTTGAATCTAGGATCTTCCATTTCCAGGACTGGCACTCTATCCACTGTGCCACCTAAATTGCTCCTTCTAGTTGTTTTCATTTTGTGTCCTCCATTAGACTGTGGCTCCTTGAGAGCAAGGTCTATGCTTTTTGCTTCATTTCTATCCCTACTATTTAGCACAGTGCCTGATATGTAGTAAGTGCTTATTAAAAAATCCTTGTTGCCTCAGTGACTGAATGAACTAGGACTCTTGAGGGTTCTTAGAATCCTGATGTTACTAGTTATTCATATGCTATTAATAAACCTCTAAATTTCCATGGATATCAGTTTTTTCACCTGTTAAAATAGGAATAATAATAATAGGCTAGCATTGGAATTAGAGTTTGAAGTAGAGGGGAAGGATCAGAATGAGTCATCCCTCTTTCCACCAAACCCTGACCCTAATCCTCTCTTCTGCTGCTGCTATTATACACTCTGCCCACCTGTGTTTGTGGAAATCAAGGGAGGTGAAAAGAGGAAATGAAAGGAGAGGCAGACTAGACCTGGGAGGGAGGAAATTATAAGAGGAAACAAATAGATGCTGGTCATTTTGGATTAGGGTCAATGGACACAACTGAAGCCACCAACAGGAGCACAGAACACTGCTGTCCTCTGCCCTCTGACCATGTCCTTCTACTTAGCTACTGGGAGAACTGAGACATAACTTGTTAAAATTATTTCAAAGCCCTTGGCAGGAAAGATTTAAGTGTCACCATTTAATAATAATAGCCAACATTTATATAATGCTTTAACTCAGATCACTTTTTCAAATATTATCTCATTTGATCTTTTCAATAACCCTGGGAGACAGGTTCTATTATTATCCTCATTTTACAGATGGAGAAACTGAGGCAGACATAGTTTAAGGATCACACAGTATCTAAGGTCAATTTGAACTCACAACTTCTTAACTGCAAGTCCAATGCTTTATCAATTGTACCACCTAGTTGCTGCTGTGTTAGCCTATCAATAAATGCACACTAGTAGAGCCAGAATGATTATAAATAAATAAGTAATGATATCTGTAAGTGGATAAGACTCTAAATTGCTATAGTTTGCTTGAGGATCCATTCATATATCCAGAGTCATTTATATCCAGGTTACCTGATGGATTCCAGTAAATATCTTTTAGAATTTTTTTTCAATTCCCATAAGTGGAGTACCCATTCAATCAAGTGTTCCATGTATCAACTTCTGGGTACTATTGACCTACCATCAGCTTCCCAGGGACACACTTTTAAGTTTAATGTGCATTATTAACACTTTCTACATCACTTAAATCAAGAGAATCAACAAAACAATCAGTCAAACCTTAATTTGTAGCCTTTGCTGATGTCCCAGATCTAAATGTTTCCACTGAAAATGACCTTTCCTGGCCTCTCAGATTCAAAGACCTGGTCCAAGGTCTAAGTCTCTGATCCTGTGAATTCTGTTGATTGAATCCAAGAAACAATCATTAAGGGCTGACTTCATGCTAAGCCCCAGAGTTACAAGCACAAAGGAAGAGGAAAATTAAATAGCCCCTGCCCTCAAGTAGCTTAGTTTCTATTGGAGGAAACCAACAGATATACAGATAAATAGATATGAAATATAGATTTCAGTTCAAGAAACATTCTTAGGGGGTCTACTATGTGCCAGGCAACATGCTAGGTACTTAATCCTTCAAGAGAAAAGTCAAAAGTTTACCTTCTATTTGGAGAAAGTAGAGTATACACAGATAAACAAATACAAAATACAGAGTAAATAGAAAGTAAATTGAAAGAAAGTAATTGGGGTGGAAGGAGAGCACCAGTGAGGATCCAGCAAAAGTCCCATGAAGAAGGTGGCATTTGAGCTGATCTTTGAAGAGACAGAAGGATTCTAGGAGGGAGATGAGGAGGAAAAGCTATCCTTTTTTGCGCAGGTACTGGGCAAATCTGTGTGGAGTTACAGTTGTAGAAGCTGAGTTGTGTTGGGATCAGCTCCAATAGGCTCATAAAAGTTGATGGTTAAGGATTCAATGTGAACATTTACATCTGAGAAGTCAGCTGTTGTTGTTATTGTTGTCATTCAGTTGTGTCTAACTTTGTGACCCCATTTAGGGTTTTCTTGGCAAAGATTCAAAGATAGTTTGTTGTTTCCTTCATCAGAGCATTTTAGAGGATTTAGTGAGCTGGCCAGGGTCATGCAGCTAAGAAGGATTTGAGGTCACATTTGAACTCAGAAAGGTGAGTCTTCCTGACTCTAGACCTGGTACACTAACCATTAAACCACCTAGCTCCCCAAGGACATCAGTAAAATGATGCAAAACCAGGATTATTTTATTGCTTTGTTGATTGTTTAGACTTAAGGATGTGATAGAGAAAAATGCTAATAAAGCAGATTAGACTTAAAAGTGTGCTATGAATTCATTTTTTTCTTCTCTTCCCCTGCCCCCTGCCCCCACCCAGGTTGTAGTTTGCAAAACATTTAACAGCACATTCTTGTAAGGAAAATATCTGATGCACAGGAAACAGACCAGTTTGGTTAGACATTAGCATGTGTGGGACAACAATGAGTAATCATCTCTTTATCTTTTTTATAGTCCATAACTTCTATATGGGAATCAATAGTATTAATTCAAGACAGAAGAATGGTAAGGGTTAGGTAACTGGAGTTAAATGACTTGCCCAGGGTCACACAGCTAAAAAGTGTTGAAAGCCACATTTGAACTCAGGTCTGGAGCTCCACACACCTAGCTGCCTCAATGAGTAATCATTCTGGAAAGATTAGTTAGAATAAGATTGCAAAAAGCATTAAATATCAAATAATTGCTTTATATTTTATGCTGGAACTTTTTGAGCAAGAGAATGGTGAGGTCAGATCTATGCTTTCTAATTTTAATGATTACTGTTGTTGTATTCCCCCTTCCTTTTTGAAGAGGACCAATGACATCACAGGGTAATGTCTTAACTTGCACAGGAATTGGATTTAAGTGAGGCAGAAGTTGCACCAAGTCATCAGTTTTACTCTCTATTTCAGAGTCCTCTCGAAGTCCAATGGCAAGGCAAAAGTTGGGATGACTGGCCATACATAGCCCAGGTGCAGTGGAAGATCTTGGGGTCTTCCATGTCTGACCAAGTTTGAAGTACTTCATAGTACCTGCTTCAGCTACGTTCATGGCTGTAGCATCAATTGTTCTCATTTGCCCATTGCACCTGGGGAAATCTTTACACACTAGAGGTAGACATTTCCCTGAGCCACTGAGTGGTTTGAGGCTCATCAGTGTCCTCAACCTGGCTTAGCCTATCTGCCAAGATAGTTTTACTATGATAAAGCCACTACATATGCTGTAATTCCTTTTTTTTTTTTTAATCCCTTAACTTCCATCCTAGAACCAATACTATATATTGATTACAAGGCAGAAGTGGTAAGGGCTAGGAAACGGGGGTCAAGTGAATCACCCAGGGTCACACAGCTAGGAAGTGTCTGAGGTCACATTTGAAAATAGGACCTTCCATTTCTAGTCTTGGCTCTCAGTCTACTGAGCCATTTAGCTACCCCCCCCCCCCAGCTATCATTTGTTGGAGCCACCAGTGAGAATTGGATGACAGGCAGACATAAAAAGGCAGATGAACAGCCCTAAAAAGGGCTTGGCAAGCATTCCTACCTCTCTAAACATCCCATTAATTCCTAATAATAACTAGGATTACGATTGCAACTCTGCAGCACCCTTACCCTCACCTCCTCTCTCCCATATCCAAGTATCCTACATCCAAAATGTGCTACCCAGGGAGTAGATGAGCCATTTAGTAAATCAGGTTATGCGGGGCTAATGCCAGGGCAAGGAGAAGTCTAACATCGTAAACATCTAACTAGACAAAAGGTTTGAGAGGTTTAAAGGCTATGACTAGTCAGGAGAGTGGGAAGTGGTTGAGCTAAGTAGTGCTAAGACCTTTTCACCAGTGGATTAAGTGCTTAGGTAGATTCTGGAGATAGGGACTATCTGTGCTCTCCTTCAGGATGGAGATTTAAGAGAAAGTTCTCCAAAAGTTTTAAAGGCAGTAAAAATTTCTGAGCTCAGTAAGGAAGGGTACATGTGAGGGATTCCTCATAGACCTGACTCACTGAAGAGAGAAATTTGGAAGTGTCCTAATATCTGCCACTGAAGAAATGAAGCTAGAATAAAACTCAAGGGGAAATTTATGAGAATAATGCTGGGAGAGGCTTAAAATTGAAAAAAAAATCATTATACCCTTATAACTCAATGCCTTGGGGGCAATTATGTAGCACAGTGGATAAAGTGATAGACTTGATGATGGGAAGTTCCTAGCTGTGTGATCCTAGGCAAATCACTTAACCCTAATTGCCTATCCCTTGTCACTGGTCTGCCTTGGAACCAATACTTAGTATCAATTCTACGACAGAAGTTAATAGTTAAAAAAGAAAGAGAAAAAACAATTCAATGCCTCCTGTGGGAGCAATTTTAAAATAATACAATAATTTTATGAATATAAAATAATTTTATTTAATTTAAATAATAATAATTTTTATATATTTGTAATATTATATAATAAAATGTAATACATTATATAATAATAATTTTAAAATCATTATAATTTTATAAAAAATTTTAAAATTCTAGATATAAAATCAGAGATTTGAAACCTGACTTTGCTTTTTTGCTCACAGTATAAATTTTAGCAAGTCATGCCTTTGTTGACCTTGATTTCTCTTATTTATATAAATGAAGAGATTGGGCTAAGGTCTCTTTAAGTTCTAAAACTATGATCTTTAAAGGTAATTGACTTTGCTACTGACAGCAATACAATGATCCAGGACAATTCCAAGGGACTTATGAGAAAGAATGCTATCTACATCTAGAGAAAGAACTGTGGGAGTAGAAATGCAGAAGAAAACACGGGATTTATCATTTTTTATATGGGCATGTGATTTGGGATTGTAGTTTTAAAGGATTGCTGTCTTATAAAAATGAATAATAGGTTTGAGTGATTTTATGTGTGTGTGTGTGTTTAACCCAGTGGAATTGCTTGTCATCTCTGGAAGGGGAGAGGGGGGAAGGATGAGGGTAGGGAGATAACATGAATCATGTAACCAGGAAAAACTATTTAAAAATCCAAAAAAATAAAATAAAACTATGATCCTATTATTTTGATTCAATGAAGTTCTCTTTCCATAATGATTCATTAGTATTTGAATGATGTCAAAAGAAATTGAAGAAGGACCAAATGAACCCTCTGTAAAATTATAGGACATGGACAAGGGTCAGGCAGGATATGGATTTTGTAATCTGAATTACTGGAGGGAAAATCCACCTCTTTGTGATAACACTCTGCTGGAGTGTTGGGAGTTTTGACCCCCGTCATGAACTTGTCTTGGTTCCCGAATTAAGGTTTGCTCATAATTGGCTCAAAGTCTCAGGAAGTACACTAAAACTTCTGCTGGGTTCAGGTCAAGGCACTGGGAAAGAAAGAATCAACCTTTGGGAAAGAGGCTTCAGAATTCCACTGAAGAAGCTATTCCTAGGAGAGGCAGCCAGGCCTGGGGATAAGAACTCATGGGTTCAAATCTGGCCTCAGACACTTTCTAGCTGCAGGACCCTGGGCAAGTCACTTAACTTCAGCTGCTTAGCCCTTAAAGCCACTCTTCTGCCTTGGGACTCTTATCTAGTATTGATTCTAAGTGATTAAAAAAAAAAGAGGTTATTTGTAGCCTCCTAACCCTCCCATAAAAATGAATCATTTAAAGACAGAATTTACTCACTTTGATGGATTTGTAGCTTGGCCATAGACCTGTAATTAGCAAATACTTGGTTAGGGTTAATATATGTAATAACAGCTGTCATTCCTATGTTACCTTCAGGTTTATAAAGTGCTTCCTCCAAACAAGTCTATGAGATGGATAATGCAAGTGTTGCATTCTCCATTTTAGAGATGAGGGAACCCAGACTTAGATACAGTAACATGAGTAAAGTCACTCAGCCAGTAAAAGAGCAGAGCCAGATGGGAACGTGGGTCTTCTAGATTCTGTGTTCTCTCATTCATAATGTGTTGCTAGCAGGGGATGTGGGATGATATTATCGTTGTTCAGGCGTTTTTCAATTGTTTCTGACTCTTTATGGCCCCATTTTGGCTTTTCTTGGCAAAGACACTGGAGTGATTTGCCATTTCCTTCTCTAGCTTGTTTTACAGATGAGGAAACCAAGGCAAACAGGGTTAAGTGACTTGCCCAGAGTCACACAGCTAATAAGTATCTGAAACCAGGAAGATGAGTCTTCCTAACTTCAGATCTGGTACTTTATGCATGGTGCTACCTAACTATCCCGGGTGTATGGGGTGCTCAGGGAGGGGTAGTATCTCTGGTATGGAGGGCTTGTTGTGCCCTCCTAGGGCAGCTCTCCCGCCTCTGACCCTCACCTGACACCCAGCTCTCACTTGTGGCTCCCAGTAGCTGCTAGCATGTGGCAGCGGCCACACCACGGGGAACGGCTTCGACAGGCCGGCTAAACCTTGTGAGGGTAGCCATCGGGTCATCGATCCCTGGTGAACCAGGGCTTTGCCCACCCAGCATGTGAAGACTGCTTCGGCGGAACAGGCGGAAGAAACCAACAAGAAGGTTCAACAGCTGAGAGGGCGACACAGCAAAGCACTGTGGAGTGCTTAGGGCATGTTGGAGCACAAAAGACAACACGGCCATCCAATGCAGCTGAGGAAGTCTCCAGGTGTAACGACTTTTCGTGCCACTGGACCCAGGCTTCCAACGCCGAGAGAGTGGGACTGTCTCTGTGCATCGAGTTTTCCATTTAAATCTCCTTCACGCACAAGTGTCTGTGCACACTCATCTATCCATAGATGAAAACGCACAAAGGCAATTGTCATTCTCGGTTCCCGAGAGACTACTACTACCTAGCTATCCTATGTGATTGATAGTGGGTGGCAAAATGGAATGTCAATCTGATCTCCATATTTCCTTTGTCTTTAACCCATCACCCTGGTCTATCAATGTTGCCACCTGTAGAGATGTGTCAGTGGTTAGAACATATACATGTTTATATAAAGTGAAGAATGAATCTTTTTTCCATCAGTGCAGCACATTGAATTATCTGCAAATAGATAGTTTCACATACACACACACACACACATAAACCCCGAAGTTTCACTTCCCAGTTGGCCTCCACCACTGCTGATATCCACTGTTACAGTCCCTCTTTTTAAACATCTCCTTACCTTTTGCCCTTTTCTGATTCCTCTCAAATTTTGCACAAAAAAAAGCTCATTTCCCTAGCAATTTAAATGTGTTTAAAGGAATATTTTTTGAAATGAAAAATTTTTTGTATAGCATGAATCTTTACTTCCTAATTTATTGGTCTTCCCTGGATATATATTATATATTTAAAGTAACCTGTGATTGTACTTCATTAAAAAAAAATCCATTGCAGTTGGTATTTAAAATTCCTTTTCTGGTACTTGATCCCAGAATTTGAAACTCTTTTTGGCTCTATCTAAACTACACCTGGAAGGTTTCTTCTTCCCCATCTATGCCTATTAAAATCCTACCCATCCTTGAAAGCTTGACTCGAATGAATAAATACTACTTTATCCTTGAAATCTTCTCTTATAAACACAGTCAGAGATGACCTTTCTCACCTTAAATTTTGGATGTTTTGTATGTATCTTGCTTATGCACTTATTCTAGTTTGTTTTATTATGTTTCTTTGTGAATTTTCTACTTCCTCTCTTGTAAATTCTGTGACAGGAGGCAACTAGACGGCTCAGTGGATAGAGAGTCAAGTCCAGAGATGGGAGCTCCTGGTTTCAAATTTAGCCTCAGACACTTCTTAGGTGGGTGACCCTGTCCAAGTCACTTAAACCCCATAGCCTAGCCCTTACTGCTCTTTTGCCTTAGTACCAATACGTAGTATTGATTCTAAGATGGAAGATAAGGGTTTTTAATTAATTAGATAAATTTTATGACAGGAACTGTGTTTTTATATATGTGTTGTGTATGTTATACATATATGTATATATATACACACATACAAATGTATGTACAAATACATATGTACCTACACATATAAATATAAATTATATTATTTAAATTGCATTGTGCTTTTTTGTTTTGTGAATTATGAATAATACATTTTAAATTTAAATTTTATCAAGATGGGTAACTGATCATTATGCATTATGTATGCAACAGTTTCTGGATGATCTTTCCTGTGACCCATCCTGATGCTTGGCCACTCTGGTCACCTGATCTATCTGGATGAGACTTTTGTTTGTGGGCTCATGTCTGCTTCAAAACCTTGTTATCTGGAAGATCTTAAGGCTGTAATTACAAATTCAATCCTTTCCTTTACTGAGCAGCAGCTGGTGAAAGTTTTTATAAAGTTCCAAAATATATTAGAGTGAGATATAGCACAAGAGGATGGTTATGTTGAATTATAATGAAAAACTTATCAATATTTTAAAGTTAAATAATTAGCCTTTAAAATGTTGTTTTTTGTCAGTTTGTAGCATTTATACATCTGAACTTATTAAAGCTTAAATTTGCACTAAAGAAATAAAAAAAAGATGAAAAAGAAGATGAAAGAAAGAAGAAAAAAAGAAAAGAAAAACAAAAGACAAAACCCAGTACCAAGACTTTGGCGACAAACTACATCTATTATCTCTATCTCTGATCTATATAATTACCTAGTTACATCTATAAGCATGACAGAGTGGGTAGGGCACAGAATTTGGAGTCATAAAGACCTAGATTACAATCCCACTTCAGGTGCTTGTTAGCTTTGTGATTTAGTCTCTTCATCTGCAAGATGAAGATATTGGACTTGGTGACCTTTAAGTTCCTTCAAGTTCTAAACAGTGATCTCATGAGCTTTCCTTAAGCCTAGTGTATATTTAATTGACCTATATTTGACTGTGTTTCCTATATAGGATTCCTGTCATTTCTTGGTGCCCTACAATGCCAAAATTCTAATAACAATAATAATAACTCATATTTATATGATATTTTATGTTTTCCAAAATAAATTTCCTCTAAACAAATAATGGAAGTATCAATATCCCCAATGTTATCCTACATGTAAAGGAATGATGGAACTGGGTTTGGTCCCTGGTCCTTCCTGGTGGACCACATGTTTTGGACCCTTACAAAGGACAGAACCAAGTAGCAGCTACTGGTTGACCCCCAGTAGGTCCCTATGACTAGGGATGGTGTTGAAGATGGTTGGCAAATGAGCCAAAAAGATCCACCCACTCATTAAACGATAAGAGGAACTGACAAGAAATGATTTCCTCTTTTGAGAGTATGGATGAGGATTCTGCCAGTCTCTCCTTTGACTTCCAAACAAGGAAAGGAGAGGTTTCTCTCACCCTTTCTCTTCCTCAAGGGGATGAGCTTGTTTAGGTGACTGATCTGGGACTGGTCTTCAATAATCTGGATGTCTCTTATGCTTTATTTTTCTTTTATTGGACATGGGGGACTGAACAGTGATCCTGAATGATAGATATTTCTATCTTTGAAGTCTGTCTTGTCAGACTCAAAGGTCTTAAAGTCCCTGAACATGGACTGGTTGTCCAGTAAGAGATGCTTCCTATAACTGTACTCTTCCCAAAAAAAGGTGACCATCACCAGAAGGATACTACAATGGAAAGGACCAAGAAAGCTGTAGCCATGCCTGGTTGATCAGTAGATTAAGATCTTATGAGTTGCTAAGAAGGTACACTGAAATATCTCTTTAGCAGTATCATAAATCGCCTGGGAGACTTTACTTCCCGGGAAAGTATGACAGAAATGATGGGTTATTATTTCATATTTTACGTATTTAAATGTGTTTTTAAGTAAATGCATTGAAGTACTGAAGTAAATGTTAAAATATTTCACTGACAATGTATAAAGGTGGGATTACATTTATTAAATTATCAATTAATATGTAAAATACCTTGCTAACATATACTTAATGACTAATATGAGTAAATTAATCAAATCATCCCTATCCCCTATAAATTGAGTCAATATTGGGGGGCAGCTGAGTGGCTCAGTGGATTGAGAGCCAGGTCTAGAGATGGGAGGTCTTGACCCTCAACCTTTCCTAGCCATGTGACCCTAGGCAAGTCACTTAATTCCCATATTGACTCTAAGACAGAAGGTAAGGCTTAAAAAAAAGTCAATATGTTTAGCTCTGATATATTTAGCAAGAAAAAACATATCTTGATCACTTAGCTCTGATACATTTTCCAGGGTGAGTACCCACCCAGGGTGTTTGCTAGGTGTGAACAAGGCCCAGGCATCTCCTATCAGTGGATTTTTCAATTAGGTGAAAGAAGGAGAGGGTAACATGGAGTAAAGAACCCGGTGACACTTTGAAGGACTTCTATAAAGAGAGAGGCTAGTTTTGAACAAGAGATTTTGAGGATTTGGCAGCAGAGAGAAAGAGAGGAAGGACCAGAGACAATAAATTCTGAACCAGAAAGAATTGGCAGGACAGGGGCAACCAGTGAAAGGAGAAAGAAAATAAAGCTGAGCTGTGGTAGAGAAGGAAGGGTTTGAAAATGGCCTTCAGCCCTTAAGGCTTCTTAGAGCTGAAAACCATGGCTGATGTCACTCAGCGAATCCAGGACTGAAAAACGTTCCAAGAATATGTCTACTCTTTCCCTAACTTCCTCTTCTGGTGCCTGTCTATTAATAAACACTGCTGTTTCTTCACCCAAATGTTTCCAGTAACCTGAATTTTGCCCCATCACAAAAAGACAAGTGATTAGCAAAAGATAATAAATGTAAATTAAGGCAAAGAGCCACTTAAATGTTAAGAATTTTCCTAAATGGGGATCAAAGTTATTCCATTTATTGGAATAGTAAAATTTATTTACTGAGGATTGAAAATATTCTTAATTTTTCATTTAATATAAAAATCCCTAAAAGCAGCAGAAAAGGGAACTCTGTGGACTCCTAGGCTTAAAATCAGCTAATTGTTATGACAAGTTGCTACTTGTACTTAATGTGTCTTTAATGTTTTAAGTATTTCTTTTGAAGTAGAGAAAATAGCTGTCTTCTACCTGATAGCTAACTACTTTATATGAGTACTTTTCTAGAAGGAGCCCTATTCAACCTTTTTAGTTACATCTGGCAGCTAGGTGCTGCAGTGAATAGAGTAATGGGCCTAGAGTCAGAAAGATCCAAGTTCAAATATGACCTAAGACATTTACTGCCCTTCTGACCCTGGGCAAGTCATTTATCCCTGTTTGCCTCAATTTCTTGATGTATAAAATGAACTGAAAAAACAAATGGAAAACTGTTCTAGAATCTTTGCCAAGAAAATCACAGGGTCACAAAGAGTCAGAAATCACTGAATAATAAGAAGATAAGAGCCATACCTAAATTCTCTAAATTTTAAGTAATTTAAATAATCATCAATAAATCTCTCTAAATTGTGGATGTTTTTCCATAGCTGTTCTCTGGAGTGTTTGCATATTAAGCCAGAGAGTTTGAGAAAATCTTGGGTTTTCCCTGTTTGGGGTCCTCCTCTCCCTGGGATAAATTCTGTATATGAGTCAAGTGCCAGAGACCCTTGTGGGAGGGGTACACTTGGACAATAGGTAATAGGCAAATAAGAAAAACTGAGTTTGATGGAGGTTAACTGACTTGTCAATAGTTACACAGTAAGTGTTAAAGAGGGAATTCAAAACCAGTTTTCCTACTTCCAAATTCAATGTTTTTCCCCCTTCTCTCCTTTCCTTGACCCTAGTTCCCAGAACCTTTCCCAGCTGGCTAGGTAGTCTGAAGAGTTAATGCCAACTGGGCATACCCATATTCCTTACCTGGGTTGTTTGACCATTCTCTGAATTTGAATAAGATGGATTTAATGCATAGAAGTAAATGTTTAAGAATTTAAGTATTCAATTGTCAATGTATAATGGTGGGAGATTGAATAAATTAATCAAAACTCAGTTTCTTCTGGTAAGATAGAATGTGAGCTTCTTCAGAATCCCACCTTTTCTCTTCCTTTGTCTAGTACAGTGTTTAGAATATAGTAGGTGCTTAATATATGCTTTTAATTTTATTTATCCATTCATTTTTTTCATTATTTCATTCTTTCCACAGAAGGTGGTATTTCCTCACCAACCATTCAGTCTTCAAATATTCATAATCTGATATTCACCCCAACCTTTTGATTTAAAGTTCTTTTTTTCTTTTCTGAGATCACCAATGACTTCCTCATTACTAAATCCAAGGAGTTTCTCTTGTCCTTATTCTCCTTGGTTTTGTAGCATTTGATCCTGTTCATGCCTTTCTTCTTGATACTCTGTCTTCCCTTGGCTTTCATTACAATGCATTTTCATGACCCTCCTCTTTCTTCACTGTTTTTATTCTGTATCCTTGGCTAGCTCCTCATCTTTCTCTGGATCTTTTAAATCTTGGTGTTCCCTAAAGCTTTGTCCTTGGCCAGCCCCTTCCTCTTGGTGATATCATCCATTCCCATGGCTTCAATTCTCATTTCTATGTAGATGATTTAATGACTCTTCAAACTGTATTTCTTATCCCCAGAGCTCCAGTTCTGCATTTCCAACTGTCTTGGATACTTCCATCTGGACGGTCTGCTGACATTTCAAACTCAACATATTCTAAACTGTCCTCTATAACTTCCCTACAAAAGCTTGTATATTTTTGGTGTTCTTACTGGCTTTGATGCATTAAGTCAAATCAGTTAGCTTTTCTATTGATTGTTGTCATTTCCCTTCCTGGTCGTTGCTACTCCAATCACCCTAGTCATCATTCTTGTCCATCTTTTCATCTTGCTGTCTTTGCTTGTTCTGTTAGACTGTGAGCATCTCAAAGCCATCTTTTACCTTGCTTTGTACTTCTGCTCCATAGCACAGGCATATAGAAGGCACTTAATTCATGTTTATTGCATCATCCTTTACTGCTAGAATAAATGTCCCGTCTCTTTTAGGGACCTTCTCCACAAAAATGCTCCTTGACCTTTATGTCATCTGAAAATTATCTCCTCAAGTTTCTCATAGCAATTTACCTTTATCCTCATCACATTCTGCATTAATCAATCAATCAGTATTTATTTTGTGTCAGGCACTGTTAAAATATTACATTATTAAACTATGTTGGTTGTTACAAGGTGTTAAAATATTATAATATTAATGTAGGGAAAACAAAAAAGTGAAAATAACATCTTGTAAAAAGCTTACATTAGGGGGCAGCTGGGTATTCAGTGGATTGAAAGTCAGGCCTAGAGACTTGAGGTCCTAGGTTCAAATCTGGCCTCAGACACTTCCTAGCTGGGTGACCCTGGGCAAGTCACTTAGCCCCCATTTCCTAACCCTTTCTTCTCTTCTGCCTTGGAACCAATACATAGTACTGATTCTAAGGAAGAGGGTAAGGGTTTCAAGAAAAAAAAGCTTATATTTTAATGAGGAAGACATAAACATATATATGTATATAAAATATGCAAAGATAACTTTAGTGGGGAAGGCATTAGCAGCTGGGAAGGACCTTGAAAAGTTTCTTGTGGATGGTGGTACTTAGGAACATCTTGAAAGAAGAGAAGAATATATGTATATATTAATAATTATACTGTTATTATTTAATTTATAATTTATATATAATTTATAATTATAATAATTTAATTAACATATTGTTTAATTATATAATTAAAATACTTAGTGATATATATATGTATATATAAATATTTAATATTGACTTTAATATAGAAGGGCCATAGCTAGGCAAATGGGGTTAAGTGACTTGCCCAGGGTCACAGAGCTAGGAAGTATTTGAGGTCAGATTTGAACCCTGGTCCTCTTGACTCCAAGTCTGGCTCTCTATCCACTGAATCACCTAGTTGCCATGAAGACAAGGATTTTAAGGGGAGGAAAGGAAGAGGGAGAGCATTCCAGGGACAACCAACATAAAGGGACAGAGATAGGTGAAGGAGCATTATTCACATGGAATAGCTAGTAGTTTAATGTGGCTAGACTGTAGAGTACACAGAAGAGAGTAATAATATGTAAGAAGACTAGAAAGATGTGCATACCAATATGAATTGTTTCCCACCTATTAATCCATGATCAAATAAGATAATTAAAAGAAAGCTCTTTGCAAACTCTGAGCTATATAAATGTTAGCTAATATTATTTTTTAAATTATTATTAGGGTCCTTGAGAGGGTCTATGTCATATCTATCTTTTTTATCAAGAGAGCAAGGCACTGTAAGAGATTAATAAATACCTGTTAAATTAAATTAAACCTCTTCCAATCAGTCTTCTATTACTTTCTTAGGTATGCTTTACCTCCCTCTTAGGAGGTATATATGAAGGGACAATGATTATGATAATGATTTTATTGCTCAAGGAATTTAGTCTCAAAGAAGAAGGCATAAGGCAAAATTAATCATTTCAGACCCATACTTTACATCATCCACTTTAATTTCTTTGAGGAGGGGTCCAAGAAAACCCTTGAGAAAACAATGGTCAAGGTGGAGAGAAAGGCAGAAGGGAAGAGAGAGAAGACAGATACTGAGAGAAAAAGAGGAAGAAGAAGAGACAGAGACAGACAGAATTTGATAGAGATGCAGAAAGATACAGGGAGAGGCAGGGACAGAGAAAGAGGGAAAAAGAGAAAAGAAGGAGAAGAAGGAATTGAAAAAGAAGGAAGAGGAGGAGAAGAAAAAGGAGGAGGAGGAAGAAGAACAAGAAGAAAGAGAGAAAAGAAAAGGAAAGAAAAGAAGAAAGAAAGAATAATATAAATGCTAGCTATTATTATTTGGAGCAGCATTTACCTTAGAAAGTAATTTAATTCTTTGGGCTTTGGTTCTATTTATAAAATGACCTTTAAATAACCCCTAAGATTCTTTCTAGTTGTGTATCTACGACCTTTTGTTGGAATGGAATGAGTTGGGCTAGACTGACTACCCAGAGTTTTGGATATGAATCATATGTTTGTAGTAAGGGACAGGGTTAGTGAGATTGGGGGGGGGGGCGGTGTTTGGCCTGATAGAATCTTCTTGAAGACCAAAGGAGTAAGCAGGGAGCTCATTGTTTAGGGGTTGCTCTAAACTAAGATTTTTTTTAAGCCCTTACCTTCTGTCTCAGTATTAATTTTAAGATAGAAGAGAATCAAGGGCAGGCAAAACAATGGAAGTTAAGTGACCTGCCTAGAGTCATACAGCTAGGAAGTGTCTGAGGCCAGATTTGAAACCAGGTCTTCCTGACTCCAGGCCTGGTGCTATATCCACTGTGCTACCTAGATGCCCTATACCAAGAAATTTTAGTCAAGGGTTAAAGAACCCCTTGGTCTAAAGCTAGATTTTAGGGGGTCTATGAACTTGGACAAGAAAAAAAAATGTTGTAGCTTTTTTTTTTCTATTAAACTTTGATTTCTGTTGTGATTCCATGTTATTTTATGCATTTAAAAACATTATACCAAGAAGGGGTCTATATTCTTCACCAGACTACCAAAGGGATCCATGAATCAAAAATGGTTAAGAACAGCTGCTCAAAAGTCTAGGCTCCAAGAAGAATGGAAAATGGAACTGAGTTTTCTTCTTTCAAATTTTAAGCTGTCCTTTAATAAATTATTGTTTTGAGTCAGTCAGGCCTGGAGACAGGGGTTCCTGGATTCAATCTGATCTCAGACACTTCTTAGCTATGTGACCCTGGGCAAGTCATTTAACCCCATTTGCCTAGCCCTTACCACTCTTCTACTTTGGAACTGATAACTACTATAATTCTAAGACAGAAAGTAAGGGTTTAAAAATTTATAAATATATTTACATAGATATAACAATAAATATAAACTGTTAAATTGAATTGACTTTGTAGGTCCCTAGAGAACTTAACATAGCCCTTACATACTGAAATTCTGGTTTTTCTAGCTCCAGTTAGTCAGGATATGAAAGGCTTAAAGAGATTCATGTTTACTTAATAGAGATGGTACAAATGGTTAGGACTTCCTTTGTGTTGGGAACCTGAGCACAGGAGGATGAAGCACCCCAACAATCATTCTGTAGCAGAATTAATGAAGAGGTCTCTTTGCAATGAAGAGGTTTCCTTGTCTCTTGTTAGTTGAATGAATCAATGAAAATCTGAGACAGGGCATGGGTTAGTAGACATAATATTGGATTTGGGGTGGGAAGCTTTGGGTTTACATCTTGTCTTTGGTGCTTATTAGTTGTGCTACTAAAAGCAAGTCACATAATCTCTTTAAGACTCAATTTCTTCATCTGTAAAATGAAGATAGTAATAATAACTCTAGTACCTCTCCTTCCTCATGGGGTTATTGTGACTCTCAAGTGAGGTCAAGTATGTAGACTGTGCATACTTTAAAGTGCTATATGAATGTTTCATATTCTTCTTAAAATAGATACTTATTGATAGATTTTATTTTTTATATTGACTGTATTTCCTTTTATACTTTTTCCCATTCTGGAGAGCTATCCCTTATAAGAACTTTTAAAAAAAGAAAAAAGAAAGAGGAAGAAAAAAAATCAACAAAAAATCAATATATAGAAAACAATCCAACTCAATATAATATTCTACATCTAGAGGTGGATGAAGGAGAAGAAAAGGGAAGTGTTTTCTCATATTTCTCTTTGGCACTGTTTGTTCATAATTTTAGAATGTTTATTTTTTATTGCTTAATGGCTATTATTTTTGCCATTTACTAAGGGCTCTTCATCTGGAATCCATGTATTAAAAAAAATCCTTACCTCCCATCTTAGATTTAATACTAACTATTGATACTAAGGCAGAAGAGCAGTATGAGGTAGGCGATTTGGGTGAAGTGATCTGCGCTGGTTCACATAGCTAGGAAGCGTCTGAGGCCAGATTTTTTAAAAAATCCTTACATTCTGCCTTAGAATCAATACTGAGTATTGGTTCCAGGGCAGAAGAGTGGTAAGAGCTAGGCAATGGGGGTTAAGTGACTTTGAATCCAAATTTGAACCCAGGACCTCCCATCTCTAGGTCTGGTTCTTAATCCATTGAGAAATGTAGTTGCCCTTGAACTTGGTTATAAAAACATTTTGATAACTGTATTTCAATATAATTAGTATGCATTTTATTTTCCATTTTTAAAAATATTATTCTTAGGAAGAGTCTATGGTGAAACAAAAAATATGAAATTGTCATCATTATGTGTATTATTTTCTAGATTTATTTACTTCAATTTTATCAGTTCATATAAGTCTTTCCATGCTTGGTGTTTATTATATAACAATAATATTACATTACACAAATGTACCACAATTTGTTTCTCCGTTCCACAATTGATAGGCCTCTACTTGTTTTCAGTTCTTTGCTGCCACACAAAGTACTGCTATAAATATTTTGGGATATTTGGAGCCTTTCTTTCTGGGCATGACTTCCTTGGGGGTAGATGCCCAACAGTGAAATTTCTGGGTCAAAGGGTGTCCAATCTCTGTTATTATTAATTCGTCAATTATTCATTGAGTCAACTTTGTGGGAGTTATGGGGCAAGGATAAGAACCGGTCCCTGGCCCCAGTGAGCTTATATACTAATTGGATGAAACAAAACACAGATGTGAAACAATCAGTTGGCAATAATTTTTGGTAAATCATTAAATACAAATTAAATGGCAGAGACACTAAATGCCACAGAATTTCAGAGGAGGGAGAGGTCATTGTGCTGGGAGTTGAGTCCTCAGAAAAGGCTACATTGAAGAGATGGATGTTGTGCTAATCTATGAAAGGAGTAAAAGTTGGATAAGACAAGGGAACAGGGAAAGGCATATAAAAATCCATGAAATGATAAAAGGAGAACCCAGGAGTGCCAAGATTGTTCTCTGCTGATCTTATAAGGATATGGACATTTTCACTAGCTGTGGAGATTTGAATGATTTAATGAGTTCCAAGGAAGGGGGCACCTGCATCTCTTCAATAGGCTTTTGTGACTTCATTTTAAAGTGTGGTGGAGGGTGCCTCTTGTTTGCTGTGGCTTCAAGTTTCTTATTATGTGGAGAAAGATTAGATTCCATAGCACTTTAAAAACATACATGCTTACTGCTTTAGGTTCAAGTTCCGCTGGAAAATTTCCCTTTCATGAATGATTCAGCCATGATTCATGAGAATTTATTATTATCTTGCATTTTTCTTGTAAATTGATCCACCCTCAATTAGACTTTGCCAGGTGCACAGGCATGTTTATCTCATAAGAAGGTGGAGACATCTTTAAAACACCCTTCTCTGGCCAAGGAATTTTAGGAGTAACAGGTAGTTGTGTAAAATAAGTTTATTTTCCTAAATATTGTTTATTTACATTATACATATTTTATACTTACCTTTTTTTGTGTGTACATGTGTTTTTCCCTAGTAAAGATTCCATGAGAGTGGATCTATTTAATTTTTAACTTTGTATTAATAGTGCCTGGCCCTGAATTGTTGTTGTTCAGTCTTTTTAGTTGGGTCCAATTCTTTCTGACTCAATTTGGGGTTTCCTTGGCAAATATACTGGAGTGGTTTTCCATTTCCTTTTCTAGCTCACTTTGCAGATGAGGAAATTGAGGTCAAAATGGTTAAGTGACTTGGCCAGGATCATCTACCTAGTAAGTGTCTGACACTAGATTTGAACTCAGAAAGATGATTCTTCCTGACTCCATGCGTACACTCTCTCCACTGTATCACCCAGCTGCTCAGCTACTGAAAAGGAGGGTTTTTAATACCTCCTCTCCTTTCTTTATCTTAGGTTAATTCATTAACTTATTCAAAGAGATTGAGTGTCTCTATGTAGATGTAAGCATACAGAATATATACAAGAATAGTGTTAAACTCTATACATAAGGACCCCTGTGAGCTCCATATTGATGTAGAAAACCACATATTACTATTATCTATGTTCTATTGTATTTTTATTTAGTTAGTTAAATATTGTCCAATTATATTTTAATTTGGTTGGGGCTGTACTCAAAGAATTGCTTTCTGCAGTGCCAGCTGGTCCCTGCATTGCTTGATAATTCTGTACCAGTGTCCTATCCCTCCAAGAATTTATAATCTAGTTGAGGAGATGAGACTTGCAGAAATGACTATAATATCCTTTAGAATGTGATACAAATCATCTGAGAGGTGTAGACAATAGAAAGCATGAAAAGGAATCAGGCTTGGAGCTAGAAGGGATTTTAGCTGCGGGAGTATCAGCTGGAATGGTTAGGAGGAGTTTTTTGAGAGTTTCTGAACTCAATATGCAGCAGAAACAAGAGAGGGGAGTTGGGGCAGCCGCAACAGCAGCAGCAGCAGTTGGAGCAACTGTGAACAAATGAGGAAATGGAATGGCAATTGGCAGAGACTAGAGATTGGGGAGCCAAGCTTTGAGGAGAAGCAGCCTGAGAGGCTCCTGCCTGAGCATGGAGGTGTAACAAAAGCCTTTGGGGTCTCACTAGAGCCCCCGAGGCTGCAATAATGGGACTGCAATAATGGAATGCTGGATGCTAACTTTCCATTTGGGAGAACAGGCAGGAGACTGTGAAGTGGGATTTCTCTTTCTTTCCCCTTCTGCTTGAGAAGGGCAAAAGCTGATTCCAAAGCTTATTTAGTTCTGTAAAGTTACTTTTCTAATTTCTGTTTGAGTAGTTTGGTTTTCTTTTGCCCACTAGATAAATGCAATCAATTTAATTGCTGTTGATCTCTGTGTTGCATTATCTGAGAACAGGGTGGTTGCTGTGGGGAGAAACAATTACTGTTCAGAAATACAGAAAGGACTAGAGTTTGAACCCTGATTCCTAAAAGTGCCAGGATTTCTTCTGATTGATGAATATTTGGTAAAAATGAGAAAATTTTATTGTATTAAAAAAAAACACCTTACCTTCCATTATAGGATCAATAATTTGTATTGGTTCCAAGGCAGAAGAACAGTAAGAGCTAGTCAATGGGGGTTAAGTGACTTGTCCAGGATGGCACAGCTAGGAAGTGTCTGAGGCCACATTTGAACCCAGGATCTCCCATCTCCAAGCCTGGCTCTATCCACAGACCCATCTAACTGACTTTCAGAGTTTTATAGTATTGATAACGTCATTTTAAAGTACTCTCCAAGAGGTAGAACTTAATTGGATAGAGGTTTTCCTTCTTTTGTCCTAGGCTAAAAATGAGTCACAATGCCACTTTTTATGGGGGGTAAGGCTGGATTGTTCAGATGTGGCCTCACTTCTCTCTTATCCTCTTCCTCAATCCTCAAACATAGAGATGGGTGGTTACTGGGAAGTAAGAACTACCCTATGAGAGGATAACTGGTTGTTCATCATTGGAAATGCCCACATTCAAAAGGTGGTGGGGCAGAGAAGCAGAGAGGTACTTTCCCCACTGTCTATCTTAAGCATAGCCAGGAAGAGAAAGGCTACACCTATAAATTCATAACCACATTGAGGATATGGAATCATAGATGTAGTTCTAGAGCTGAAAGGGAGTTCAGAAGAAATCTATTCCAAATTTCTTATTTTGCCTATTGGAGAACTGAGTTTCAGGATGTTAAGTGATTTATCTAAGGACATCTAGGTAGTAAATAGCAGAACCAGGATCCAAACTCAAGTCTCAGCTTTCTTTCTTTAACCTACCATACCACTTTTAGTAAATATTCATTAAAGTTTCTATTCATTGTTTGTAAACTGTGCACTTAAAACTAGGGAGTAGACCTTCTTTGGACAACAATTCTGAATGATATATTTGGGCTTGGGAGCACACCAAGTACAAAAAATGACACTGACTGATAGGGAGCTTAATAAAACCACTGACATGTAATGTTGTCTTAGAACATAAGGAGAGAAGGGGTAAGACCCAGCCCACTCAACTATTCACACAGTAATCTTTCTTGGAAATACTGATTGTTGAGAATTACTTTTCTGTCTTGGGGAAAATTTAGGAAGACATAGTTGGAAGTCTGTTTTTTTTTAAAGTTGATTTTGCTCTATCTCATTAAACTATAGTTTGGCTAGGTATTTGGTAAAAGACCAAAAATAAGAAACTAAAATATTTAAGAATTATAAACCAGACCTATTTGCTCTTAAATCATGAGCAAGGAAGAGAGGAAGAAATCTGACCAGCTCTTTAAAGTAATTGGTAAAAAACAAACTTCCATCATAAGATTAATTTTTTTGATTAAATTTTATTTTATTCTGGGATATATATTCTCTTCCTCCCAAAATTTAAGAAACATGAAAAAAAAGTTGTTACAAACATAAATTTCCACACTGGCCATGTCAAAAAATAAAAAGATGTTTTGGGTTAAGTTCAACACTTTTCTATCAGGAGATTGATAAGCCCTTTTATACAATTTAGAACTGGAAGTAAAAATCATTTAAAATAATTTAAAGACTGAATACTGAAACTTGGAAAGATCAAATAGGTAATAAGTAGCAGATTTAGGATTTGGACCTAGGTCTAGTAGAGTCTAGTAGACTCCAAACTCACTGCTAATTTATACTAGCAATGAGATCAAGAAACTCTCAAATTTTATTAAAACTCTATTGTCTCCTTTAATGATCTCATAATTTCTCATCACATCCACTGTTTCTTTATTATGGATGGCTTTTAAATCTATCCCTCTAGTCTCAGCTTCTCATCTATGCTCAGATTCCTATATCTAAGCTTGGATGTCCCACCAGCACTTCAAGATGGACTGGTCAAAAACTGAATTTCTCATGTCCCTACTCTTATCTTCTCAAATTTCTGATTCACCTATTTTTTGTATGGCATCATCATTCTTCCATTCATTCACTCTAGGAACCTTTGGGCCATTTAAAACTTTTCTTCCTTTTTCATGTTCCTACTCCACATCCAATCAGTTGCCAATTCTTATCAGTTCTGTTCTTGTTCAATTGCTACTTTCTCTTTGTGAACCCATGGACCATAGCTATCCATGGAATATTCTTGGCAAGTATATTGGGGTGGTTTGCTATTTCCTTCTCCAGTGGATGTTTCTGTCAGGCAATCGGAAGTTAAGTAACTTATCCTGGGTCATAAAGCTGAGAAGTATCAGAGGCTGAATTTGAACTTAGTTTTCTTGACTCCAGGCCCAGCACTTTATCCACTGAGCCAGCTGCCTCCAAGACATATAGAGGTTAAATGACTTGTCAAAGGTCACACATAGGAAGTATCTGAGGATGGATTTGAACTCAGGTATTCCTGATTCTGGGCAAGCATTCTTATACAACCACTGAATCATAGCTCCTCTTCTCTTATCAATTCCATCTTTGCACTATTTTTCTTCATCAGTCCCTCATTTCCATTCTTATTTCTATAACCTTTCATTATTTTTACCTGGAATCACTGCAAAGGTCTCCTAATCAGTCTCACTGGTCTCAAACTCTTTGTCACCCAATACATCATATACTTGGCAGCTAGATTAATTTTCCTAGAACAGCCAGGCAAAGAAATGGATAGAGTACTGGACTTGGAGTCAGGCAGATCTGAGCTCAAATTCTACATCAGATACTTACTTTACTATCTGTGTGACTCTGGAACAACTCACTTAATCCTTCGTAGCCTTTTTTCTCCTCATCTGTAAATTGGGGATATAATAATTCCTATCTCACAGTCTTGTTGTAAGGATCCACTGATACAATATATAGAAAACACATAGCAAATCTTAAACTCGCTATCTATTTTTAATAATGTATCATTTTCATTTCTAAATATAGCCTGTTTTCATCCCCTATTTGGAGATTCAGCCCTTTTAACCAAAAACAAAAAAAGGGAAAAAGAAAACACTTCAGCAAAACTACTCATGAACTGATTCTGCTGTTCACAGTGTTACTCAAAGTAGGTGCTAAAAAACTTTAAAATAATTTAATAAATTTTAAAATTTGTCCTCTTTTGGATGTAAAGGAATTGTATTCAGAAGTTGTACTTTTCCTTTAAGGTTGTACTTTTCCTTTAAATCTCAATGAGATTTTTTTTTCATTTGCATTCCTCTCCCAAACCTTTTTTCCTCAAATACCTTGTATTTATTTTTCACATATTTCGTATATAGTTTTATGGATATGTATTGTCTGATTTGATCAAATGCAAGTGCCTTAAGGACAGAATTCATTTCCTTTTGCCTGGCACACAGTAGATACTTAGTAAATATATATTGATTTAATTCCAATAAATAACAATTTATAAAATATCTACTGTGAGCTATGTCCTGAGCTAGATGCTAGTGGTAAAATATAAAAAATTAAATATTCCCTGTCCTCAAGAAATTCATAATATCAGACAATTCTATTTTATTTAAATGTTTCTTTAATTATAAATTAAATTTGGTATGAGTTTTAAAGGGTCATCAGTGGCCCCAAAATCATTCATTAAAAGCATAAAATGATATACAACATCTTTCTGTAGCCTGTTTGAAAAGCTGTAGACACCTGTATCTTTCTATGAAAGCTAACAGGCATCAATTGATTCTGCAGGCATTTGTGTTGAGTCATAGAGTAGGAGAATTGGGAAGGATCTTAGAGTCCATCTAGTCCAACCATTTCATGACAAATTTGAGACCTCATATGATGAAATAACTTGTTTGGGGTCACATGGATGAACTACTTGAGTGGAATGAGCTAGAAGGGTGAAGAGGCCAACTTCAGTATTTTGAATTTTTGCCTAGCACTCCTTCCATTGTATAACAACAAGAATCAGAACCCTTTGCTCTAATGACTTAAGCCTGGCTAAGAATTATCCTTTTATGCTTCTCTGAGCAAAGTCTTTGAAGGATGTTCCTTTCTAACTAGCCAGTACAATTTGGATGAATGACTTCTTCCCTGAGATTACTCCTGTAACACCTTGTAATAGTAATTAACTTGCTTTTAAGCTTAGAGCAATGTAAAGGCCCTTAAAGTCCACGTTTCCCTCCTTTTCTTTTAGGGAGTTTCTCTTAGGTGAATAGTTATGGGTGCAATCACAATTACACTGAACCCTCAGTTAGGAACATTTTTAATATTAGCCAGAAATTTGGTTCTCTGCCTTGATTTATATTTATATTTATCTCGAGTTAACACATGGTATCTTTGTAGATTAAGGCACAATTTATGTTGCTGGAAATGTTTGGGTAGTGAAGCAGCAGTGTCTATGAATAGACAAATCATGACATCAGCCCAAATCTTTTGTTCTGAGGTGCTGGGAAGGTCAATGGCCCTCCTCAACATCTCCCTTCTCTGCCATAGCTAAGTTCTACCTTTTCTTTCTCCTTTGCTAGCTGCCTATGGGCTGATAGCTCTTTCTAGTATAGTTTTCTGATATCATTCCTTCCTCTATTATTCACACCCTAGGAATCTCTATTCTGGTTATGAGAAAGCTCTTTCTTTTTATCCAAGTCTTATACAAATTTGGATATGATGAAGTCTCTTATACTGTGACTTTGATTGATTCAAGGTGGTGTACAGGCCCTGTTCATACTCAGCTCTAATTAATTCAGAGAAGTGCTTTTTCCTAACAAAAATAATTATTTTTAAGGATAATCAATGGAGCCCAACTCTCACACTTCAAAGATTATGAAACTGGGTTTTGAATGCCTCAATCACAACTATTGCTGGACTTTATATTGGATGCATTTTATCCTCGCCTTCCTTTTTCCTTCTGTCTCTCAATAGTATATGTCTTTTTTTTTTATCAGTCAACCAAGTATTTATTTATTTATTTTTTAAAATAATATTTTATTTGATCATTTCCAAGCATTATTCATTAAAGACAAAGATCATTTTTTCCTCCCCCCACCCCCATAGCCGACGCGTGATTTCACGGGGTGTCACATGTGTTCTTGATTCAAACCCATTTCCATGTTGTTAATATTTGCATTAGAGTTTCCTTTAGAGTCTCTCCGCTGTCATGTCCCCTCAACCGCTGTAGTCAGGCAGTTGCTTTTCCTCGGTGTTTCTATTCCCATAGTTTATCCTTTGCTTATACATAGTGTTTTTTCTCCTAGATCCCTGCAGATTGTTCAGGGACATTACACCACTACTAATGGAGAAGTCCATTACGTTTGATTATACCACAGTGTATTAGTCTCTGTGTACAATGTTCTCCTGGTTCTGCTCCTCTCGCTCTGCATCACTTCCTGGAGGTCGTTCCAGTCACCATGGAATTCCTCCACTTTATTATTCCTTTTAGCACAATAGTATTCCATCACCAACATATACCACAATTTGCTCAGCCATTCCCCAATTGATGGGCATCCCCTAGTTTTCCAGTTTTTGGCCACCACAAAGAGCGCAGCTATGAATATTCTTGTACAAGTCTTTTTGTCCATTATCTCTTTGGGGTACAGACCCAGCAGTGCTATGGCTGGATCAAAGGGTAGACATTCTTTTATCACCCTTTGGGCATAGTTCCAAATTGCCCTCCAGAATGGTTGGATCAGTTCACAACTCCACCAGCAATGAATTAATGTCCCTACTTTGCCACATCCCCTCCAGCATTCATTACTTTCCTTTGCTATCATGCTAGCCAGTCTGCTTGGTGTGAGGTGATACCTCAGAGTTATTTTGATTTGCATCTCTCTGATTATAAGAGATGTAGAACACTTCTTCATGTGCTTATTAATAGTTTTGATTACTTTATCTGAGAACTGCCTATCCATGTCCCTTGCCCATTTATCAATTGGAGAATGGCTTGATTTTTTGTACAATTGATTTAGCTCTTTATAAATTTGAGTAATTAAACCTTTGTCAGAGGTTTCTATGAAGATTTTTTCCCAATTTGTTGTTTCCCTTCTGATTTTAGTTACATTGGTTTTGTTTGTACAAAAGCTTTTTAATTTGATGTAGTCAAAATTATTTACTTTACATTTTGTGATTCTTTCTATGTCTTGCTTGGTTTTAAAGTCTTTGCCCTCCCAAAGGTCTGACATGAATACTATTCTGTGTTTACCCAATTTTCTTATGGTTTCCTTCTTTATGTTTAAGTCATTCACCCATTTTGAATTTATCTTGGTGTAGGGTGTGAGATGTTGATCTATTTCTAATCTCTCCCACACTGTCTTCCAATTTTCCCAGCAGTTTTTATCGAATAGTGGATTTTTGTCCCAAAAGCTGGGATCTTTGGGTTTATCGTATACTGTCTTGCTGAGGTTGCTTTCCCCTAGTCTATTCCACTGATCTTCCTTTCTGTTTCTTAGCCAGTACCAAATTGTTTTGATGACTGCTGCTTTGTAATATAGTTTAAGGTCTGGGACTGCAAGGCCCCCATCATATGTGTTTTTTTTTCCATTATTTCCCTGGATATCCTTGATCTTTTGTTATTCCAAATGAATTTTGTTATGTTTTTTTCCTAAATCAGTAAAGAAATATTTTGGGAGTTCAATGGGTATGGCACTAAATAGATAAATAAGTTTGGGTAGGATGGTCATTTTTATTATATTGGCTCGTCCTATCCATGAGCAGTTAATGTTTTTCCAATTGTTCAAGTCTAGTTTTAGTTGTGTGGAGGGTGTTTTGTAGTTGTGTTCATATAGTTCCTGTATTTGTCTCGGGAGATAGATTCCTAGGTATTTTATTTTGTCTAAGGTGATTTTGAATGGGATTTCTCTTTCTAGTTTTTGCTGCTGAGCTGTGTTGGAGATATATAGAAAAGCTGATGACTTATGTTGGTTTATTTTGTATCCTGCAACTTTGCTAAAGTTGTTGATTATTTCAATTAGCTTTTTGGTTGAATCTCTAGGATTCTTTAAGTAGACCATCATGTCATCCGCAAAGAGTGATAACTTGGTCTCCTCCTTGCCTATTTTGATGCCTTCAATTTCTTTTTCTTCTCTAATTGCTACTGCTAGTGTTTCTAGTACAATGTCAAATAGTAGAGGTGATAATGGGCATCCTTGTTTCACTCCTGATCTTATTGGGAATGCATCTAGTTTATCCCCATTGCAGATGATATTAGTTGATGGTTTTAGATAAATACTGTTTATTATTTTTAGGAACGACCCTTCTATTCCTATCCTTTCTAGTGTTTTTTAATAGGAATCATGTTTTATTTTATCAAAGGCTTTTTCTGCATCTATTGAAATAATCATGTGGTTCTTGTTGGTTTGTTTGTTGATGTGGTCAATTATGTGGATGGTTTTCCTAATATTGAACCAGCCCTGCATCCCTGGTATAAATCCTACTTGATCATAGTGGATGACCCTTCTGATCACTTGCTGGAGTCTTTTTGCTAGTATCCTATTTAAGATTTTTGCATCTATATTCATTAGAGAGATTGGTCTATAGTTTTCTTTCTCTGTTTGTGACCTGCCTGGATTTGGAATCAGTACCATGTTTGTGTCATAAAAGGAGTTTGGTAGAACTCCCTCTTTCCTTATTATGTCAAATAATTTGTATAGTATTGGGATTAACTGTTCTCTGAATGTTTGATAGAATTCACAGGTGAATCCATCAGGCCTGGGGATTTTTTCTTAGGAAGTTCTTTGATGGCTTGTTGGATTTCATTTTCTGATATGGGATTATTTAAGAATTCTATTTCTTCTTCTGTTAGTCTAGGCAGTTTGTATTTTTTTATATGTTCATCCATATCATCTAAGTTGGTGTATTTATTGCCATATAATTGGGCAAAGTAATTTCTAATAATTGCCTTAATTTCCTCTTCATCGGAGGTGCTGTCCCCCTTTTCATATTTGATGCTGTTAATTTGCTTTTCTTCCTTCCTTTTTTTAATTAGATTGACCAGTACTTTGTCTATTTTGTTTGTTTTTTCAAAGTACCAGCTTCTTGTCTTATTTATTAAATCATTAGTTCTATCACTTTCGATTTTATTAATTTCTCCCTTAATTTTTATGATTTCTAGTTTGGTTTTCTGCTGGGGGTTTTTAATTTGATCGCTTTTGAGTTTTTTGATTTTCATTTCCAATTGATTGATCTCTTGTCTCCCTAGTTTGTTGATATATGCACTCAGGGATATGAATTTACCTCTGATTACCTCTTTGGCTGCATCCCAGAAGGTTTGAAAGGCTGTCTCGCCATTGTCATTTTCCTCGATAAAATTATTAATTGTTTCTATGATTTCTTCTCTAACTAAACGATTTTGGAGTATCATATTGTTTAATTTCCAATTAGTTTTTGATTTGGTTTTCCATGTACCTTTACTGATCATTATTTTTATTGCCTTGTGATCTGAGAAGGCTGCATTTATTATTTCTGCTTTTCTGCATTTGTGTGCTATGTTTCTGTGACCTAATGTATGGTCAATTTTTGTGAATGTGCCATGTGGTGCTGAGAAGAAGGTGTATTCCTTTTTACCCCTATTTATTTTTCTCCATATGTCTATTAATTCTAATTTTTCTAAGATTTCATTCACTTCTTTCACCTCTTTCTTATTTATTTTTTGGTTTGATTTATCTAAATTTGATAATGGTTGGTTTAAGTCGCCCACTAATATGGTTTTACTGTCTATTTCTCCCTTCTATTCTCCTAGTTTCTCCATTAGAAATTTGGGTGCTATATTATTTGGTGCATACATGTTGATTAGTGATATTTCCTCATTATCTAAAGTCCCTTTTAACAAAATATAATTACCTTCCCTATCCCTTTTGATCAGGTCTATTTTTGCTTTGGCTTTATCAGATATCATGATCACCACTCCTGCCTTCTTTCTGTCAGTTGAGGCCCAGAAGATCTTACTCCATCTTTCTATTCTGACCTTGTGGGTGTCAACCCGCCTCATGTGTGTTTCTTGAAGACAACATATGGTAGGGTTTTGGATTCTAATCCATTCTGCTATTCGTCTATGTTTTATGGGTGAGTTCGTCCCATTCACGTTCAAAGTTATGACTGTCATTTGTGGACTCCCTGGCATTTTGATATCCTTCCCTAGTTCTAACCTTTTCTTCTTCGGCTCTACCTTTTAATCCAGTGATTTACTTTAAATTGGTCCCCCTTGTCCCCTCCCTTTTTGTTCCCTCCCCTTCCCCCCCTCTCTTTCCCTCCCCTTTTGTTTTCCCTCTCCCCCTCCCCCCCTTGGTTTTCCCTTCTCCCTACCCTTGATGGGTAAGATAGAATTCAAGATCCCAATGGATCTGGATGTTTTTCCCTCTCAGAGTTGATTTCCCTGAGAGTAAGGTTTAAGTAAAAATTCTCTTCCTCTCCTTCTTATAGGAGTTTTCTTCCCCTCCCCTTCCCATGTGAATCTTTGTATGAGAAAGATTATTCTATTTGGTCTTTCTTTTCCCCCTATTTACACATTACATTTTCCCCACGTATTAGTATACATAGATTGATATAAATGTAGTCCTTATAGAAGAGAGTTTGAGTAAAAGAAGAAGGTAACATTTTTCCTTTTCCCTTTCCTTCATATTTACCTTTTCAGGTATTCCATGCTCTTTGATTTTCGATATCGAACTTTCCACAGAGCTCTGGTCTTTTCATTGCAAAAAGTTGGAAATCTTCTATTTTGTTGAATCCCCATACTTTCCCTTGGAAGTATATAGTCAGTTTTGCTGGATAGCTGATTCTTGGTTGAAGACCCAGCTCTCTTGCCTTTCTGAAGATCATGTTCCATGCCTTATGATCATTTAGAGTAGAACTTGCAAGGTCTTGTGTCACCCTGATTGGCATTCCTTTATATCTAAATTGTCTTTTTCTGGCTTCTTGTAGGATTTTTTCTTTTGTCTGAGAGTTTTGGAATTTGGCAATTACATTCCTGGGAGTTGTCTTTTGGGGGTTTAGTGTAGAGGGTGTTCTGTGAGCTCTGTCAGTGGCTGTATTGCCCCCTTGTTCTACAATCTCTGTGCAATTTTCTTTGATTATCTCTTGTATTACGATGTCAAGTTTGGTGTTTATTTCTGGCTTTTCTGGAAGTCCAATTATTCTTAAATTATCTCTTCTCCCTCTATTTTCCAAATCTGTCACTTTGTCAGTGAGATATTTTATGTTCCCTTCTAATTTCTTGGTCTTTTGGCTTTGCTTTATTAGTTCTTGCTTTAAAGCCTGGTTTTCTTTTACAGTTTGGTCAAACTGGTTTTGTAGATGCGTGGATTTCTTTTGCATTATTTCCCACTTTTTGTCCCAGAAGGCTTCCATCTTTTTGCTCATTTCAGATTCAAATACTTCATGGGTTTGTGGAGAGTTTCCCTTTCCTTTGGAAGGTATCAGAGCATTGGCTTGTGTTTCCTCTTCTATCTCCTCTGTGTTTTGTATTTTTGCTCCATAAAATGTGTCCAAAGTCGCCCCCTTCTTCTTGTTTCTTTTGGAATTTTGGGGCTTTTGTGCTTCTGTGTAGTTTGCCATCTCTATCTGTGTGGGGAGGATTAGCTTTTCTTATCTCTGTCTGGGGTTCAGAGGTTTTAGCCCTAGGCAGACTGTCCGTTCTATGCAGTTGTTGTTCTGTCTTCCAGGGGAGCCAGGAATTGCTGGTGTGTCCGTTACTGCCCTCCTCTCCTCGGCACCCTCCTGATGCTTCTCCTTTGCCTTACTTCCACGCTCTGAGCCTAGCTTGGCCCTTGTTCCTGTGCCTTAGCCGGTCAGCTGCAGCACTCTGCGGGGGGAGGGGCCGTGGCTTCCTGGAGCTCTGAGGGTTCCTAATGAGATTAGCCTTCCCTGGGTTGAATTTAGTATGCCTTGAGGCAGGGACTTTTTTCGTGAGACTCCAATGGAAGGATCTAGCCAGGGGGTTACAAGCTCCCCCCTCTCTCTCTGTTTCCCTGCTGTCTGGGTGCCCCCTCGACTGGGTCAGGTTGTTTTCAGGATGTGGCCTTCAGAATAGCCGGTTCCCGAGGCCCTTTTGCCAGCCCTGAGGGTTGCTGTTGTTCCAGATGAACCTTCTCTCTGAGGGGGAGGGGCTGTGGCTTCCCAGAGCTCCGAGGGCTCCTCCCAGGGGGTTAAGAGCTCCCCCATCTCTCTCTGTTTCCCTGCTGTCTGGGTGCCCCCTCAACTGGGTCAGGTTGTTTTCAGGAAGCGGCCTTCAGAATAGCAGGCCATGGGGCTCTGAGGTTGCCTCTGCTGCCTCGGACTCGGACTCAGAGCTCTGGGTTAGGGGGGATGGGTCCTAGGACCTTTCTTCTGCCTACCCCTTAGGTCCTTGGAAGGGTTTCAGGAGATCTGGACTTTAGCTTTCTCTAAGCCGCCATCTTGACCAGAAGTCAATAGTATACTTCTAACATAATAATTTAAATTGTTTTCCCCCATTATACACATTTCCAAATATATCCTGCCTTCTGTCATCCCCAGCAAGACTTTCTTTTTGATAAAGATTTAAAAAAGAAATGAAAAAGGAAGTTGACAAAACCAACTAACATGATGATGCAATTTACCAGTGTAAAAATATTTTATACCCATAACCTTCTACTCTACAATATGAGGAGGGAAATACATTATCTTACCTTTTTCTCTTTTCTTAAGTTTAGTCATTACAATGATATAGCATCCAGTCATGCTTTAGTGTTCTTATTTATATTTTCATTGTAGTCATTGTGTATACTGTATTCTTGTTTCTACTTACTCTGTTTGTTCATACAAACCTTTCCATTTTACTTTTCCTTTTAATTTCATGCAATCTCTCACATGAAGATATATAATTGTCCATTGGGTTCATCTTGTAAAACTGGTTTCCACTTATTTCCCCTGTAGTACATAGCCTTACTTCTAAAATGTTTGTCTGAGATCTAAAAGCAGAGGTTGTATGACTTAGAAGAAAGAACACTGGGTTTGAAGTCAGAAGAACTGAATTCAAATAATGGCTCTGTTAGAACATGTTTTATCAATTAGCAATTAGGATTCCTAATTATTTGACCTTGTACAAAGTACTAAAACTCTCCAGCCCTGTTTCCTCATCTGTCAAATCAAGGAATTGGAACAGATAATCTCTAAAACCCTGTTAAATATCTTATGAACTTATGGTCTCAGATTGGTGCCAGCTACTGGTATTTTGTAAAATATTAGCTTGGCTACAAAAGGAATGAGGCTGGACTGGAAAACTGAATCTCCATTCTACCTTTAAACACTATTTTCAGTGCTGCATTTACTGAATTGTTCCATAGAATAAATTGCTGCAGCCTTGCAATGTGTAGTATAGTTTAGACCATGTGGGTCTGATGTGCATTTAGTTTCAGTGCTAGAATATTTGTTAGAGCCAATTCTTCTTACACACACTGGGGCATAATTAGTATGAATTCTGATCTCAGAAAACTCCATTGAGTAGATTTTAAGATGGCCAAATGTCTGGATGAAATTCTGTCTGTAATTAGCCATTCTGGCTGTAGATAAAGTCTGCTGGGTATATCTGTTGGTTATTTAAAAAATCTGTTGCTGGATTTAATACACACAAATGGATATGTGCTTGTCTTTGACTATCTAAATATGTACGTGTATCTATTTATATAAAAAGCAGCATGACATGGTAGATAGAATGCAGAACACATAACCAGAAGGAGGGGTTCAAATCCTGCCTCATATATATTTGCTTGTGACTCTGATGAAGCCACTTCTCTTCCTTAAGTCTTAATTAATTCTTATGATTCAGAAAGGTTATATTCTAGGCTGATAGATAAATATCCCACTGGAAATTATCAACACTGATAAAATCCCAGGTCCTTCACATCCCTCTCTGCCTCTGTCTGTCTGTCTATTTCTTTCTCTCTCTCACACACACAGGCATGCACATTTCTTAGGCTTGATGTCCAGGAACCAGGGTTGGGGGGAGCATTTTATTTCAGTGCTAGGCCAGAGAATTAAGACCTTCACTGAATGTTATTCCAATCATGTAATCCTGTTAGTCCAAAGTGATTCTCAATAGTACTTGACAGGACCATGGCAGGATTGGTGTACTGTATTAAAACAAACTGAAGAATTCTGTTTTTATGTACATGTTTGTACTTGTCGACACACTATTAAATTGTTTTAATAGCTGCTACTTATAAAAGTGTATATCTTGGTTGTTAAAAATCCAATACATTGTAAAATACACATTATATTCAAATATTGCTCTCCTAGGAAAATTGTAATTACAAGATCTCTGACAGAGGACACAGTCAACCAAATGTTGCTTTGTCTGGGCTTCGTATAACCCATCACAAGCCAAAGATGTGCTTGTCATTGAATCAGCAGTGATGAGACAAGCTCTCACCTGGGAATTTTGGGGGCTTAGAGTGTGGTGTCAGTAACTGCGCAATTAACTACAGTTCTGTGTGATTATTTTCGGTCACAGCTGCAGTCTTGATGAAAACTAAAGACAGACCTTTTTTTTTTTTTAAATCCCCCCAAATTGCTCTCTTTTAAGCAGTTTGTTTATCACAGTCTTCTTGTGTGGAAGATGGGAGACAGTGATAAATTTTTCAGCTGGTGACATATTTCGCCAAAGGGGGCATGTTTGCCTGGTGAATGGCTACGTAAATTCAGTCTGACGCACACAGGCAGTCATTTCCACAGTTCCTTTTCTAAGTTTGACCCTGGATGCCTTTGAAATCACATCCAGACAAATGTTTGTAATGGTGCAAGGTATGAATACGGATCAGTGTACACACGGCCCTTGAGGTTTGGAACGGAATCCAATGCCAGAGCCAAGATAGGTTTCTTACAGACATTTCAAACTACCTTACCCCCACGGAACATTTCAGACCTAGCTAAGAAAGTCTGATTTTCTTCTTTGCCAGTGTAAGGATCCCAGAAAAAGCATTTAAAGAAGAATTTTTCATTCCAAATAGTGCTTCCTTTTCTGATTTGTTTCATGTTTGAAAATGGTTCTTTGTGGCTTAATTAAAAATAGAATTATCTCTCAAATGTGTGCCAATCAGTTTTTACTTCTAGGTGGGTGTCATGGCCTCAAACCAACCTACTTTGAACTGCCTGGCATATATCCAGCATATATTCTGCTAATATCCTGGAGCTAACTCCATATTACATTAACTTGTGTAGAGAGAGGACGCTGGTGGGAGTCAATGGGTAATATGTACAGGATTTTTGGTTTTCCTAGATATATAAACACAGAGGGAGCATAGCATGGGGACCTCTGGAGTCAGGAAGATCTAGGTTCTAATGCAGCCTCTGACAAATACTGGCTGGGGGAGGCTGGGAAAGTCATTCAACTTCTTAATGCCTCATAGCTATAAGACTCTTTGAAATTGTAAGTTGCCGAGCTGAGGGGTAGAACCAACACTTTTGATGTGATGACTTTGTTGAGCCCTTTTTGGGGCTGCTCATCTACTTTTGGTGTCCACCTCTCATCTGTGGCTCCAAGAAGCCGCTGCATGCACAAATCACTCTCCAGGAAAACTGCCTCTGAAGATGGGATAAACCAATAGGTCTCAAATCTATCAGTGACTTAAGGGGAAATCTACCCTAAGCATGTGAAGACCTTCCCCACTGGAATGACGGATGAGAATAATTCATTCCAAAGGTACTGAAGGTGACTGAAGCAGATGCTATGAAACACTTAGAGCCTTGTGGGACTTCAAAAGTGTCAAGGTCATTGCAGCATCTTGGGATATTGTCAGCTGTCCTGATTTTTTATATAATATACACACACACTGTGTATATGTGTGTGTGTATGCATAAGCAGACATGTGGGCTACATATAAACATGCACATTTGAGCAGTTCAGAGGCCATGACACCCCTCTTCTTAGAAATGAAAACTGATGGATATGGAGTTATGAGGTAATTTTATTTTTAATTAAGTCATAAATAATCACTGTTGAACATGTAACAAATCAAGAATCAGGGCATTTAAAGGAATTAAAAATGTGCGTGTGTAAATGTATGTGTATGTATATGTGTACATACATAATATACATACAGACATAAGTATTAGATAGAGATATGTGTACATATACATATATTCTCACATATGTAATTGATATATGGCATTATGGAACCCAGTCTAGTATAGAAATAGAAAGTACACTGAATTTGGAGTAAGTAGACCTAGGTTTGAAACCTGATGCTGCTTCTTATAACCTATGTGATATTGGCCAATTCATTTAATATCTCTTTGCCTTAATTTCTTAATCTGTATATAAAATGAAGGGGATGGATTTAGATCATGTAAAAGGTCTTGTCTAAGCTTAAAGCTATGGTATAAATATATATTCCATAATAAAGCTTTCCTTGATGCTTATTGGCTTGTATAAAGTTTTGCTGCATAGAATAACTCATAATACTTTATAGCTTTCTTTGAAACCATACCATAATTTTACATATGCTATAGTTATTTGTATATGTCTTAGAGAATTCTAAATCTAGAGCTAGAAGGGACATCAAGGGTCATCTAATCCTCTAGTCCAATCCTATTATCTTATAGGAGACTGAAGCCCAAGAGGTGACATGATTTACCCAAGGTTACACAGAAAGTATATGAAAAAGGGTGATTTGAAGTGAGATCATATAACTCTTTTGACTCTTAATTTTCCAGTGAAGAATGTGAAAGTGCAGAGAAACAAAATGACTTGGCTGGAATCACCTAGGAAGTTAGAAAAGAGCCAGGGTTTAATCCTAGGTTAGGCCAGGCATTGAAAGATAAAAATGATTTCAATAGATGTGAGATAATGCTGTTATAGGCATAAAGAAGAAGGTTCACCAACATAGAAAACAGAGTGACAAATTAGGGGCAGAGTGAAGATTCCCATTTGTCTAGAAAAAGAGCAAGGTTTAAAATCACTGTAGACAATGTAAAATAGCTGGGATTCTATTTGCTAAGACAAATACAGGAATTAAATTAACACAATTACAAAAGACTTTTCACTCACATAAAGTAAGATCTAAACAATTGGAAAAAATTAATTGCTCATGGATGGTCTGAGCTAAGATAATAAAAATGGCATTTCTACTTATTAATTTACTTATTTAGTGTCATACCAATTAAACTACCAAAATATTTTATAGAATTAGAAAAAATAATAACAATTCACTGGGAAGAACAAAAGGTCAAGAATATCAAGAGAATTAATGAAGAAAAAAATGTGAAGGAAGGTAACCTAGAAGCACCAAATTTCAAAATACTATAAAGCAATATTCATCAAAACAGTCTGGTACTATCTAAGAAACAGAATGGTGGATCAATGGAATAGACTGGATATACAATATACAGGAGCAAATGATCTTATAAATCTAGTGTTTGATAAACCCAAAGATCCTAGTATTGGGGATAAGAAGTCATTACTTGACAAAAATTGCTGGGAAAACTGGAAAATAGTATGGCAGAAACTTGGTATAGATCAATATCTCCCACTGTATACCAAGGTACAGTTAAAATGGATATGATATAGAAATAAAGTATGATACCATAAATAAATTAGGGGAACATAGAATAGTTTACCTGGCCAATCTATGGAGAAGGGAAAAATTTGTGACCAAACAAGTGATAGAGAGCATTACAAGATATGAAATGAAATGTAATTATATGAAATTAAAAAGGTCTTGCACAAACAAAACTAACATAAACCAAGATTAGAAGGGAAACAAAAAATTGAAAAAAAATTATAGCAAATTTCTCTGATAAAGGTCTAATTTCTCAAATTTATAGGGAACTATGTAGAATTTATAAGAATACAAATCATTTCTCAATTGACAACTGGCCAAAGGATATGAACAAACACTTTTCAAATGAAGAAATCAAAGCTATCAATTAATCACATAAAAAGCTTTTTAATCACTTTTGACTAGAGAAATGCAAAGTAGAACAACTGAGTTACTACCTCATACCTATCAGATTGGCCAATATGACAGTAAAGGAAAATGATAAATGTTGGAGGGGATGTGGCAAAATTGGAACACTAATGTATTGCTGGAGGAATTTTGAATTGATCCAACCATTATGGAGGGCAATTTGGAACTATGCCCAAAGTGTTATAGAACAATACATACCCTTTGATGCAGTAATATCACTACTAGGTCTATATACCAAAGAGATTATAAAGGAGGGGAAAGGATTGACTTGCACAAAAATATTTATAGCAACTCTGTGTGTGGTGGCAAATATTGGAAATTGAGGGAATGTCCATTAATGAGGGAATGGCAGAACTGAGTAGTATATGATTGTATACTATTGTACTATAAGAAATGAGGAACAGGATGATTTCAGAAAAAGTTGGAAAGACTTACATGAACTGATGCAGAGCTAAATGAGTAGAACTGGGAGAACATTGTACACAGTAACAGCAATATTGAATAATGATCAACTGTGAAAGACTTAGCTGCTCTCAGCAATATGATGATCTAAGATAATTCTGAAAGACTTATGACAAAGGATGCTATTCACTTCCAGAGAAAGAATTGTTGGATTCAAATGCAGATGAAAGCATATTAATTTTTACATTCATTTATTTATGTTTTTATTTTGAGATTTTTATTTTATATGAGTATTCTCTTAAAACAATGAACAATATGGAAGGTTTTTTAGTGTGATAATACATATAAAATTTAGATCAAATTGCTTTTCATCTCCAGGAGTGGGGAGGGAATGGAGGGAGGGAGATAATTTGGATCTTATAATTTCAGGAAATATTTGTTGGAAATTGTTATTACATATAATTGGGAAAATTAAATGACTTAAAAAAGAGGAGACTTCTGGGTAAACATGGCTGCAATCTAGACTCAACTCGCTTCCTCTCCCTGGCACCAAACAAAATAGACTACCTCAAAAGAGCATAAAAATCACCTTTGGAAGAACAAAGGGACTCTCCAGTACCCCACAGACACAAAGGTACGTGGGGTTTGAACATTTCCACACTATAAGGAGGAGGAAAAGCTTGCGCAAAAATGTGAACTGAGCCTCCCCAACCCCCCCCCCCCACCTCATCCACCAAACCAGAGTAAGGTATCAGAGTGCTCACTGGGACAGCAAGTGAGTGAGGAGCTTCTCTGTCTGGGGGGGGGGGGCACACCAGGGTCCTTGGGATCTAAACACTGCAAGGAAACAACCTCTCAGGGCGGTTTCATGGGAGAATCCTGTGCTAAGCACAGGGGGCTGGGGAGCTGAACATCTGGGCTGTTGGGCTGAGCACAGGGGCCCCTGCTCTAAGAAACCTCGGAGGCTGGGAAGAACTAGTCTGAGGCAACATAAATTCACAGAAAACCCGCCCATATCACCCAGACCGCAGACCAAAAAGGAAAGTGGAATAAAACCTCCAAAGGGATGGCTCATATGGCCCAAAATCAAGCCTCCAAGAAGAAAGGGGGGGGGAAGTGACTATTGAAAACTTTTATGGTGGGAGTACCCAAGGAAAAGAAGAGAATGAGGATGAAATCCAAACAAAATCAGAACATGCCTCCCAAAATGGAAACTATCAACAAGCTCTGGAAGATCTCAAACTGGAGCTTAACCAAAAGATGGAAACCTTTTGGAAAAAAAATGGGAGAAAGAGATCAGCAGTCTGATAGACAAGACTTCACAATTGGAGAAAGAGCTGGAAGCATCTAATAGAAGGGCAGACAAAGTTGAAAAGCAAAACCAGTCCCTAACGACCAGAATTAAGCAACTGGAAGACAGTGAGCATGCCCAAAAGATAAAAATCTTTTGGAAAGAAAAATGGGAGAAAGAGATCAACAGTCTGATAGATAAGACTTCACAATTGGAGAAAGAGCTGGAAGCATCTAATAGAAGGGCAGACAAGGCTGAAAAGCAAACCCAGTCCCTAACAACCAGAATTAAGCAAATGGAAGACAGTGAGATTACAAAACAGCAAGAATCAATAAAGCAAAGCCAAAAAATTAATGAATTAGAAGAAAACATAAAATATCGCACTGAAAAGGTCACAGACTTGGAAAACAGAGGAAGAAGAGACAACCTCAGAATTATTGGTCTCCTCGAAAAACCAGAGATAAACAAAAACCTTGATGGTATTCTACAGGAGATTATAGAAGAAAATTGCCCACATGTTCTGGAGCAAGGGGGCAAAATAGAAATAGAAAGGGTTCATAGAACACCCTCTATACTAAATCCCCAAAAGACAACCCCCAGGAATGTAATCTCCAAATTCAAGAGCTTCCAAGAAAAGGAGAAAATCCTACAAGAAGCCAAGAAGAGGAGCTTCAGATATAAGGGGGGCTCCCATAAGGATCACACAGGACTTAGCGGCTAACACACTAAGAGACCGCAAAGCATGGAACACGATATTTAGAAAGGCAAGAGAGCTGGGTCTCCAACCAAGAATCAACTACCCAGCAAAACTGACTATATACCTCCAGGGAAAAGTATGGGCATTCAACAAAATAGAAGATTTCCAAGAATTTGCTAAGAAAAGACCAGAACTTAGTGGAAAATTTGATATCCAATCACAGAAAGCAAGAGAAACATGAAAAGGTAAATATGAAAGAAAGGGAAAAGGAGATAAATCTTATCTTTTTCTTTAAGTCAAACTCTCTTCTATAAGGACTACATTTACATCAAATTATATATATATTAATATGTGGGGGAAATGTATTGTGTAACTCTCAAAATTGTATGCATCATAAGAGTAGTTAGAAGAATCATGCATAGGGAAAGATTGGGGCATCAAGAAGATTTGGTGAAAGGGGGGACAAAGAAAGAAAAAGGGAGGGGGGAATCATCGATAATATTAAGATTTACTTCAAGAAATGGGGGGGGGACTAAATAGAATAATCTTTCCCATGCAAAGATACACATGGGAAGGGGAGTGGAAGAACACTCATATGAGAAGGAGAGGAAGAGAGCGTGAAGTGGAATTACTTAAACCTTACTCTCAATGAAATCAACCCTGAGAGGGAAGAACATTTGGATCCACTGGGATCCTGAATTCTATCTTATCCAACAGGGTAAGAAAGAAAGGAAAATCAAGGAGTGGGAGGGGGGAGGGAATATAAAAAGGGAGGGAAGGAGAGGGGGAGGGGAAGGGAGCATAAAAAGGGAGGGGCTAGAAAGGGAAGCATCTCAAGGGAGGGGACTAGGGGGACTGACCTAAAGTAAATCACTGGTTCAAAAGGAGAGAGCTAAAGAAGAAAGGTCAGAACTAGGGGAAGATATCAAAATGCCAGCAAATCCACAAATGACAATCATAACTTTGAACGTGAATGGGATGAACTTACCCATAAAACGTAGACAAATAGCAGATTGGATTAGAACCCAAAACCCTACCATATGTTGTCTTCAAGAAACACATATGAGATGGGTTGACACTCACAAGGTTAGAATTAAAGGTTGGAGTAAGACCTTTTGGGCCTCAACTGACAGAAAGAAGGCAGGAGTTGCAATCATGATATCTGACAAAGCCAAAGCACAAACATGGTACTAATTCCAAAGCCAGGCAGGCCAAAAACAGAGAAAGAAAATTATAGACGAATCTCCCTAATGAATATAGATGCAAAAATCTTAAATAGGATACTAGCAAAAAGACTCCAGCAAGTGATCAGAAGAGTCATTCACCATGATCAAGTAGGATTTATACCAGAGATGCAGGGCTGGTTCAATATTAGGAAAACCATCCACATAATTGCCCACATCAACAAGCAAACCAACAAGAACCACATGATTATTTCAATAGATGCAGAAAAAGCCTTTGATAAAATAAAACATGATTCCTATTAAAAACACTAGAAAGGATAGGAATAGAAGGGTCGTTCCTAAAAATAATAAACAGTATTTATCTAAAACCATCAACTAATATCATCTGCAATGGGGATAAACTAGATGCATTCCCAATAAGATCAGGAGTGAAACAAGGATGCCCATTATCACCTCTACTATTTGACATTGTACTAGAAACACTAGCAGTAGCAATTAGAGAAGAAAAAGAAATTGAAGGCATCAAAATAGGCAAGGAGGAGACCAAGTTATCACTCTTTGCAGATGACATGATGGTCTACTTAAAGAATCCTAGAGATTCAACCAAAAAGCTAATTGAAATAATCAACAACTTTAGCAAAGTTGCAGGATACAAAATAAACCAACATAAGTCATCAGCATTTCTATATATTTCCAACACAGCCCAGCAGCAAGAATTAGAAAGGGAAATCCCATTCAAAATTACCTTAGACAAAATAAAATACTTAGGAATCTATCTCCCGAGACAAACACAGGATCTTTATGAACACAACTACAAAACACTTTCCACACAACTAAAACTAGACTTGAACAATTGGAAAAACATTAACTGCTCATGGATAGGACGAGCCAATATAATAAAAATGACCATCCTACCCAAACTCATCTATCTATTTAGTGCCATACCCATGGAAATTCCAAAAATTTTTTTACTGATCTAGGAAAAACCATAACAAAGTTCATTTAGAAGAACAAAGGATCAAGATATTCAGGGAAACAATGAAAAAAAAATACAAAGGAAGAGGGCCTTGCAGTCCCAGATCTCAGACTATAGTATAAAGCAGTGGTCATCAAAACAATTTGGTACTGGCTAAGAGACAGAAAGGAGTATCAGTGGAATAGACTAGGGGTAAGTGACATCAGCAAGACAGTATATGACAAACCCAAAGATCCCAGCTTTTGGGACAAAAATCCACTATTTCATAAAAACTGCTGGGAAAATTGGAGGACAGTGTGGGAAAGATTAGGAATAGATCAACACCTCATACCCTACACCAACATAAATTCGAAATGGGTGAATGACTTGAACATAAAGAAGGAAACTATAAGAAAATTAGGTGAACACAGAATAGTATACATGTCAGACCTTTGGGAAGGGAAAGGCTTTAAAACCAAGCAAGACTTAGAAAGAGTCACAAAATGCAAAATAAATAATCTGGAATACATCAAATTAAAAAGTTTTTGTACAAACAAAACCAATGTAACTAATATCAGAAGGGAAGCAACAAATTGGGAAACAATCTTCATAAAAACCTCTGACAAAGGTTTAATTACTCAAATTTACAAAGAGCTAAATCAATTGTACAAAAAAATCAATCCATTCTCCAACTGATAAGTGGGCAAGGGACATGAACAGGCAGTTCTCAGCCAAAGAAATCAAAAGTATTAATAAGCACATGAAAAAGTGTTCTACATCTCTTATAATCAGAGAGATGCAAATCAAAACAACTCTGAGGTATCACCTCACACCTAGCAGACTGGCTAATATGACAGCTATGGAAAGTAATGAATGCTGGAGGGGATGTGGCAAAGTAGGGACATTAATTCATTGCTGGTGGAGTTGTGAATCGATCCAACCATTTTAGAGGGCAATTTGGAACTATGCCCAAAGGGTGATAAAAGACTGTCTGCCCTTTGATCCAGCTATAGCACTGCTGGGTTTGTATCCCAAAGAAATAATAAGGAAAAAGACATGTACAAGAATATTCATAGCTGCACTCTTTGTGGTGGCCAAAATGAGGAAAATGAGGGGATGCCCTTCAATTGGGGAATGGCTGAGCAAATTGTGGTATATGTTGGTGATGGAATACTATTGTGCTAAAAGGAATAATAAAGTGGAGGAATTCCATGGAGACTGGAACGACCTCCAAGAAGTGATGCAGAGCGAGTGGAGCAGAACCAGGAGAACATTGTACACAGAGACTGATACATTGTGGTACAATCGAAGGTAATGGACTTCTCTATTAGTGGCAATGCAATGACCCTGAACAATCTGCAGGGATCTAAAAAACACTATCCACAAGCAGAGGATAAACTGTGGGAGTAAAAACACCTAGGAAAAGCAACTGCTTGACTACAAGGGGGGAGGGGATACGACTGAGGAGAGGCTCTAAATGAACAGTCTAATGCAAATACCAACATCATGGAAATGGGATCGAACCAAGAATACATATGATCCCCAGTGGAATCGTGCGTCGGCTATGGGAGAAGTGGTGGGAAGGGGCAGGGGGAGGAAAAGAAAATGATCTTTGTTTCCAATGAATAATGTTTGGAAATGACCAAATAAAATAATGATTAAAGTGGAAAAAAAAAGAGCAAGTGCTCAGTGTATATTTATTGATATACAGATGTAGGTCTAACACAAACAATAGATATCCTTAGCATTCTTCAAGCATTTGTGCTGATGTCTTAATAAAAATACACATGTAGCTGTTCAAAATTTGCAAAAATTTTACATACAATTTGGACCTCAAATATGGCATATATGTTATCCCCATTTCACAGATGAAAAATTTGAGCCTGAGAGAGGTTAAGTAAGTTGCCAAGAGTCACAGAGCAAGTAAATATCAGAGGAAACCCAATACAGGCATCTACGTCCAAAACCGTATCGATGATGTTGTATGGTATCCCTTAAACACTTCAAAGAAACAACAACAACCAAAAAAAACCCAAAACCCTTTAAAGATGGACCAGCTGGATTATGTTTTTCTTTTTCTCTAGAGATTGTTGATGAATTTTAGTGTCAGCGAACAATGTGTAAATGTGAAAGATTAAGACTACATTTTTCTGAGTTGTGCCTTCTTATTAAATTGAGAAGAAATTAAATGGATGGATATTGTCCTATTCATATCTATATACCTATTGATTTGGATATCTATATCATTATCTATGTCTACTTTTACACTGATATCAATATTTCTGTCTACAACTATATTGATTGTTGTTGTTTAGACATTCAGTCATGTCTGACTGTTTGTGACCCCATGGGCCATAATATGCCAATGGAGTTTTCTCCATTTTGTCAATGGTGTTCACAGAGCTTTCTTGGCAAAGATACTAAAGTGATTTGCCATTTCCTTCCCCAGTGGGTTAAGACAAATTGAATTTAAGTGACTTGCTCAGGGTTAATCAGCTAGTAAACTTCTGGGGTTGGTTTTGAAATCAAGTGGCCCTGACTACAGGTCCAATGCTCTGTCCACTGTGATGCCACCTAGTTAGGATTCTCCTGGATCTGTGTTCTTCATTCTGCTTCAGTCATATATAGCTTCCTAGACTTCTCTGACTTTGTCCCTTAGGGTCCAATAATATTTGTCTGTTATATTACAATAATATCCCAATGTGCATAATCCCACAGCTAATAGTAAGTGGCAGTGTGAGTAATTGCAGCCAGCCCCACCGGCTCATAATCTAGTTTTTGTGAAATATGCTTAGATCCAGATGCTTTCCTGTAAGTGATGCACATTGCTAGTTATCTTTTTGTCAGTCATCAAGCATTGTTTACTATGTACTAACCCCTCTGCTAAGTGTTTAAGATGAAAAAAAAGGCAAAAAACAGTTTCTGTACTTAAGGAGTTTCCATTATAATGGGGCAGACATGTAAACAACTAGTTAAATATGATCCTGACATTATTTTATATGCAAAGATAGAACATTTCTAAGATTTCTAAAAATTTCCTCCATCAAAGCAGATCCTAGTCACTTATGACTTAATATATCACTTCTAAAGACTTGCCTGAGGCATATAGGATGATTTCTCAGGGTTTTACCTATATTGACTATGGAGGTGTTGGGTTTAAACCTAGGTCAGTCAGTTGGCAAGCACTGATTAAGCTCTTCCTATATGCAGGTCACTGGGCCTGTCAGCACTGGGAAACAAAGGCAAAACCACAGTCTCTACCTTTAAAAAGCTTGCATTTTACTGGGTAGACAACATATAAATAACTAGATACACAGAAAATCTCTCTTTACAGTGTAAATGGAAGGGGATCTCAGTGGGAAAAAACTTGGAGGATGAGGAAGAGTCTTCTACAGAAGGTGGAATTGGAGCTGAGTCTTAGAGGAATCCAGAGAAGCCAAGAGACAGAAGAGAGGAGAGAGAAAATTCTAGATATGGGGGATAGACAGTGAAAATGCAGAGGTGAGAGATGGAGCATTATATGTGCGGAATAGCAAGAAGGCCAGCGTTACTGTATGGTGGAGCACTGGAGGGACTAAAGTATGATGCTTGATTGTTGTCCTTCATACTTGAAGAGGACCAACACGACATCATTCATGATATCTTGCCTCATTGATAAATCAGATTTAAGTGAAGCAAAGTTTCTCAGTCATCTTTCCCTCTCCCTCTGTCTCTCCCTTCTCCCTCTCCCTCTCCCTCCACCTCTGTCTATCTGTCTTCCAGTCACTAAAGTCATCAAAATGTCAGGATAACAGTCACGACAACTGGTGATAGCTCAGGATGCAGTGGGTGACTTTAGGCCAGAAAGGTAGAGGGGCCAAGTTGTAAAGGACTTTCAAGACCAAAGAGAGGAGCTTATTGAGTAGGGGGTTTGAGGATAGCATTTTAGAAAGATCCTTTTTGCAGTTGAGTGAACAATGGATTGGAGTAGGGAAAGACTTGAGTCAGGAAGTCAGCACATTATACCAATTGTTCAGGGGATGGGTATTGAGGGCTCTAATCAGAGTTGGGGACAGCGTATCTTCCTAACTCCAAGGACAACATTCTGCTGCCTTTAACACTTACTTCAAATTGGTTCTGAAATTAGAGTGAAAACTGAACAGAGAAGAAAGAGATAGATACAGGGAACCATGTGGGCCAGAAGCTGCTACTGAGAAAAGTGAAAGTCTTTCTAGACCTGATGCTTTTAGTCTTTTTTTTTTAACCCTTTGAGAAGTTATACTGTTGGTTCTGAGACAGAAGAGCAGTAAAGTCTAAGCAATGGGGGTTAAGTGACTTGCCCAGGATCACACAGCTAGCAACTATCTGAGGCCAGATTTGAATATAGGATCTTCTGCCTATAGGTCTGACTCTCAAACTCTCAAAAGCCACCCAGCTGCCCCAGAACTCTTTAGCTTTGGTCCAAAAAGTCTACTGAGGATCCAAATTTATTACTGGTGCCTACCTCTGTGAAATTTGAGCTCTAGCTATGGAGAGTAAGTTGTAAAACACTCTGTGGCTCCCAAATGTAAAGATTGTTTAAGTGTATGCTATTACTCCAACTTTATAGTTTTTAAAGTGATCTTTCCATTCATTTTTTTTAAAAGGAAGAAGTTTCAGCTTTTCCTCCTGACCAGCTTGTAGCCATATTTATTGTTAATATCAGGTTCCTTTGGATTGAGATAATTAGGATGTTTTCGAGACTAGTTAACTCTGACTTATGAAGTGTGTTATTTAACAACATACACACTCTATCAGCATTTCTTCTATTGACTGCAATAAGTGGGAGTCAGATGACCCAATGTGCCAACCTTCAGCTCATAATGGAAAAAGGAGGGGAAAAGAATAATGCCTCGGGTCTGCTGATATAAAAGTATATTGAAAGGACACATCTTTTGGGTTTTAAGCTAAGCCTCCCTATTGCCCGGAGGACCACATATAAATTTCTTTGTTTAGCATTTCAGAGTCCTTACAATTTGTCTCTAACCCGTCTTTTCAACCTTATTACCTATAATTGCCCTTCATGTACTCAGTCCAGTCATGCTGGCCTTGTTACTGTTGATCAGATAAGACATTCTGGGTCCCATCTCAAGGTTTTGTGTATGAAGCGGCCTCATGCCCAAAATGTATTTCCTTTTTATCTCTGCTGCTTAGAACCCTTGGTCTCCCTCAAGACAGCTGAAGCATCTCTTTTTACATGAAACCTTTTATGATCCTCCACCCACAACTTCCAGCTCCTCCTTTCCAAATTATTTTGTACCCTTTCTTTGGTATTCACATATATATTTGATTGATATATATATATATATACACAATACATGAATATTCATATATATTTAATATGTACCTTCCAAAAAAGGGTACAAAATAATCTATATATACATGTTTATTTATTTTATGTATATAATTTGTATATGCATATATACATACACACACACATATATGTACACAGGTGACTGAGATGGGCATGAGCAAAGCTGTCCTTCCTATTTCTGATTATGGGTGATTGTGACAATGAAAGACCTTTGAGAGGATACAACCGTCTCTTTAATTAGAGAACAAGCAGGAAGAGCTTAAGTTTTAAAAAGAGATACAATTTGTGCATGGCTATATGGACATATCGTCACCCCCCACAGATTACAATTTCTATGAGAAACGGGACTTTTTTTCTTTCTGTCATCATAGACCTTTTTGTCTACCTGTCTATCAAAGACCATGGATCTTTCTGTCATTCATAGACCAGCACAGGGTCTAGCACACAGTAAGCCCTTAATAAATGCACATTGATTACTTAAGTTGGGGAGGGAGGATTAATCAGACTCTTGGCTGCAATAGATGGAACAGTGAATATTCTGTATTCTCAGTGTTTGTCATAGTAGCTGCTTGGTGGCTTGGGCCATGAGCAGTTTCCCTCCAGCCTCTGGTAATGGTCCTGTACTCCTGAGCACAGGGGAACTATAAGCATAGAGACCACCAGTGTACTCCACCTGCCGGATTCCACTAGGGATCCAGCATAGGATGATACTGCTTTGAGATCTTCATAGGAAACCAGATGATTTCGGGGGGTCATGGTAGGAATTAGCTGCTTTCAGATGGCTATTGCCAATCCTCAGAGAATTTTCAGACATCTACAGAATGACTGTAATTTGCATCTTAAAAGCCCAGCAGATTTTCCTTTATAGGTTTCCCTTTCTGGGAAGTCTTAAGAGTTAGACCCATATGTAGGTCTTTCCTTGCAGATGGTGTGATGACTTTTGCATGGGAATCTCATCTCAGTTCCTGGCCTGTTTTTCACTACACGATAACTTATCCCCTGTGACCAATACTTCTCTAGTTAGATGTGTGTGGGGAAAATAACAAATGTTTCTCATTTGGAGAGGACATCTGGTCACCGGTCAGTCACCCCTTTAAGGAAATCTGCCTCTGGCCTTTGACTGAGCTGGAAAATAGTCGGACGGGTTTAAAAGCTGTATCTGTATAACTTGGAAAATGAGCTGCGAGCATAGAGACCTTCTCATCCATCACTGCTGAGAGGGCCTTCCTGGTCCTGATGGCATCATGAAGGGTGGGGGGACACTGAGGGAGGAAGTGGCAAGGAAGCAGACCACTGGACAGACAGAGAATGGTGCCAGGAGACCGGGCCCATTCCACGGACAAAGTTAGACTTCTTCAGGCTCAGCAGGCTAATCACTCACAGCTGAGAACAAGCAAACCAACCAGCAAACCTGATCCATCTGCCGATTGAACATTTGAGCTGCTACAGCAGATTTTAAAGACATTTGGGGGAAAAATTTGTGTGTGAGTGTGTGGAGGGGGGTGCAGAGATGAGAGAGGAGGAGAGGGAGGGGAAGAGAAAAAACTTCCTCCTCAGTGTCATGCGCCAGCCTAAATTAACAACTAATGAAAGCAGATTGTATTTAACGGATTTTAATATAAATTAAGTTTAATGATGACACATTGAAAATAGTACACTGAAATCAGCTTGTATTAACAAGCTAACAGATGTTGGCATTTTTATTATTAATTATACATTTCATTATCATCTGATTATTGTCAAACATCATTTGACAAGGAAAATTATATAAAAGATTCATACACATTAGTTATGTTGTTAAGGAAATGTGTAAGCCTGTTTATGAATGTGGTATCTTTAGTAAATCTAATAGGATTTTTTAAAATAAAACTCAAAGTTTACTGAAGACCATAGAAGCCAAAGGAATGGATTGTGACAATCTTTTGCTCACTATCACTTCTCATTTAAGAAACTCAGGATATGTTCATACAAACTATTTGTGCCCAACCTATGGTAAAGCCTTCTGAGATTATATTGGTCTGATCAACCAGTCAGATGCACACTGACTCCAACACAGTGGCACCATTTTGTTCCTCTTTGAGTATGAAGGCCAACAATCAACCGACTTCATGGATGCCACTGTTTCATTACAGAATGCCATCACTGCCATGTATATAGTGGGAAAATGTATTTACTCTTCCATTAGAGAGGAACTGTGGGATAATGGATAGAAAGTAGAGGCTGGAGGCAAGTGGATGCCTATATTCAAATCTTACCTTTAACACGTGCTATTTGTTTGAGTATCAACAAATACATTTCTTCTGTAAAATGCATATAATAGTACACATGATATAGGGAAGTTAGGTGGCTAAGTGGATAGAGAGCCAGGTCTGGAGATGGGAGGTCCTGGGTTCAAACCTAGCCTCAGATACTTCCTATCTGTGTGACCCAGGGCAAGTCACAACCCCAATTGTCTAGTCCTTGCTGTTCTTCTGCCTTGTATTGATTCCAAGAGAGAAAGTAAGGGTTTAAAAAAAAGTAGTAACCATGACACCAACCTTATGGCATTGTTTCTCTGCTCAGGGAAGAACATTTATTGCAAATCCCCCCCACCCCACCCCATCCCAAGACAGTTAAAAGTGCTAGGCTTGGAGTCAGAAAAACATAGCACTAGCTGAAAAGGAAATTAGCCTCTGTTGTCCTCCACTTCCTCATCTGTAAAAAGGAGTTGGATTCAGTACTTCTAAGGCCCCTTCTAGCTCTAAATCTATGAATCAATGAAGATTAAATTTAAAAAAGAGCAACACTTGCTCCAAATAACCCCAACCAAAAAGAACCTGTTTTCCCTTCCCACTAACAGGACACCTCATCTCTCCCCACCTAGAATAAAATGAGCAACTCTCAGAACACATATTTAATATTGGTGACAGAGAGGTTTCATCTGAAATAATAATAAAAGCTCAAGTATGTAGGGATAGTTTTCAAAACAAATTATATTTATTAGTGGAAAGAGTCTACTCACAGGAGGAATGCCATGCAATAACCTGGAGAATGAAGGACCTGAGAGTTGTTCTCTCCTTCTCCAAGGCCCTGTAGCCCTGAAGAGTGGACTTGGAGTTTTTGGTCTTGTTTTGTTTATCCTTTCTCTCATGGTGCAGGGAATCTTTGAGATCCCTAGCTGGAAGTTTGGACCATGGAGACCTGGAAGTCCAAGAATATGGGCCAGATGTTGCAACTAGCCCAAACCCTGTAAAGTTAAGAAGACATAAGACCAAGGGAGTTTTGGATTTGGGATTTTGTGAGTTCTGTTGGAACAGAACTAACATATGAACCCAATCAACTTCTCCTCCCTAAAGACTAAAGTAGTATAAGAAGAATAATCTGCCCCTTCTTCCCTACTCAGTGCTGGGGAAAATGTTTGTTCTTATACTTTTGAAGCAAATATTCCTTTGTCAAAAAAAAGTCCACCACATACATTATTTCATTTGATACCACCCAGTGGCAGGAAAATACAGGGAAATAAAATCATTCTTAATTTATAAATAAGGAAACAAACTCAGAATGTAAATGACTTGTCCAAGGTTACTTTAGTTAATCAGCATCTGAAATAGGATTTGAATCCAGGTCTTCTTAGATCCAAGTTCAGTGTCTGTTACACTATATTGCCTAAAGATTGAAAGTCAATGTGCTTGTTGGATGGCAGACATAATATTCTGTTTTAGGTAGATGAAGGAGATCTTTGTCACTTGTGTGGAATATTTGTGGATTAAACAAGGCATATGATTCTGCTAGTTGTGTTGCTATATAGGAACCCAAACGAAGAGGGGATGCCTAGAGCGGTTTGTCAACATCATGTGTTCATCCCCCAAGGGAATAAGAGCAAGTGTTGCAGACATAGAGGAGACAAGGCTGGACCTGTGTGTTGGTGGAGGGGACAGCTGCTTGATCAGTGTGATTTGAGATGTCAAAAGGCCCTGCCTCTCCCAAAATATCTACCCCACTGGCCTGCCATCCCATCCCACTCTTCTCCTACCTATTCTCAAATTCATAGGATCATAGATTTTAACTTTAGAAATTATCTAGTTCAAAGAATGTTATCTACCTCCAGAGAAAGAATTATTGGAGTTGGAATGCAGACCAAAGTATTCTATTTTTCACTAAAATTTATTTGTATTTTTATTTTGTTGTTTTGGTTTTATATGAATATTCTTTTCCAATAATGAATAATATGGAAATATCTTTTGCATAATAATGCTTGTAAAACCTAGATCAACTTGCTTACCAGCTCCAGGACAGGGAAGGCAAGGAGACAACTTAGGTCTTATAACTTCAGAAAATATATGTGGAAAATTGCTTTTACATATAATTGGGAAAATAAAATATCTCTTTAAAAAAGGCAATTGCCTAGTTCATCCTCCTCGGTTTGTAAATAAGGAAATAGTAGCCTAGAAGTCTCACAGGGAGGAAGTGGCAGAACTGGAACTGAACCCAGCTTATAAGATCATAGGATCACAGACTTACAGATAGAAGGAGCTTCAGGGACCATTGAGTTCAACTGCCTTATTTTATAGATGAAGAGACTGAGGCCTGTTTAGTTAAGTGACTTCTCCAAAGTCATAGTGGTCTTAAGTGATGGAGCCTGGATTCTACTGCAGCTGCCAAAATTCCTACTATGAAAGTCCTATCAGTCAATCATCAAGCATTGATTAAACTTTTACTATGTGCCAGTTACTGCACTAAGCTCTGGATATACAAAGAAAGGCAAAAGCCTGGAAACAAAAATGTGCCTACAATATATAGATGGTGTAAAAGAGGGAAGACATCAAGGGTGGACAGAAAAGACATTCAGTAGGAGGTGGGATTTTATTTTATTTTTTTAGGAATTGGGATTTTAGTTGAGACTTGAAGATACAATAAAGATGCTAATATTTACTCACTGGTCATTCATAATTTGAATTCTGCACAACCACTATAGTTTTCCAAAGCTAGACCTTACTTTGATATTACTGTAAGTATCAAAAGACAGATTCCATTCTGCCCACACAGCTACCCTAATAATTGGCATCATAAGATAGCAATACCAAAGTTGAAATTAGGTATACCTGGGTTTGAATCCTGCCTTAGCTATTGTTTCATTATTGTCTTTGCACCCCCAGTGTCTTACATGTAATAGTTGCTTATAAAATACTTTTTTTTTACCCTTACCTTCTGTCTTAGTATCAGTTTCTAAGGTGGAAGAGTAGTAAAGGTAGGCAATTGGGGTTAAAGTGACTTGTCCAGGGTCATACAATTAGAAAGTGTGTGAGGCAAGATTTGAACCCACATTCTTGTGATTCCAGGCCTGATACTCTCTACCCACTGAGATACCTCATTGCCCTACTAAATGCTCTTTGAATGAATTGAATGAATGGGTCTATCTACAAGGGGCTTCGAGATCACCTAGTGATCTATTTTACAAATAAATAAACTGAGGTCCAGAGATGAATGATTTACATTGGAATACAGCATGTTAATATTTGAAAGGGTCTGAGAGAATATTTAATCCAACTCTCTATTTGACAAATAGGGAAATCTCTCAAAGGTGACAGTGAGTAATTGTAATCAGGATGAGAACCCAGTGTCCTGATTCCCATTTCAATGCTTTTTCCAATGTATCTTGCTGCCTCCTTAGTCATCTGTTCTGATACTATCTTTATACAATAAATAACTGCTCCATCAACAAAAATCTATGCTAAAAATAGAAATAAGTTAGTATTTAAGTTGTATTTTAAGGTCTGCAAAATGCTTTATGTATGTTATCTCATTTGATAATCCCAATGTTGCACTTACTTGAAAACTTTGAGAAGCTCTTGGGGGAAGGCCAGATGCCCCACCAAAGAAGTATTGGCCGAATGGCAGTACTCACTTTTCTGTGAAATATGTACTTTGCAGCCATGTACATCCTGATATGTGACTGATTTCATAGGTAGGATCCTCCCAAAATAACTTGCATAAAATGCCAGATGAGGGCAACATCCCAGAGAAGCCAATGGATAAAGTATATCCTACTGTTGGTGCCATTTGTCTGGGTGGCTTATGTCTCATGAACAGAGAAGGTGAAGGATTTTTCTCTGGCCAACTTTATGTTGTAAAAGTTTGCTACTAGACATGCTACCATTAAATGGTATAAGGATAAAGGGGAAGCTAAGGGCATGTAACATCTGCCCTCAATCATGAGAACTGGCAGTGCAACTACTCTCCACATATTGTATTACATGGCACAATACTGTATGTTAGATGAACATAATAAGATGGGAGCAGAGACTGGCAGGGAGCAAAGCTCTCCAGACAGTTTATGTGTCTCCCGAGCATCTGAGATGTCAGGGGATAAACAGAGAGAAGAATGAGGATGATGGAGAAAGATCACCTTAGGTTTGACCACTGAGATAAAGATTTCTACCTCAAGATACTTCTCCACTTCTGAAGACCAACTACTATTGTTGAATGGAGAGAGGGGCTAAGAAAGTGGAGCTTCAATTACCAAAGGAAGGGACAGAGCCTTGGGACAGTGTTTTTGGTGGTCTTTAATTTTTGATGCCCTGAAGTAAGGCCAATTGCCCTTTCCTACTTATATCTTTGCACTTGTAGGAAGAGCTCCTGGTGCTATGTTTATATTACTGGGTCCAGGACTGACTTATTCTTCCTTCCAAATTCATCCTTTTTTCCTATTACTGCTGTTTGGCTTTGTGATTCTAATGTGTAGCTAGGGGAGGACCAACTTGCTTCTTCTACCTAGTCCAATAGTTAAATACAAAAAAATGAAAAAATTCACTTTGAATTTGGATTAAGATATTTCTAGTCTCATCTTCCAAGGGAAGTCCCAAGTGAGATTCCCAAGTGAAAAACAAACAAACAAAAAACCTCCACAAAATGCTATTTCAGCAAATGAATTGAGGAGTCCCCCCATAAACCTTCTCTAAAACAATTGGGTGGTTTATCTAGGCACAGGCAGGACGGTCACAGTCCTTCATATCAAAAACAGGGTGACTCGTCAGTATAATCAGAGGTTTGTTTTCCTTGTTTTATTCCATGTCAGCACAAACCTTGCTCATTCAATACATTTCGACACTGCCAATGACATTCCTTTAAAAAACTAGATTGGTCTCAAGGCAGCCTTTAGTTTAATGGGATCAGAAAGCAATCATGTCTAAGACAAAGGTGAATTTATTTTCTATGTGCTCCTATGCTCCCCCCAACTCACTGGAGGAGGGATGACTTAGTAATTGCTAAGCAAGTCAAGTGCCTTCACCTCTGAATGCAAGACAGGCACCCAGCTACAAATCGCCCTCTTTGTGCCAAATAGGGAAAGCTTGGACACGGTAATAATTCTGCCTTTATGTAACTAACATCCCCCTCCCACAAGTTGCTTTTTCAGAATTAAACCTTTTCAGTGAGAAACCCTTTCATTCTCTTGTTTCATATTATGTTGCTCCTGTTACTGTTCTTTCTAGCCTGCTGTTCTTAGTCAAATGATTTTAAGTGTCAGGAAATTAAATTCTGTACATCCCTCAACCAAAACAAAAAAAGTATGTGCGCTTTGGAAAGTTTCCATCATGAAAGACTTGGGTTTTTCTTTCTTTCTTTCTTTCTTTCTTTCTTTCTTTCTTTCTTTCTTTCTTTCTTTCTTTCTTTCTTTCTTTCTTTCTTTCTTTCTTTCTTTCTTTCTTTCTGTGGTGGTAGATAATGAGAAACTGACTTCTGATCTGTTTAACCTTTGAGGGGGCTTGAATGATGGTTAATGTGCCAAAGAGACATGTGAAAGCCTGGGGGATGGGGGAATTAAAATTCAGGAAAACAAGTTATGTGCGTGTATGTGCCCATGTTTGTGAATATGTGCTGTATGTATGCTTTCTTCAGAGAAATTTTTAAAATCCCTCTAAAACTGGAAAAATGATAAATTTTTGGATTAAGATTTTTTTTTAAATGGTGAATAAAATGCTTAGGATAAGAAATTATGTATTTATTTTTGGTATCTACCAAAATGATTTCTAAAATATATTCAATAGAATGATACAATAACCCTTTGGAGGAATTAGTCATGTTTTTTCTGGAAAATGAACACTTAGCAAAGTCTTCTCCTCATAGTTTATATAAAAGTAGGTATTGTGTTATTTGTATTTTTATTTCTAGCAGCCAGTAGAGTTCCTGGCATATATCAGGCACTCAATAAGTATTTTTTTGATTGATTCATTCAGATATTTGAAGTGTGACTTAGTGGATGGAGAGTTGGTCTTGAAGTCAGGAAGAGTAGGGAAGGCCTGCATCAGACACATATTGGTTTTGTGACCTTGGACTAATTATTTACCATTTTGGTGCTTCAAGCAAATCTCTTAAGATTATAAGTTGCAGAAAAGACATTCACCTGCATTGGTTGGAGGAGTTCCTTCACTGAGTTGCTCCCTATTCTAAGGATGTCACAGATTTAGTCGATATCCTCTATTTGAAGGGTTGCCATATGTTTTTTAAAAAAAAGGAGTTTTATTCTACTTGGTTTCAGATAGAAGAACAAGAACACATGGGGAGAAGTAATAGATTCAGCGTCAAGAAACATCCAAAGGGGAGTGGAGCCAAGATGCAATTTAGTAGTAGCAAAAGCTGGGACGGCTCCGAGAATCCTCTCAAATCAAGAAACATCCAAACAAGCAGAGGTGTCCAAAAGTGAAATGGATTAATTTAGGAGATGAAGTTACCTATCACTGATAGTTTTCAAGTGACCAGTTTTCAGAGATATTGTATAGAACATCTGTACTTTAAAGGTGGATGACGACCTCTAAGGTCCCTTTGTAGCTTGCGATCCTTTCGAGATTTCTGTTATACGACTTATTATTACAATTCTTGTACATAGAAAGGCTGAATAGTCCAGTACAAATCAAATGTAAAATGCCTACAGGGAGCATGCATGATCCGTTTCAAAAAGAGAGGAAAAAAAGGATTCTGGGTCTTCTTGGCTTGTAGGCTACTTCTTGCTGACTTTGATGTAGAGCTTGACCAATATGTTTCTGTCCTTCTCAAAGGACTATGAATAGGGTAGACACTGACAGTAATACACATTTGGCTCTGTGGGGATCAGGCACATGGAGCTTATTACACTGTATGTTAGGGCCAGGACTTCCCTGACAGTATTTTCTCTTTCACTCACCAAGTAGGGAGGTTTTACCTAAAAGAAGACTGACCTGGGTCCTGATTAACCTACATAATAGGTCCCAGTTTCTAAACTGACATGGGCTAGATCCAGAGATGTTTTAGTAAAGGTTTAACAGGCAGTCCTCTCAAAACAAAACAAAACAAAACATGTACACATGGCACATTTTTAAGATTAATCTGCATTATTAATATTTTTACCGCTTTCTTAAGTCTAGACAATAAAGACAAGAATAAATCAAGGCCTGAAGTGGAGCACTGCTGATTTGCAAGGTATAAATGCTTACATTGAAAATTTAATCGCTCCCCAACTATAACTTCTAAACAAGGTCATATTAAACATGCAATTCCAAATGTTACTAGAAGTACTTAAACACATCTATGTGTGTGAAAGGATCTGTGTTTGAATCCTACCTCTGACATTTTCTGGAGGTATGCCTCTGTTTCTTCATCTGCATAAGGGAAATAATACTACTTGTACTACTTACATTGCAGTTTGAATAAAGTGCTTTTAAAATGCTGTATAAGGGATTGAGAGCCAGATCTAGAGATGGGAGATTTTGTGTTCAAATGTAGCCTCAGACACTTCCCACCTCTCTGACCCTGGGCAAGTCACTTAATCCCCGTTGCCTAACCTGTATCGTTCTTCTGTCTTGGAACCAATACACAGTGTTGATTCTAAAATGAAAGGTAATTTTAAAAAATGCTATATTAATGTGAATGATGACAATGATGATGATGAAAAAAGTGTTTTGTAGACATTTAAAAAAATCTTCCATAGGTGGGAGGAAAACCATTAGGAAGCTATGTCATTCTAGATGGGGATTTCCACACCCCAGTCAAAGCTAGAAGTAGGCTCTCCCTGGAGATTTCACAGCTCTCGCCCACAAGATCCTGACTCCATCACTAAGTAGCTTAACAAAGAGACACTAGTTCACCCACTCAGACCAACTGATCCACCAGGCCACCATGGCTGATGTGGGCAGAAAGCCAACTGCAGATGGAGTAGCTGTGGCCTCAGCTGTGCTCTCCCTGGGGGCTGAGGCTTTCAACCTTGGAGAGGGGCAGTTGGGAAGAACTCAATGGACAGCTATGGAAAGATGATGCCTTAGCTGGTGACCCAGCTGGCCGGAATCCAGATAGATAAATTGACCAGCCAGCTGATCCCACTGTGCCATCGTGTGGCTCTGATCCTCACTCAATTAAAGCTGAAGCTAGATTTTGCCCACCCTGCCATAGGGATCCAGGCGTCATGTTGGGCATGGAGCCCTGTAGATATGGAAATGGAAGCCCTGACTTCTGCCCTCACCCTTTACAACATGTGCAAAACAGTGAGCATGGACATTATCCCAGAAGAGATCAAAACTGCTTACCAAAACAGAGGGTCAAGGGGATATTTCTACTGAAGCTAAAATTCTGAACCTTCTAAGTCCCAACTCTGATGAATCAAAGTCTCCTTCTATCCTGAAAGTCTTTTATCAGACTTTGTAGTAGAATCTAGGGGGAGGAATGGGTTCATTTTTGTAAGAAAACTGTGCCCTTCCATCACTCCCCTTCTCTAGGCCCAAAGAATGTGTCAGAAGTGGGAGGTACCTTAAGAATAGTTTAGTCATAGATTCAGAGCTAGAAGAGACCTTAGAAATCATCTTGTCCAAAACTGTCTTTATATAGATGAGAAAAATGAGGCCCAGAGAGGAAGAGTAACTAGCTGGGATGAAGCATGGGGATGGCACAGCTAATCAGAGGCAGAAATGGGGGTAGAAGTCAAATTTTATAGCTGGCAATATTGAGACTCTAGAATAGTAATAATAATAATATTGATACTTTTATAAAACATTCAACTCTTTTCAAAATGTTTTTACATCTATGATATCATTTGACTTTTGGATAATGTGGTGAAGTCAGCAGTGGGGAGCCAAAAGTGCAAATCATATACAAGTAAAATCAATGGCCCCAGATAATAGTTTATTAATATCATCTACCCCAATAAGAAAGAAAGGTGGAAGGAAGGAAGGAAGGAAGGAAGGAAGGAAGGAAGGAAGGAAGGAAGGAAGGAAGGAAGGAAGGAAGGAAGGAAGGAAGGAAGGGAGGGAGGGAGGGAGGGAGGAAGGAAGGAAGGGAGGGAGGGAGGGAGGGAGGGAGGAAGGGAGGAAGGAAGGGAGGAAGGAAGGGAGGGAGGGAGGAAGGAAGGAAGGAAGGAAGGAAGAAAGGAAGGAAGGAAGGGAGGGAGGGAGGGAGGGAGGAAGGAAGAAAGAGAGAGAGAAAGAGAGAGAGAGAGAGAGAGAGAGAGAAAGAGAGAGAGAGAGAGAGAGAGAGAGAGAAAGAAAGAAAGAAAGGAAGGAAGGAAGGAAGGAAGGAAGGAAGGAAGGAAGGAAGGAAGGAAGGAAGGAAGAAAGAAAGAAAGAAAGAGAGAGAGAGAGAAAGAGAGAGAGAGAGAAAGAAAGAAAGTCATGTTATTCTTTCTCAGATTTTCAGTAAGGAAGTTCTCAGGGGAAAGGATTAGAAAGAACATTGAATTTGGACTTGATTGTGAACCCCCTACAAAACCCTGGAAACTTCCTTTACTATACTGTATAGTACATAATACTGTACTAGTATGTACTGTATAGTACATACTACCTTTATAATTTGGGAAAAATAATTTTACCTCTCCCATTTCTGCTTTTTTCAAAATAATGGACTTGAACTAGATGACCTCCAGGTTTCCTTTAAGGTCTAGAGTCTTTTGTTACATCAGTAATCAGAGAAGACTATCCACTTAATCTGCTCAAGCTATTAAATATTATAAGCAGTTAGTATACAAACTCAAAAATATCAATGGCTATATTAACAGACAAGGAGATACCTAAAGATAGAGGGGGAAAATATGATTGAGCTCTTGCAAAAGCAGTATAATCTTTTGGAATGTTATTGCTAATAATTCAAAATGCATCATGACAGGAAATTTAAAATTACTAAGCCCATCAAGTCATTGGCATGGCAGATATCCTTTAAACAAGTCTCTTTCAGATTCTGAATATGACCGGGTAATGGAATCTGCAAGGAAGAATCAATGAAGCCCTGAGTATTGCAGTATTTATAGATGAAGGAACAAATACATGGGGAAAAGGAATCATAAACTGCAGGATAACAAGACCAGTAGTTAAAAGGATTTTGGAAACCAGAAGGAGTATACTCTTGGTAGAATAGAGCAGTTGTCAAATATATGAAGCCTTGAAGAAAATGCTTCCATTTTTTTCTTTATTGGATTTCATCTATGTGGCTACTTCCTCCACTGAATGCAACTATTCCATTTCTTATCCCATAGGGGTTCTTGTCAGTGACTTCCTATAATTCTTCCATAGGGGACTATTCAGTGAACAAGGGATCCTCTTTTGGGTGTTTCAAGATTTTGTTAATACCAATGAAATATTCAGGCTATCCATTGGCTACCTTTTTTTGTGTCATGAGTGGACCATCTCCTTTTTCAAATGTTGTTCATTCATTTCAGACATGCACGACTGTGATTCCACTTGGGATTTTCTTGGCAGAGATAGTGGAGTGGTTTGCCATTTCATTCTCTAGTTCATTTTACAGACGAGGAAACTAAGGCAAACAGGGCCACACAACTAGTATGTGCCTGAGGTAAAATTTGAATTCATGTCTTCCTGACTCCAGATCTGGTACTCTATCCACTGTCACCCAGCTGCCTTCAAATCATACACCTATATATTGTAGTGGAAAGAACACTAAAATTTCAAGACCAGGGTTTAAAATTTAGCCCTACTAGTGGATAACCTTGGGAAAATATTCCTTTGGCCTCAGTTTCTGCATTAAATTAAAAAAAATTATTTTGTTAGTTATTTCCCAGTTATATATAAAACACTTTAAATAATTATTTTTAAAAATTTGGAGTTCCAAATTCTTTCCCATCTCCTTGAGAAATTAAGCAATTTTATTTTGACTATACATGTGAGGTCATGCAAAATATATTTCCCTATCAGCCATGTTGTAAAAGAAAGCACAGACAAAACAAAACAAAACAAGAAAAATAAAGTAAAAAGAAGTATGCTTCAATTTGCATTCAGAGTTCATTAGTTCTCTTTCTGGAGGTAGATAGCATTTTTCATCAAAGGTTCTTTGGAGTTGTCTAGATCATTGTCTTGATCAGAGTAAGCTTTCGGAGTTAATCATCAAACAATGTTTCTGTTACTGTGTGCAATGTTCTCTTGGTTCTGCTCACTTTACTTGTATAAATTCATATAAGTCTTCTCAGGTTTTTCTGGAACCATCCTGTTCATCATTTTTTATAACACAAATACTTTTCTATCACAGTCACAAATTACAATTTCTTCTGGCATTCCACAATTCATGGACATCCCCTCAACTTCCAATTCTTTGTTACCACAAAAAGAGCTGCTATAAATATTAATACAAAAATTTTCTTTTCCCTTTTCTTTGATCTCTTTGGGATACTGACCTAGTAATGGTATTGCTAGGTCAAAGGGTATGCACAATTTTATAGCCCTTTGGGTAGAGTTCCTAATTATTTTCCAGAATGACCAGACTAGTTCACAACTCCATCAATAGTACATTAGTCTCTCAAATTTTCCAAATACCTCCAGCATTTGTCATTTTTCTTTTCTGTCATGTTAGCAATCTGAAAACTATGAGGTGGTACTTCAGAGTTCTCTTAAGTTACCTTTCTCTAATCAGTAATGATTTAGACAATTTTTATATAAATATTTGTAGTTTTTATTTCTTCTTCTAAAAACTGCCTGTTCATATCCTTTGACCATTTATAATAAGAGGATTAACTGTTATTTTCATAAATATGGATCAGTTTCCTATATATTTGAGAAATGAGGCCTTTTTGAGAAACTTGCTGCAAATTTCCCACCCCCTTAATTTCTTGTTTTCCTTCTAATTTTGGCTGTATTAGTTTTGTTTGCAAAAAAAAGCTTTTTTATTTCATGTGATAAAAATTAACTATTTTACTTCCCATTATCTCATCTATATCTTGTTTTGTCATAAACACTTCCCTTAACAGGTACATTATTCCACGTTCCCCTAATTTACTTATGATATCACCCTTTATGTCTAAATCATTTATCCCTTCTTACCTTAACTTAGAGTACAGTGTGAGATGTTAGTCAATGCCTAGTTTCTGCCAAACTCCTTTCTAAGTTTTCCTAGCAATTTTGTCAAATATTGAGTTGTTACCCCAAAAGCTTGAATCTTTGGGTTTATCAAATGGTGGATCACTATGGTCACTTACAATTGTGTATTGTGTACCTAATCTATTGCACTGATCTACCATACTGTTTTAATGATTATAAAGTTGAACTAGAAGATCCTTGAAGTCTTTTCCAGTTCTAACTCCTGCAAAGTCAAGTAATTTAAAACATGTTTAGCCTATGTGTCATCAATTATATTATTGGTACTATTTACGTCTATCATTCATCACCTAGAATTTTTATTCTTCTGATATCATGGTTTTTCCTTGTCCAGCTGCCACATAGAATCATCTGAAATACTATGAGAAAACTGCAGGAATGGAAAGTTGATCTGCCTATACAGGGAGTATTTCCTACTTTAGCAATCTTTAGAATTAAGACATACAAGAATTATTATGTATGAAATAGGTCATACAAATATTGTACAGCTAAGAAACTTGAGGTTCATCGAAAATAAGGTTCACAAATGCTAAGTGATTTACCTTTGAGCATACTATTAGGAAATGTTAGAAGTTTGGATTTGAACCCAGTAATTCCTACTCTAAGCCCAACATCTTATCCACTATACTATATATTATGCTGCTTCTACCAAGAAGAATAATGTTTAAAAGATAAGCATTTATAAAGGAAAGAACACTGGAAACACTATGCAATTTTCCAAATGTAATATGATCCACTCTCTTTAGCCAAATTTTGCTTGTCCAGCCTGATTCCTTGTCCTTGCAGCAATAACCTTCCCCTTCCTCCATTTTTACTTGTTGGTATCATATATAAGAAGGCAGCAAGATGGTTTAATGGATAGAGTATTGGGCCTGGATCCAAGAAGACCTGTGTTCAAATCCAGCTTCAGACACTGCTTAGCTATGTGACCCTGGACAATTTCCTGAACCTTTATTTGCCTTAATCAACTGGAGAAGGAAATGGCAAACCATTCCAGAATCTTTGCTAAGAAAAATCCACAGACAAACATCCATGGGGTCACAAGTCAGACATGACTGAACAATAACAACAATCATACCTAAAACCACTTCAAATACTTGCTTTATCATGAAATTTCCCCTGATCTCCTCAGTTTGAGGTATCATCTGGTTTCACTTATACTGATGCGATTATAAAGTTCACCATATTTATCTATCTATCTATCTATCTATCCATCCATCTATCTTACTGTTTATTTATCTATTTATCATCTGTTTCATCTATATCTTCTCTTCTTTCCCAATAGATTGTAAGTTCTCTAACTACAGCCATGTTGTACAGTGAATAAAGAAAAAGATTTGGAGTCAGAAATATCAGTTCAAATCTAGCTTCAGATACTTACTAGCTGTGTGTCTTTGGGCAAGTCCCTTATACTTTCTATGAACTCTACAATCTTTTTCAGTTCCAAAACTATCATTCCATTATAGGAACATGTATTTTTCTGTTTCTCTCTGGGAGCCTAGCATAGGGCACTGCAAATAGAAGAAGCTTAATGCATATTTGCTTAATGTTGAATAATGGTTAAATATCCAAATATTACTCTAATAGGATATATATCCAAGAGGCTAAATTTTCTTTTTAATCATACTGTAGCTCAACCCCAGAAACTCCATAGGGGACTACAAGTAATAAAATGTGTGGGAAGGGCTTAAGATTTAGAGTCAAGAGACTAGAATTTTAGGTAGGACTTTGGGCAAGTCAGGTAAATTCTCAAAGTCAGAAGTCTCTTAGCTGTATAATGGAGATAATGATACTTCTTTGAAGGTTGTTGTTAAATGAAATAATAGAGAGTAAATGCTATTATTATTGAAGAGCTGCTCAAGTCCAGGCTATTGTCTTCAAAAAGAACTAGAAAGAAAAGAAAAGAATAGTGACTGGGAGATTCTTCATTAAAATAAAGGCAAAGGTACACTGTTCTTTGAGAGTTTATTGTAAAACAAAGAAGTCCTTCAAGAATCAGTAAAAACCAAGGACTTTAGAGTACCCACAAGTGCAAGGACTACTGTAATATATAAAGGCTTCTGGGAATGGTTGCAGAGTCCACTGAAGACATGATCCAATGGTTAAATCTTAGACTGAAAGTCAGGAAAATGTTGTAGTTGTCATTTTTCAATTGTGTCTGACACTTTGTACCCCATTTAGAGTTTTCTTGGCAGAGATTCTGTAGTGGTTTGTCATTTCTTTCTCTAGCTCATTTTACAGATGAGAAAACTAAGGAAAACAGCTAAGTGACTTGTCCAAAGCCACACATTTAGTAGACCTCTAAGGCCAGATTTGAAATCAGGAAGATGTCTTCCTAACTCCAGGCCTGACCCTCTATCCACTGTGCCATCCACCTAAGTCAGGAAGACCTAAGTTCAAATACAGCCTAAGATATTTATTAGTTGTGTGACCTTGGGTGTGAAGGATGAAGTTCAGTAAGATGTGGTCTCCTCTCAATGAATCACTAAGATGGAGTCAGGGAGCCTTGCCATAAAAATAAGTTAAGTTTCATATTCCTACCTTAAGCCCCATTTCCCCATATTCATGTCAGCAGGACTTGACATTGAACAGGATGATAGGTTATTCCTTTAAAAGGCTAACAGGATATGCAGATAGAGAGGATTGAAACAATTCTTGTTTTGACTAGTCAAAACCCACATGAATAATTAGAATAATAGGCTTTGTAAATTATGCATTCTGATTAGCTATCTTGCAAGATAAGATTGTAACTCTCAAGTAACCAGCCAATGGTGAATAAGGGGAGAGGGACTATCTTTTCATTAGGGAACAGAATAAAAGGAGCCTGCATGCTCCAATACTTTGTAGTTGCTTGCTGGTTGTAACACTTGTAACATTGGCTTTTTGTGTGAGGATGAAATAAGAATCTTCATTCCATTCATTGGGAAGACCCTAAACCTCTGTGTCTCTATAGAATGAGAATGATAATAATAGTATCAACATCACTGGACTGAGCTGAGGATAAACAATGTTTGTAAAGCAATGATGATGATCCAAAAGCCAATCTCAGCAGCTGAAGGAAGATATGCTTCCCCTCTCTACCAATACTTCTTGGCAAATGACCTAGGTAAAGTCAATGGAACTCTATTGATATCTTTTCCTTTCCTCTCTGTCTCTGTCTCTCTGTCTCTGTCTCTCTCTCTCTCTCTTCCCTCTGTCTAGATTTCCAGGTATGCAATACCTAGGGGGAAACAATTAAGTAAAAGTAAGACAAATAATGGTCAACATGGATAACAGTTTGGATTCATGGCTCTGAATTCTCCAAAGAAAGAAAGAAGGTTCATTTTCTCCTTTCCTCTTAAAGCTAAGATTTTACATTATAGTTATGTAGCCTCGTGCTTCATTTTAGAGTTCATTTACCTTATTATTCTCTTTGTGTATATTGTTCCCTTTGTTCTCTTTATTTTACTTGATATATTTATCCAAGTCTTCCAGAGTTTAGGCATTTATTAATGTAAAATTCAATTCAATATATAAAATAAGCAGCTCATCTAGGCCTTAATGTAAGCCTTATCCATTCTTCCTTCATAACATCTCTCATAGCTAAGATTCACAACTTGTAGGCACCTGCGGAGGTCAAATATAGACCAATTCTCCCATATTACAAATGGAAAAACTGAGGTCCAAAGAAATTGAGTCTCACCAGTAGCAAGGAGCAGTGGTTGAATTCAAATCTAGGTCCACTGACTTCCATGAATTCAAACAACTTCTTGGAATGTCTTTGGAATATGTCTTGATTACCATTCCAAATAAGTATAAATTTGGGATCACACTCTTTTCAAGATTTCTGGCTTTGTTTATGCAAATTTTAGGATTAACAAAGAGGGTTCTGCTTTCACTCTTGCATTAGAAGGAATGAGTTGATTTCCAAACATCTTTTCCATTCTAGTACACTCAGTGCCTCTCATCTACTTCTTTCCCTCTAGTTAGGGCCAATACCCTAGCCCAGTGATGGGGAACCCTTTAGAGACTGAGTGCCTAAATTGCAATCGTCAAAAAGTATGTGAAATTCCCCCTTAACCCAGACAGGGGACAGAGGAAGTGCTCTCATTGAGATGTTGGGCAGAGGGGTTGGTCATGTGAGAAATGTCCTCAGGCACAGTGGAGAGGTGGAAAAGAGCAGCCCCCTCCATCATGCACCATGCCATAGGTTCACCAACACAGCCCTAGTCTAAACCCTCATTTCCTCTCATCTAGAGAGTTGTAAGTCTGCAGACCCCTCTGCCTCTTGTATCTCCTATCTCTGATCCTTCTTTCGCACAACTGCGACAAGAATTTTTCCTTATTTCCAAGTTCACTTGCTTGCTCAAAACCCTTAGTGGCCCCCACCATCTCTAGAACAAAATATCCCCTCTTAAACCAGTGTTGAAGTGCATCTACAGCTTGATTTTGACCCAATTCCCATATGATCCTTGATTTCACTTTCCTTCACACATTCTACATTCAGACAAATTGGGCTTTTCCTTGATTTCATTCTGCAACCCTTGCCTTTGTCCATTGACACAAACCATTCTTCATGCCAGGAATATAGTTTCCATGTTTTTACCTGTTAGGATTCTTCTCTTTCTTCAAAGCCCATCTCAGGTGTCACTCCTTTGAAGGTCTCTCCCCTCCCCTAAACCCCTCCAGAAGAAAGTAATTGCCCCCTCCCCCAACTAATTATAACATTTTTTCTTAGATTTCTTCTTAGCTCTTATCAGAGGTTACCTGGCATTTTTTCCATTATGTATATTTGTATATTGCTATCAAAGGCAGCTTGACTTCCTTAAGCAAGCACTTACAATCAGATAGGATGGAATTCAAATCTTACCACAGGCACAACTATGTCTATGTGGCCTGAGAAAGTCACTTAACATCTCTGAGACTCATCTCTAAAATTATTATTATTGCTGGTCCTTCATTCTGAAGAGTGCCAGTGACATCATAGGGTGATATCTTGACTTTTGAGTGATCAGATTTAAGTGAGGCAGAGATACACAGAGTCTTCAGCCTCACTCTCTTTTCCAGAGTCATGAAAGTCCAGGAACAAGACAAAAGTCAGAATGACTGGTGATGGTCTGGGAAGTAGTGGATGGATGACTTTGGCAACTTGGGTGTCTGACCAAGCTCAAAGTGCTCCACAGCACCTGCTTCAACTATCTTCATGACTCTTGGAACAAATTGTTCTTGTTGTCCCCTTCTACCTGGGGGAAGGCTTTACATGCTTGGGGTAGACATTTCCCTAAGTCACTGTTTGAGCCAGTCGGTTACCCTCAACCTAGTGTAATCCATCTGCTAAGATGGCCCCTATGGCTTCTTGGTATCACAAGTGAGAGATGGGATTATAACAATACCCACCTCACAGAGTCATTGTAAGGGCCCTGGGTTTCCATCCCAGATAGCATTGCTATGGGAACAAGAGGTTCAAACAGATATCTGAACTGCACCAGTTATTGCTGCTTTGGGGATTTGTTTTTCTGAGACTTTGTTGGAAAATTCTGCGAGAGAAAAGCCTTCTCCATCTTGTACACTTCAGGAAGGCAAGGTGAAATACCAAATCTGATCTGTTTGAAAGATGCCTTGTCTCAACTCCTCCTTCTGAGATTTTTGGTGAGCTGATGTTGCTGGATAAAGCAATCAGAGTAATGAGGGGTCAAAGAGTCTCTTGAAATTTAAGAGTGATGGTTTGTGAGACGATGAACACACCATTCACGGACATCTTCTATCTTCCAGTCTCCATTTATGATGGAGAAACCTCATTAGCTATTAAGCCTACCCATGTTCTGGCTCTCCTCCCTTTCTGCCAAGATGAGGAATTACAATGAAGGGAATCTGATTCTTTCTCTATGGCACGCAATGTGAGCTTTCAGATGATTCCTATCCAATGGACTGTCCTTTTTCCCTCCTCTTCCATCCCTGCTCACTGTCTTTTCATTGCTATCATTTTATTCCCATTCATATAAAAGTCAGCAATGGATAAATTGTTACCTGGAGTGATTAATGGTTACAGAGGTAGAGATTAAGGGGAAAGTTTGGATTTCTTTAGAGGGACCAAAGGTCTATCCCTATGTCAGTCCTATGGAGGTATAAGGGAAAGAAGAATAGATACTAACTCCATTTGGAAATTCCAAACACAAGGGAGGCATATTGAAATCAGACAATCACAAGATTTCATAAAGGAGAAAGCCTGTAACTAGAGAGAGAACAGTATAAATAAGCAGGGTTCTATACCTGGCAGAGATAATTACTTGAAGCAAAAATGAGCCAAGGCCAGGAAGGGGGTGACACATTTATGATATATGTGGGAACCTACCACTGAATATAGTAGAGAATTGAATCTGGTACCCATCGGATCCCAGAACTGGGTTTTCTTGAAGGAAGGGAGCCCCAAGGCTACAGGCAGTCTATGTGATAACAGATGGACCATAAAATTTCCTAGTATTCCTGAAAAGTGGGTATCACCTCAGCTCCTTATAAAATAGGACATATGTGAAGCAATTGTAAACCTTAGAGCAATGTAGAAATGTTAGCTATTGTTATTCCATCTTTCTATTTTCAGTACCTGGCAAAGAGCCCTATACATTTGTTGTTGTTGTTTAGGTGTTAAATTATGTCTGACTCCTTTTGACCCTGTGGACCACAGGATACCAATGTTATCCGTGGAGTTTTCTTGGCAAAGATACCAGAGTGGTTTGTCATTTCCTTCTCTAGTGGATTAAAGCAAACAGAGGTTCAGGGACTTGCCCAGAGTCACACAGTTGGTAAGTGTCTGAGGCCAGATTTTAATTCAGATGTTTTTGACTCCTGGTCCAGTGCTCTATCCACTAATCCAGATAGCTAGCCTCTGCCCTACAAATAGTAGGTGTTTAATAATAGTCATTTGCTAGATATTAGGAAGGTCATTTCCAGTGTTTTAAAGTAGGGAAATTCTCAAATATTTTGTTGAGGAATGCAGGCTGGGATTCTGCCAAGCACATCCCAATGCAACATGGAGGCAAGATTCTTGTAGATCACACTGACTTCTCTTGCTTCATTTTTATCCTCTTCACAGACTGCTAAAAACCTAAGCTTTGCCTCAATTGCAACAAGATCCTTATCCTTCCACATGATAATTTATTTCTTGATTTGGCACGAGCATTACCAACTATAGACTAATAACTCTCACATGCTGAAGACAGAGAAATCCAAAGGAGGTGAGAAGCCTTAGAAGCAATGGAAACTGTGGATAGTGCTAGCTCAGAAAAATGAACCCAAATAGACAAAGTTCAATGTGGGAGAAATTAATTTTAAGGAGTTGGGAGGATTTTTCCTCTCCATTCTCATTGCTGATATCCCTGATCTACTTTTCTGAAAATTAGCCTTTTTTTCCTGAACTACTTGGCATTATGGAGACACCGCAGTTTCATAATTTACCTCGGTCTCAAAAGATGCTATTTGGGAGACTTTGGAGATTTTCAGGATCACCTGGTCAACTCCCCATTCTCCCTCCATTTTATATTAGGACTCAAGAGATGCTTAGATGCTTATAGACAGAGAGGAATCAGGAGAGCCATGATTGGAACCCAGATCCTCTGATTCTACATCTAGTTCTGAACTACTATACCTCAGAGCATCATCAAAGATATCTCTTATTCGAAAACTAAATTAGTCATGTGGGCAAGAGTGAATAGCAACAAACAGACTACCTAGGAACTTCACTGGTATATGTAATATGGAAATTTTTGGAGGAAGGTTTTTAACACATATTGGATGGATCTCCTTTGGAGGATACATGCGTAATCTAGTTCAGCTCCCAATTCCATCTCTTATTGCTTCTGTGACATTGGGCAAGTCAGTTACCTCTATAGCTTCAGTTGCTTTGTCTGTAAGTTAAGAGGGTTGGAATATATTACCTCTTAGGACTCTTTCTGATTGAAATCTATAACTTCATGAAAAATATGGATAAGAATTATATAGTGTGAAAAGTTGAGGCAGGGCTGTATGTACTCTTTAGAGATGCAGGGAGCAGGCATACTTATGCAATGATGGATCACTTTTGAAACTACTAGTTCTTGGGCAGTTCCTTTTGTTATCAATTTCTGGCCTATTTTTCCATAACTCAGCAAAAATTAAGAAATGTCAGATTTTTTAAAGTTCAGCAGCTTATTTAGTTTGTGTTATTGATTGAATAATGCATTGAATATATTATGTTACCATAAAACTTTAAAAATTAACATTAAGAATAAATTTAATTGGCAAATCAATAATGATTATGTAAAAATTATCCCTTTAAATTTAATAAACTTAATAAGATGATTTAATGAGGAAATCAAGTTAGCATAACAATTTTTATTCTCTTAAATCAACAAGGAAGTTTTAACTCTGTAAGGGGTGCTGAAAAATATACCCTAAATCTCAACTTCTCTTTCTTCTACAATACCCCTAAACTATACCAACAAAATATAAAATTTTTCATGGAATCAAAGTTTCACATTTCTAGTCCAGATATAAGAAGTATATGGGGAAAATGTTTATTTTTCTCTCTTTTATTCTTTTACATGACTCATGGATGTCATTTCCTTAGGGTTAGCCATACCTTTCCTTATTATTCTCCCAAATTTGAAAGGAGAGAGAGGAAAAGTGAAGGAACATGGGTTAGCCAATTGGTACTTCCTATTTGGAGTGTATCACACCCTATAAGTAAGACGGAATCCCAGATCACATCATCTCTTTTCAAGGCATAATTTCATTTTATTTTTGTGGAAGCATTTTCCAATTTATCCAGGTTGTTTTAGATTATATTATTGCCTTCTGAAATATAAGCAACCTCATCCAATTTAATAACCAGGATCTATGATTTCCTCAGCTGGGGAATGCCAGGTATGGTGGGGACTCTCTCCAGCAACTATTACTATCATTATGATTTATTCTGAGGGATTGTTCAATTTTACCATTGCATATAGAATGTAAATGAACTGAAGAGTGATTAAAATGCTGCATTTATTTGCATATAAAGAGAAAGAATGATGGAGTCAGTAGAGTACTGCTTTGGAACTAGGACCACCTATTTCCATTCCTTCCTTTGGCACATAAGGCTGTATGACCCCATGCAAGTCACTTAATCTCTCAAGGCTCTTAGTATTCCTCTAACACTATAAATTGCTGGGAAGGTGCCAATTTATGTTGGTAAAAGAAACTGTCTCATTTATGAGTTCCTTACATTTACAAAATTATAGGTTCAAGCCCTATCCTTATTTGCTTTCACTTTTTATGCAGGGTCCTCAGATAGGAGTATAACTACCACCATGCAAGGGTTGCCATCATACAAATAATACTGTTGAATGTGGCCTCAGAACAAAAATAACCTTAGACTTTGGATTTTACATCTTTCTTTCCATATATGTGCTTCATCTATCTCCATGTTTTCTTGTCTCAAGGGGCTTTGGTGGATTCTGAGTCACTGGATGGATAAGCCATCTTAATCAGATCTTTGCCTATTTTCTTCTTGAATATCAAAAAGTAGAAATCCTACCACCTTCATTGGCAGCTTCTTCTAGGACCTCCATGTTCTTTCTTTTAGTAAATATAAGGATTCTGAGTTATTTTTTTTTCCACAAAAACACCTCATTGCTGACATATTCAACTCACGTTACCTAAGAGTTCTTTAATATCTTTCTCATAAAAACTTTTCACAAACTTGAAGACAGTATTTAATCTACTCTACTGTGCTTTAGGCAAAAAAAAATCCAGTTTCTTTAATATTCCCTCATAGGATTCATTTTTGATACTTATAATTATCTTTTGGGGGCATTTTGCACTTTCTCCATATACTTTTTAAAAAATGTGATGATGAAACTGTATACAACACTACTTTCATCAGAACCCTTTCAATGTCTCCTTCTAAACTTTTCTGTCACAAGGCTTTTAATAAATGTGAGAATGATGTCATTTTTTATTTTCCATGGAGATCTCACTGCTAAACTCATTCAGTTGTGGTCAGCTATAACTAGTGTTTTTTATTTTGTCCTGCCATTCCTCTCTCTCTCTCTCTCTCTCTCTCTCGCTCTTTCTTTCTTTCTTTTTCTTTTCTTCTCTTTTTTTTTGCTTTTGAATTAATTTATTTAGTCAATTTAGAACATTATTCCTTGGTTACAAAAATAACATTATTTCCCTCCCTTCCCTTCCACAACCATTCCCCTAGCCCATGTGCAATTCCACTAGGTATTACATGTGTACTTGATCAGAACCTATTTCCATATTATTGGTGTTTACACTAGGGTGATCCTTTAGAGTATACATCCCCAATCATATCCCCTCAACCCATGTAATCAAGCAGTTGTTTTTCTTCTGTTTTTCTACTCCCACAGTTTTTCCTTTGAATGTGGATAGTGTTTTTCCCCATAGATTCCTCCAACTTGTTCAGGGTCACTGCATTGTCAATAATGGAGAAGTCCATTACATTTGATTGTACCACAGTGTATCAGTCTCTGTGTACATTGTTCTTCTGGTTCTGCTCCTCTAACTCTGCATCAATTCCTGGAGGTTGTTCCAGTTCCCATGGAATTCCTCCACTTTATTACTCCTTTGAGCATAATAGTATTCCATCACCATCATATACCACAATTTGTTCAGCCATTCCCCAAATGAAAGGCATCCCTTCACTTTCCATTGTTTTGCTACCACAAAGACCGCAGCTATGAATATTCTTGTACAAGTTTTTTTCTTTATTATCTCTTTGGGGTACAAACCCAGCACTGCTATGGCTGGATCAAAGGGCAGACAGTCTTTTATCGCCCTTTGGGCATAGTTCCAAATTGCCCTCCAGAATGGTTGGATTAATTCACAACTCCACCAGCAATGCATTAATGTCACATCCCCTCCAGCATTAATTACTTTCCTTTGCTGTCATGTTAGCCAATCTGCCAGGTGTGAGGTGATACCTCAGAGTTATTTTGATTTGCATCTCTCTGATTATAAGAGATTTAGAACACTTTTTCATGTGCTTATTAATAGTTTTTATTTCTTTAACTGAAAATTGCCTATTCATGTCCCTTGCCCATTTATCAATTGGAGAATGTCTTGATTTTTTTGTACAATTGGTTTAGCTTTTTATAAATTTGAGTATTTAGACCTTTGTCAGAGGCTTTTGTTATGAAGATTGTTTCCCAATTGGTTGCTTCCCTTCTAATTTTGGTTGCATTGGTTTTGTTTGTACAAAACCTTTTGAATTTAATCTAATCAAAATTATTGATTTTACATTTTGTGATTTCTTCTAGCTCTTGTTTGGTTTTAAAGTCTTTCCTTTCCCAAAGATCTGACATGTATACTAGTCTGTGTTCACCTAATTTCCTTATAGTTTCCTTCTTTATATTCAAGCCATTCACCCATTCTGAGTTTATTTTGCTGTAGGGTGTGAGATATTGATCCAAACCTAATCTCTCCCACGCTGTCCTCCAATTTTCCCAGCAGTTTTTATCAAATAGTGGATTTTTGCCCCAAAAGCTGAGATCTTTGGGCTTATCATAGACTGTCCTGCTGAGGTCACTTACCCCAAGTCTATTCCACCAATCCTCTTCTCTGTCTCTTAGACAGTATCAAATTGTTTTGATGACCACTGCTTTATAGTATATTTTGAGATCTGGGATTGCAAGGCCTCGTTCCCTTGCATTTTTTTTTCATGATTTCCATGGATATCCTTGATCTTTTGTTCTTCCCAATGAACTTTGTTATGGTTTTTTCTAATTTATTAAAAAAGTTTTTTGGTAGTTCGATGGGTATGGCACTAAATAAGTAAATTAATTTGGGTAGATTGTCATTTTTATTATGTTAGCTTGTCCTACCTATGAGCAATCAATGTTTTTCCAATTGTTTAGATCTAGTTTTAATTGTGTGGAGAGTATTATGTAGTTGTGTTTATATAGTTCCCGTGTTTGTCTCGGCAGATACATTCCTAAGTATTTTATATTGGCTAGGATGATTTTAAATGTAATTTCACTTTCTAATTCTTGCTGCTGAGATGTGTTGGAGATATATAGAAATGCTGATGACTTATGTGAGTTTATTTTGTATCCTGCAACTTTGCTAAAGTTTTTGATTACTTCATATCATCTGTAAAGAGTGATAGCCTGGTCTCCTCATTGCCTATTTTAATGCCTTCAATTTCTTTTTCTTCTCTAATTGCTACAGCTAGTGTTTCTAGTACTATGTTAAATGATAGAGGTGATAATGGGCATCCTTGTTTCACTCCTGGTCTTATTGGGAAGACTTCTAGTATATCCGCATGGTAGATGATGTTTGCTGATGGTTTTAGATATATACTGTTTATTATTTTTAGGAAAGGCCCTTCTATTCCTATGCTTTCTAGTGTTTTCAATAGGAATCAGTATTGTATTTTGTCAAAGGCTTTTTCTGCATCTATTTAGATAATCTTTGATTTTTGTCGATTTGCTTATTAATATGGTCAATTATGTGGATGGTTTTCCTAATATTGAAGCATCCTTGCATTCCTGGTATGAATCCTACCTGGTTATAGTGAATAACCCTCATGATCACTTACCAGAGTCTTTTTGCTAGTATTCTATTTAAGATTTTTTTTTTATCTATATTCATTAAGGAGATTGGTCTATAGTTTTCTTTCTCTGTTTTTGACCTGCCTGGCTTTGGAATCAGTACCATATTTGTGTCATAAAAGGAATTTGGTAGAACTCCTTCTTTGCTTACTCTGTCAAATAGTTTGTATAATATTGGGATTAGTCATTCTTTGTATGTTTGATAGAATTCATTTGTGTATCCATCTGGACCTGGGGATTTTTTCTTAGGGAGTTCTTTGATGGCTTGTTCAATTTCTTTCTTTGAGATGAGGTTGTTTAGATAGTCTATTTCTTCCTCTGTTAGTCTAGGCAATTTATATTGTTGTAAATATTCATCTATATCACCTAGATTGCCATATTTATTATCATATAATTGGGCATAACAATTCTTAATGATTGCCTTAATTTCCTCTTCATTAGAGGTGAGGTCTCCCTTTTCATCGTGGATACTGTCAATTTGGTTTTCTTCTTTCCTTTTTAAAATTAGATTGAACAGTACTTAGTCTATTTTATTGTTTTTTCAAATTACCAGTTTCTAGTCTTATTTATTAAATCAATAGTTCTTTGACTTTCAGTTTTATTAATTTCTCCTTTGATTTTTAGGATCTCTAATTTAGTCTTCATCTGAAGATTTTTAATTTGTTCACTTTCTAGTTTTTTAACTTTCATGCCCAATTCATTGACCTCTGCCTTCTCTAATTCGTTAATATATGAACTCAAGGATATCAATTTCCCCCTGAGTACTGCTTTGGCTGCATCCCATAGCTTTTGAAAGGATGTCTCATCATTGTCATTTTCTTCAATTAATTTTTAATTGTTTCTATGATTTGTTCTTTAACTGATTTTGGAGAATTGTATTGTTTAATATCCAACTAATTTTTTATTTGCCTCTCTATGCACCCTTACTAATTATTATTTTCATTGCCTTGTGTTCCGAGAAGGTCGCATTTATTATTTCTGCTCTTTTGCACTTCTTTGCAATGTTTTTATTCCCTAATACATGGTCAGTCTTTGTGAATGTACCATGTGCTGCTGAAAAGAAGGTGTATTCCTTTTTGTTCCTATTTATTTTTCTTCACATATCTACTAACTCTGTTTTTTCTAAGATTTCATTCACTTCTCTTCTTTCTTATTTATTTTTTGGTTTGATTTATCTAGTTCTGAGAGAGGAAGGTTCATGTCTCCCAGTGATATAGTTTTTCTATCTATTTCATCCCTGAGCTCCACTATTTTTCCTTTAGAAATTTGGATGCTGTGCCATTTGGTGCATACGTTTTGGGTACTAATATTTCCCTCATTGTCTACACTGCCTTTTATCAGTATGTGTAAGGCTCATTGCCAAGGTCGGCCAGCCCTGTGTGACCTTACATGGGGTAACGAAATGAAGAGTAACGAATGGACACTATATGAAAATGAATAGCGATAAAGCTTTATTGGGTTCACACAATGCATATATAGGTTAAGACACACAGGAAGATATGATGTTACCACCCAGCAACAGCAGGAACCAATAATTGGGCAGATTCATAGGAATTCATGACGTTACCTGCCAGGCACAAGGAAGAACCAAGAGGATTCCAAACAAGCAACTTTCCCACAGTCTCTCACAATTTCTCACAAACCTTATCAATCTTCCCTTTGCTGGCTACTCCAACCTTACAGCTTCTTTCTCACAAACCTCATCAGTCCTTCCTCTGATGCTACTCCAACCTAGCATGCAGCTGGGCAGGTCGTACACAGTTCAACCCACAACCTTGACTATGCAGCCCAAGCAGGGAGAAGAGGAGGCTTTAACCCTTAAGGTTCTGCCTCAACTACAAGTATGTAATTACCTTCCCTATCTCTTTTTAACTAGATCTATTTTTACTTTGGCTTTGTCAGATATCATGATTGTGACTCCTGCCTTCTTTTTATCAGTTGATGCCCAATAGATTTGGCTCCATCCTCTTACTTTTACTCTATGGTTTCTTTCTTTCTTTCTTTCTTTCTTTCTTTCTTTCTTTCTTTCTTTCTTTCTTTCTTTCTTTCTTTCTTTCTTCTTTCCTTCTTTCTTTCTTTCTTCTTCTCTTCTTTCTTTCTTTCTTTCTTTCTTTCTTTCTTCTTTCTTCCTTTCTTCCTTTCTTCCTTTCTTTCCTTTCTTCTTTCTTTCTTTCTTTCTTTCTTTCTTTCTTTCTTTCTTTCTTTCTTTCTTTCTTCTTTCTTTCTTTCTTTCTTCTTTCTTTCTTTCTTTCTTTCTTTCTTTCTTTCTTTCTTTCTTTCTTCCTTCTTCCTTTCTTTCTTCTTTTTCTTTCCCTCCCTCCCTTCCTTCCTTCCTTCCTCCTTTCCTCCCTCCCTACTTTCCTCCCTCCCTCCCTCTATCCCTCCTTCCCTCCCTCCCTCCCTTCCTCCTTCCCTTCCTCCCTCCCTCCCTCCCTTCCTCCCTTCCTTCCTCCCCTCCCTTCCTTCCTTCCTTCCTTCCTTCCTTCCTTCCTTCCTTCCTTCCTTCCTTCCTTCCTTCCTTCCTTCTTCCTTCCTTCCTTCCTTCCTTCCTTCCTTCCTTCCTTCCTTCCTCCCTCCCTCCCTTCCTTCCTTTCTTTCTTCCTTCTTGATAAGGGCCCATTCATTCTGAATTTGGGAAAGATAATTTACTGTCCTCTCCCTTGCCTTTGTTGAATTTCAGTGTTTTTATAGAAGCATTTTTCAA